>NC_061875.1:13000000-13600000 GCF_905147765.1 Vanessa atalanta | reverse complement strand
CCCAAACTTTTTTACGGCAATGAAATTTACGCTTAAAGAATAATTTAAAGTTTGTTATAACGCGGTGTTTTATTATTATGATATTCGCTTATATTATGAACTTAATAGAACATTATAAAAGACGACATTAGCGAGAACTAAAAAATCTCATTACGCTCGGTATGGACCCAAAAGTAGTAAATATTGATAATAGTAAGCGCCTGCAAATTTCCTACTGGTGGCCTAAGGCCTCTTCTCCCTTTAAGTAGAAGGTTAGGAGCATATTCTATCAAGCTGCCGGTTGGTGGATTCACATGTGAATTTGAATGTCAATGCGAATTTCGTTAAAATTAGACACATGCAGGCTTCCTGACAATGGTTTCCTTTACAATTATTAAGCGCATAATTAAATCAGTATTAATCTACCACCAGACCAGAATCTTACGAATGAATAAAATTAGTTATAAAAAGTAAAATACAGTTATGATGAAGCGATTTGAAATCTTAACATAGTAGAAGATATATATTTAGCTGAGCAAAGGAGGAAATGCAATAAAATGTGAAAAATAACTCAATAGGGTTTTTTGTTAAAAGGTTTTATATTATGTACTAAAAAACTGTCTGAAGTCGTTGCCAAACCCTCCACGTGCCTACGTGAGGCGTGCCCACACGTATTTTTATTGAACGTTTTTTGAACAATCGTGTAATATATCCGAAAGTACTTGTTATAATTGTAACATATACGTGGAAATTTTTATATGCAACGTTTAAAATATTGCTATTAATTTTCATAAGGAGTGTTACGTTGCTGCAAAAAATTGACCTAAATCGACGAATGTTAATGATTGAATTAAGATCTACTTAATCGATTTAAACAAAAACGATTATATTGCATTAATGTAGTGAGACAAATGCAATTTAAATCATTATTATTGCGCTGAAAATAAAAGTATCTGTCCAACTAAGAAATATGCTTACTTTTACAATCGAAATCAGTTTAATCGTTTTCGGGTACTTAAAATTTCAAATGTTGGTGAATTTTCATCTGATAGAGGTCTGATGATTCCTTTAATGCTAAGCTCGAGATTATTTATAGACATAAATTAAAATCATGAAACTTCAGAGGTGTTACACAAACATAACTACTGAAACAACTTGGCTCCAGTTCAGGATCAGATATTTTTATTTAATCAAACTAGCCGTTGTTATCCAAATGCGCCTGAACACAAGTACAACTTACCTTTATTTAGGTACGTCGAATTAAAACGAATTATTGTTCACTGTTAGCACACAGGTATAAAACGTTTCGTTTCGAAGCAATCCAAAAAAAAAATATCTGTTAGAAATATACTGGAATTACAAAGAAGAGAATAAGAATATACAATAACGACATCACGAGAACGAAGAACGCGATACGACCAAACAAACAACTCCAACATTTCATAAAATTCATCCCGAAATTTCTTTATTGATATAACCAAATTGGGTTGAGCAATAATTTGAACTTGTTATCGCGGTTAGAATTTTCGAAGTGTCAAATATTAGTTTACCAAATGGGAGAAAATTTAATTTGAATCGAAAATTAGGTAACGCCGAGATAAAATGGCGATCGCGCCTTCTCTCGTTTCGAGTTAAGCTTTTAAAACGTAAATATTTGAGATCGTATCACAAAGAGTGACAGAGACAGTGGCTGGCTGCCAAGACCTTTTGTAGGTACTTGTTTTATATCAATTACTTTTTCACAATCAGAGTATTTTGCTATGAAATGTTAAATGTGTTTCAAAACCATAAAAAAATTTTTAATGTACGAGAACACTAAGTTGAATCGCCGATGGTAATGTTTCTTGCAGGTTTGGGAGAGTACTACATCAACTGTACTACTGGTAGTCATGAATACTATGGACAGCTGTGGTCTGATTTGAAGGGATGTGTATACAGGCATAGGATATAATTTTTGCAGTACAAACTTAAGCATATGTATAAAAATATATGTACATATATACGGAATCACAGCATTAGAATCCATTTGAAAAATAGAAACAATTCGTTTTTAGTTAATTCCTTGTTAAAATAAGGTTAATGCTTGTAAGGTATGTAAGCTTCTTGGTTTCCTGATGGTAAGTGGTCACCACCGTCCATATATACGGGCGCTGTAAAAAAATATTACCATTTCTTACATTACCAAGTAGCCACCAATCTTGGGAGATAAGATGTTATGTTCCTTGTGACTGTAGTTACACTGGCCCACTCACCTTTCAAATACAATATTATCTATATATACATACATATAATAAAATTGGAGTGTCTGTTTATTATATTTAAATAACAAAAAATTGTGTGTATACACGGTACATATACAAAATATATATTTTTTCAATACTTGTGTGTCTGTCTGGCTGGGACGATTTTGACGAGACTTTCACGTGCAGAAAGCTGATGTAATCAGTAGTAGCTAAAGCTACAACAATAACTTTTTTGTTAAATTCAAACGCTCACGAAGTCGCGGGCACAGCTAGTTAATAATAAAATAGTAATTATGTCCTCCATCCGATTTCAGCTTCGGCGGCAATTCTCAAGGGATTCTAGCTAAATGCACTGCATTTATAAATGGTTTTGGTGTACAAGTGCGTACAAACAGAAGATTACTCTTTAATGCTCCACTCTCATAATGTGATATATTAAATAATCAGACATGAACAGAAAGAGAGAGAACAGAACACGCAGGACCGCCGGCTTAACGTACTTACCGAGGCAAGGAAATAAGTACTGCAAACTTACAAATTCCGGGCTGCTACTGAAGATTTCTTGATTTGACAGAAAAAACCCAATACATCGTAACTGGCTCAACTGGGGTAATGAATCCAAAACCTTGGTACCTACAGCCTTATCAAATACAACTTGGGCGATGAGTTTCCCTATGAAATAATTATTACATATGCAGTCGACAACGAGAATATATTTGCACAAAGTTAGACTAAATTTCAGATAAAATTTACGATGGTAATTTATTGACTGACGATGATAGAGAGAAAACTTTTTTTTGTATAATATTATTTATCGCGATCAGGCGAACCATGGCGAACAGAGATATGAAAGACTTCTTCAACTACACTCTATAGCTATGGTACTTATTTATTTTATTAAATTTTTACAGAACTAGTGGAAAATTTATATTAAAAATCATTCCTTTTGTTTGTTTGTCTCATTCTTCACAAAACTATAATTTAAACTTATATCACATTTTAGGTATCTTTTAATACACTAATATCTATAGAGAAATTATCATTATATTTAGTTCTCTTTAACTCTGTAATCTAACTCTAGAACATCACCAACATATATTGGTAAAAGTACCACCGCGTAAGTACACATTTGAAATAGTGTGGGTTAGAAATGTTTTTATCGGGCCGCTCCTGAAAGCCTCCATAAATAATTATAAAGCTCCCCATTTCGCCGGCAGCCGTTTAAAAGAGCAGTATTTATTCTTTCAGTTTTATCGGGTATTCTTTTTAAGAAAAATTCGTTAGCACCGCACTTGCTCTGAATTTCGATTAGAAAAAGACAAAGGAGGTAGCGAACGCTGAGCGGGAATCAATTAAAGACCATCGATTCAATGGAACCGATAACGTCTGTCAGAGTGAGTGAGAATGGCCACTCGATAAGACTGTCTGACCCGCAGATCTCCTTTTAATTATTTTAAACGCTATCGACTCGATCATCGAATTTTTTCAACGTTTTCAATTTGTTTTTTTTTTTTTAAAGGAAATCGTTATTCGATTTTTAAATCTTTCAAAAAAATTGAAATAAAACTTTAGGAATGTCTGATGTATTCAGTATGTGTCACTGAACTGTCGTTTTGTACTAGTTATTTTGAAGTGAAAGCATCTTTAGCCACGTTGAGTGATTTTTGATAGGGGTAAATCTTACTGGTTCATAACACCGACGGCGCGACATGCTCGTGACGTGTTGCGCTAGACCTGCTACGCGTAGTGGTCATACACAGGTTTACATTTATATAAACTCGACTGTATCGTCTCATTGGATGGATAACTTGTGACTTAGCACGAGCGGCTATAGCAGTAACTGAAGTTATGTGGACCACTTGTAAAATTTATTTTGTGTATACTATGCAAAGTTTAAATTTCGTTTATTTCTCTAAACTTTTGAGTTTTCACTTTTTTTCTGCTAAGAATTTAAGACTAGCTGTTCGAAATTATAAAGTTTGCAGTAGCAGAATTTTCCTTGATAATCTCATCTCTCAGAATTCATTGGAATGTAATAAAGTAAATGCCGCATAAATTGAGACTACTCATTGAGTTTGGCTGCTGTGTCTATAGTCATTCATCGGGTTAATTTGACGGATCCTGTGTAAAATGAGATTTGAAAATTATCGTTTTTATCATTCTTGTCTTGAATTTGTATAACATTTTTGTTTCCAATATTTGATATAAAAATAAATAATAAATTCGTAATTAAACACATTCGTTTTAAATACCTATTACTGAATAATAAAACACATGAACATAATTTTATACTAATTTATTTAATATTCTTATTTACATCATCAAAATCGCACATTAGTCTGTACAATAGAGGTTTTGTAAAGATAAATTTAACCTAGGGATATATCTCTTATTCATAATAAAAGATACATATTTATACATTCATAGGTACATAATCTATTTAAGTTTAACAATTTGTTATTTATCATTAATTTATTTAACAATTAAAATGTATCATTATGTGCAGTGATTGATTAAATTATTATTTACAATTATTTAAGCGTGAGGGGCAAGCCGAAGTCTATACTAAAGACAAGTGTCCACATACAAAATAAATATATATGAAATTGATTCAACTAGGTTATTGGAAGCTACAATTAATATGCTGAAGCGGGAAATAGGTAATGTGATCACTTGTCTTCAACTAATCACAATAATATTAAAAGAAAACAATTACAGGTGTTCTTTTTTCAAAATTTATTAATCACATGTTTTCAAATGAAAAATTAATCCTATCGAAACAAAATTACGTATAAAATATCTTTGGCACATTGTTACAACAACACGCGAAGCATGGCACCACAATTAATACAATAAATTTATCTAATATAGGTATCGTAATAACGCATGCCAGTACATTGGGTATAAAATGTTAATTTAAGACGGGAATGGAGAGGTTAACCCGAATCATGAATAATATTACAATAATATTTTAAACTATTCCGAAGTACGACATTGCGGTATAGATTCGATTGATTGATCGTACCGATCCTAGTGACGAGAAAGCCTTTCGATTATTATCCTAATTTACATATTAATTTAGTTATCGATCACAAAAAGTGTTTTGATAAAAATCAATGTCTAAAACATGTTGACGGGGAAGATATGTGGAAGTACGAGTCGAGATAGGTCTGCATACCTTATAAGCTAAACGTTTTGTTATATCGGCTAGCGGTTAAAAAACCTCGTCCATACAAATATAAATTTCTCACTCTCAATCTTAAAGAAGGATATGACGCTAGTATTGCATGATATGTTAATTTATTAAATTTAACAATTTTATGGCAACGATCGGAAAGGTTTAACTAATATGAACGGTACTACAATGGAACGATCATTTTTGTAATTGATATACGTGTCATGGTATTGCCAACTTAAATTAAAATTAAAGGTACAACATACATGTCTACAACGTTCTTTATTGTATTTAGAAACAAATAAAAATATCTGATAATAAATCTATATGAACCAAGACGACGATAGCTAAGAACGACTGCCGCCAGCATTGAAGATTTCTTGAGCCTAAAACAAATGAAATAAAGTTATTATAATTTATAGAACCATCCTTTACTATATACCTACAAATAATAAATAAATATCTTATGTATATGTCATGTCGGTAAATCTTAGGTTTTACTGGAAAATCTTAAGATTTACCGTAGTTCGAGCTTTTACAGTGACATATATATAAATAAACAATATATGTATATTATATCTATAAAAACACATAATAATAAACTTAAAGAAAATTGAAATGAACCATTTTGTGCATAATTACTTTAGAAACTATGAGTTCTTAGATGATATTATTTTCTTATAAGATTACTTAATTTATACATCATAATATATATATATATATATACAAAATTTTACAACAAAAAAAAAATGAAATTCTCTGGTCGAGATTTTTCTATTTTGAACCTAGTACCTACTAGTTTTTTAGAATAAGTGTAATGTCTATTTATGCAAATACATTTGAATTACAATCAAACATTTATTCAAATATTTTAATTATTTATTCGGTTGAAAAATCAAAACTTTATAGATTAAATTAAATATATAGCTATCAACGTTACGAAATGTAAATCCTATTGAAGAGGAACAGCAATAATTACCCTTTTTAACATTCAAATAAAATACATAATTATAACAATTGAGTTTTTCATCATATCCAGCATGAAAATAAATGAAAACTAAGTCAACGCCTTTGTATCGCCAATTATAATATATAATCTCGTATTGAGTAACATGTCTAAACTATTAATAATTATTTAAGTTTGAACGTCGTACTAAGTTCATATCGTAAGTTTACTTAGTGCAAAACGTGTAATGTGGAAATGGAAAAATAAAAGTCAAAATTCAAAAGATAAAGAAAAAGAAGGAGTAAAAAATAAATGAGACTCAACAACGAAACACGAAACAAAATACAAAAGTAATGCTTTGTGCATTTAAGCGTGGGGAGAACCAAGGAAAGGACCGCATTTTCAAATAAATACATTTATATATTTACCGAAGGAAAATATTTCGAATGTCACAATTTTCTTCTTTGTCTTTAGTTCTTTTATTTAAAGAGACATATTAAAAAAAAAATAAAAAGCTATGACATTAACTGCGCGGGAGAAATCTTTGCTATGTAATAAAAATACTATTTAATTTTTAGTAGGACTATCGGTAAAGATATTCAATATAAGCAGAGTATCGGTTTATTTAGAATTGTTATTTTAAGATATTCATTGAAGATAAGTATGTTTATCTTGTGGTGCAGATATTGTGGTAGCGCGACAGCCGCTTGCAGACCGGCTCGAATCGATTCGCCCCGAACTTCCATTTTTATAGTTAATTTTCACAATGGAAACCCTTATATTTTATTCAAACGCGTTTCTCTATTTGATATCATATTATTCGGCTGTTCAAACACTTTTTCCTCAAGCTTGGAAACTGAAAGAATTGATTGTACGCGGTCTGCACTGAATATTTATGAGGGTTAAGTGTGTATGCGAACTCGTTGAATGTTTAATCTCTATTTGGCGGTAGTGGAAAGCGACCCGGGTTCACCGCATGCCTAGATCAAATGGAACTTCTCTGAAAACCGAATACGTGTAGTGCCAAATCTATTTGATATGTTAAAATTTAAACACCAATTAGTGATTCAAGTGGACGACTATCAGATAATAACGAGGCTTAATTATAGAATGATGTAGACTCCGATCTAATTTATGATTTTAATTAATTTTGAAAATTGAAATTAAGCGCTAGTTCGTACGACTTATAAAACGTGTAGTACATAAAGCGTTGATCGTAAAAGTGGCGTTGATAGTGAGTCATTTCTAGATGTGAGTATATCTTCAGATCCGCGACTTCTGAACGCGTTTATTTTTTACTCCACGAAGGGGAAGAAGTCCTTAATAATGTATAGTATTGTTAGAAAGAATACAAAGAGGTGAGTAAACCCCTTACGGTTCAATGTTTCTTTAACTGTGGAGGAACGAAGCAGTTTCATTGTTTTAGAACTTTTGTAATAGGTTAAGGCAAAAAAACTATACGGCGTATTGGTTACTTAAGGTACGTTCATTGTAGTAGAAGCGAAATGCAAACAAAATATTTGTGATCAAAGCTACAATAAAACAATTTAACTTGAAATAGTAAGAGTAAAATGTAAATCAGTAAGAGTAAAATAGCTCTATAATGAAATGATACAACAAACTGACTGCATCACTACAAACTTTGTTCAACTTATGCCCGATGAGACACTTGTCAAGAAAATTACAAAAACATAAAATCGCATAAGAGTGAAGTCAGTTTGCGCAGGAGCGTACCTGAGGCGTGGTGCGGGTGCGGCGCGCGGTAGACATGCGCGCGGTCCGGAGCGCGGTCGAGCTGCGCGCGCACCACGCTCGGCCGCTCTGTCACCGCGTCACGCTGCACCGCGCGGCTCGCGTTCACGCGACGCGTTGCTGCAACGCCACGCGGTTTATGAGCTGGTATGACTTTAGCAAATAATATGGAAGTAAATAAAATAAAATGTTTATTGCTTTTGCACACATCGTCGCGAAAGCGCTTAATGCTCTTTACAGACTCGTCATGGGTCTTAGCTTTTACTAGTTTTAATTCCTATTAACTCGTTTCACAGTAAAAGAAAAATAGATTAGAATACCTGTCCTGTTCGAAAATTTTAGAACAATATAAATTGACAATATATTATTTTTTTAACATACTTTAATTAGCAATACCTGTGAGCTGTCACGTGTGTATCTTATCTCAGAACGGATTTTTGCTATTACTACTTACTTAATTTTGCATTTGTATTATCTAGAGTTAGTGTTAAATAAAAACTTTAGTAAGCAAATTAAATTACACTAAAAATTAAAAGGAATTTATTATAAATAATACCATTTAATGGAGGATCTGGATTATGGGCTACGGACTAAAGCGCCTTAATTCTTTATATCTCACACCAGCGATAATTCCAAAAAGAAATTTATATTTTTTTATAGTATATGGTAGGTTGGCGGGCACTATAATACTATAGTAGTAGAATATTTGATGAGTTAGTGATACCTACTTAAACCAACTTGCACGAAGCCCTACTACCAAGTTTAAAAAAGAAAAGGCGCAGGGATTCGCAATACAGGTACATTCTTAGTACGTCTCGACATCACAAGGCGATACAAATTCCAAATTTACTTTACATTGATAGTCATCCAGGACGTTGCCTTTTATACATATTTACGACACAGACATCTTCCTTTATTGTGAACGGGTCTAAGTGGAAACACGTCCAGCGCGATTCACTGCTTCACATTACCATACAATGTTAACACGAGGCGGGTACTACGCCGAGGATAATGACAACTTCAGTTATTTTACTAGGTGGGAACTTCAGTTCCAGAAGATAACGATACTTATCATTTTGTTTATAAAGCAAATTTTGCGGTGTTTTAATTTTTTGCCAGTGTTAATACAGGTATTTAAGTCAAGTACATTTTAATAAAGACAGGGGTAATTCATCTTGTGCCTAACGAACGCAGACATCGCGAGGATCTATTGGATGAAATTCTGCCACATGTGTATTCTCATAAACCAGTAAATCGTTTTGGAAGTCTTTCCCCTTAGAAGAGAGGAGTGAAATAGCAACCTTTTGCCCAGCCATGTCTGTATCTCTGCGTTATTCTTCTAAGCGACTCAACTGATTTTGAAACGATTAACTAACTAATAGAGAATGATAATCGAGGAAAAAACTATTTTGTACGCTCACATGGCTAACGCTGATTAACTTTAGGCGATACATCAAAATATTGTTGAATTACTAGAAAAAGTAGGTCTGAAAAAGGCTTATAATCAAATAAAAATATATTTTATTCAAGTAGGCTCATGAAAGCACATTTGATTCGTCATTATACAGTGTTGAATTACACCTAAATATATAAGCTATATATTAAGGGTACTTTCAAGAAAATACTTTATTAATAAATGCAAAATGCAAACGTTCAAGCCGGAGCGGTTCGCTAGTGTAATTTTATATTTTGAAATAGTTCTGCCGTCGGTTAGTATTTTTTACAATACTAATTTCATTTTAATCCGATTAAAATATTAAAATTAATTCAATTCCATATGTTTACATGTTAATCGCTTGAATTAATAAACTTAATGTACTGATTATCAGAGTTTATTAAACTAAATGATTATATCTCAATTATATAATTGTTATTACAAAATTCGATTTAATTACGTAAAACAATAAAATAATTCTGTGCTTAGAATTGTTTTAATAATTTGTCACATTACTAATAATTAGTAAAACCATTTTGAAATAATACCAACGGCTTGAAAATAACACAAATACAAGTAGGGCTATTCTGAACAAGAACTCGAATCTCACCGCAGAAAATGAACTTGAAATGTCACAATGTTTTGAGTGCTTATACATACATATGATATAAAATGGCGTATCTGTATTGTCAACGACAGTAAATTCTTACAGAATCTCAATGTTGAATTAAATTCACAATGGAAACATTATGTTTGTGTTTATAGTACTGGATAATTGTCAGGACCGTCAGCTCGTAATGAATCTAGCTAGATTCTGTTTAATAGCAATTTGATATTAATCTACAGCATACGTGTATTACTTTTAATATAACGGACGAACTTCGATTAAATCATAAACACACTAAGCTAACCTATTCTATATTGAATGCTCTGTTCATAGCAGTTTCCAACTTATTTAGATCTCAATGAGTGTCAATTAGAGCCGAGATATCCCAGTGGTTAGAAAGCGTGCATCTTAACCGATGATTTCGGGTTCAAACCCAGGCAGGCACCACTGAAATTTCATGTGCTTAATTTGTGTCTATAATTCATCTCGTGCTCGGCGGTAAAGGAAAACAACGTGAGGAAACCTGCATGTGTCTAATTTCAACGAAATTCTGCCACATGTGTATTCCGCTAACCCGCATTGGAGCAGCGTGGTGGAATATGCTCAAACCTTCTCCTCAAAGGGAGAGGAGGCCTTTATCCCAGCAGTAGGACATTTACGGGCTGCTAATGCTAATGAGTGTCAATTGAAGGACGATATATATTATATTAAAGTTTTAATAACTTCACGAAAAAGAATTTCATGAAATAAGAATTTATTTCACTAAATACTAAATAAACTAAAAAAATATAGCTTAATTAATATTAGTTGACTAAAGAGAAGAGCAAACAACTCATATTAATATAAACATAAATATGTATATCATAACAAATTATATTTAATTATTTTTAATTAATTATCAAATTCGATTTTCACAATTACTGAGCGTCCCTTGAACATTTTTTTATTGCACACTAAAATACAACTGGAACTAAATTTACTAAGGTTATATACATAATACGACTTTGTATAATCTCAATTAGGATGGGTACCATTTAAGATTGTACCACCAAGCAGAGATGTTCCACTATAAAGTGCGAGTGACTCAGTGTAATTACATGTACAAGGTGTATATCATCGTAGATCGTGTATTTAGCATTCCTACAGTAACTCAGCTGGGATAAATTGAAATTAAAAAATATAATCCGTCTTTATATATAGCAGTACATTTCAGGTTGCTTACATACATTTATAATACTTACTTTCTTTGTTAGCATTGCTTTTCATCTCAGTTGCTTTCGGTGATGTTGAAGGCATCGGTATCTCTGAAGAAAAAATTAAATATTAGAATGTTTACTTAACCTGATATGGTATATTTTAGCATTAGCATTAGCAGCCCGTAAATGTCCCACTGCTGGGATAAAGGCCTCCTCTCCCTTTGAGGAGAAGATTTGGAGCATATTCCACCTCGCTGCTCCAATGCGGGTTGACGGAATACACATGTGGCAGAATTTCAGCGAAATTAGACACATGCAGGTTTCCTCACGATGTTTTCCTTCACCCCCGAGCACGAGATGAATTATATACATAAATTAAGCATATGAAATTTCAGTTGTGCCTGCCTGGGTCTGAACCCGAAATCATCGGTTAAGATGCACGCGTTCTAGCCACTGGGCCATCTCGGCTCTCGATGGTATATTTGTTTGAGGTTAATAGACTTCGCTTGCCATTAGTGGCAATACAACACATCAACTTTGTACTATACCTGTCGCCGTGACAACAGTCGAAGGATATTATATCTGAATTAAATAATATTACCGAATAATTGTAAGGGCCGTTAGCTCATAATAAATCTTGTATTAAATATTTCATCTAAATGTATGCTTTTAATTATGTAATCTAGCTTTACATTTTATTAATGTATACTAAATCAGTATTTATGTATTTTCAGATTCAGTACAGACAGAGTACAGAGTCAGTAGTCTGCAGTGCGATTCTGTAAGAAATCACTTCGCATCTCACTCGTGAAATGTTGATCACTAATTTACGGTGATACGCCTTTTTTATACGTATGTATGTATATGGTATACATTTTATAATTATTATAGTCAACGTGTAAGATATTCTGACATGTCACGCACGTGTTCAGCGGTGAGTTTCGAGTTTCTTCTTACAGAATACGTCTACTGATTCTAATACATGATGTCACATTTTTTTTTTATAATATTCCTTTTTTATGTTATACAATCGAATCGCTAAACGGTAATAATAATGAGTTATTATTATTATTACCATCGTTATGTTTAAAATGTTATAAGTGATCAGGACGGTCAATTGTATTTTTTCTCTTTTTATACTGATGTGACTTATGTGCTGTGAGCCAAGATGGCCCAATGGTTAGAACACGTACATCTCAACCGATGATTTCGGGTTCAAACCCAGGCAGGCACCACTGAATTTTCATGTGCTTAGTTTGTGTTTATAATTCATCTCGTGCTCGGCGGTGAAGGAAAACATCGCGAGAAAACCTGCATGTGTCTAATTTCAACGAAATTCTGCCACATGTGTATTCCGCCAACCCGCATTGGAGCAGCGTGATGAAATATGCTCCAAACCTCTCCTAAAAGGGAGAGGAGGCCTTTAGCCCAGCAGTGGGAAATTTACAGGCTGCTAATGCATACTGTTGTGATTGTGGTAAGTGATTATAAAACGTAATATTATACAACATTCAATATGTCCGTATTGGACATTGGTTATTCATATATTTATGAACTGGAATACAGCTCATGTAACATATAACGCATAATATAGTAGCACATATTGATTTATATTATGTAATAATCTTAAGTGATTGGTCGTGGGTGAATTCGGTTTTAATATTAGATTTCATTCACGAACTCGCGCGCCTTCACGTTGAATTATTATTGACCGCACTTACAAGTATAACTTGTAATTTGTTGTGGAGACGTATTTATTGTTTACATAAAGTTACTTTAAATACAAATTTTAATCAGGTCGTTATATATATTTGTATAATTATCTCTTAATATATTTAAAAAAACAATTGTCGCCTCCGTGAATATGTGCTTATCCCAAAGATTGCCTGGCAGAGAATGTCGAGAGAAAATCCGTTTAATCCGTCTTTTATATATAATAAAATATTTTAGGGATAATAAAGTTGAATAAATAAATATTCTTACCGTAAAGTCTAATGGAGCCTTCGGTTTCCCCTAGCGAGTTTTTCGAGATGCATCTGTAGTTACCGAAATCGCCGGTCTGAAGATTCCGCACAGTGAGTTTCATGTGCGCTCTGTTGACAAATGGTAGACTTTAAGAATCAGGCTGCAGATCCTAAACTCATAGGTACAAACTCCGGTCTGACAATTAAAAACTTATTCAGTATATCTATCTAGATATCATCACCAGCCCGATGTTGGAAAATTGGTAGTTCAAATTCTCCCCAGAATACACGTGAAGCCTTTCCTGTACCTGACCTGTGAGATAATGTAAGTGTGTGAAATTATCTTTTAAATTTTATCTATTAAATTTTCAGAATGTACACGGAAATCGGTTTACAGGACATGGCATTATTACTTCTTTTGAATTAATTATGAGTGTGATTTTTTATTATGTGCATACACCTTTTGACATAAAGGCTACATGATGAACTTGTTCGATAAACCCTCAATTTAGTGTCAAGTCGCTCGATTTCATACATTATCTTGTTAAACATTGTTTTTTAATTACAAATTAAAATTTCGAATGTTAACTATTTGAGTAAGTATTAAAGAAGTAGTGAAAAAAAAAGAAATTATATTTATCATTAAAATATTATGTTAGCAATGAGTGTATAAACTATTTTTAACAACGCCATAAAAGAAGACCTTCTCAGGCAGGTACATAAATAAATGCACCTATTTTAAAAATATAAAAATCGTAGTAAGTAAGCTTAGTGGTATTAAATATATAAGTACAATTATGTAAAACATCATAACATAAACAAATTCGTATTACTAAAATATAAGAAAATGTTTATTGTACTCTAGAGTAAAGTATACCATTTTGACACACAACTTTTCACCTCAACCGCAATTTAAAGTTAATATTCAAAACAAAGTGAACCCTTATAATATTCAATTTCAAGTTTATTGTAGTTCAAATTAATTAACAGGTGCCAAATATGAAATGTAATTAATATCAGCATATTACATAACTAATGATCATTAAACGACATACATAGCGTTTTAACACGATTTTAATTGCATTAAAAATATTATATTTTTTTGATGACACGCGCGTTTATTCGTTTTCTTTTTTTTGTCCTTCAGTCAAAGTCAAAGTCAAAAATCTTTATTCAATATAGAAGTGTTTACACTTGCTTATTGATTGTCAAAAATCTACCACCGGTTCGGAATTTAGCACCTCGGACTTGAAAAGAACCGGCGAAAGAAACTCAGCGGAATTTTTTTTTTTTTTACTATTTTGCATGTACAGTAATAATTATATTTTAGTTATTTGAAACAGCCTGGAGGCGATCATTTCATTCCCAAGGTGTGCAGTCAACTAAAAAGTCATTAGTGTTGTAATATCCTTTAGCACACAAATGCTCTTTAACGGTTCTTTTGAATTTTATAATTGAATAATTTTGAACGTTTTCTGGGATCCTGTTGTAAAAACGTATACATTGCCCCACAAAAAGAGTTAATGACCCTGTGTAATCGGGTACATTACACAGGGTTGGGTTAAAATACCGTTTCTTAAATGCTTCTTCAATACCATTCGATCATCCGTATAATTCTGCGAAATCCAAGCGTCTGCGTCGTTTATAAAATATAGTCAGTCGTGTCATATTTTCGTCACATACACATTAGGTACGGAATGGTAAGCGCATCTACCTTGGCGCACGCATTAGTGAAAATTCCGGGCAGTTGGCTAGTTTCCATTAAAATACGCCGCAATGATCAGAATCTGTTCACTTGAGTATTAAAACTTGAGTATTTTGCTTAATTGTAAGTGTTTAAGGAAATACATTGTTAAGATGGCTGTCGTAAGGTTTGAGTTAAATGTCTAGTTTTTATTTATTTTAAATTATGAGTTTTTTATTACATTGGAAACTAACTCGGTTTTTTTTTTTAAATGTTCTCGATAGTTCTTTCTTTTCTTTCAGATTTTATAATTATTATTTATTAAGGTATATTTTCTATTGAATAACAAATCACAAAGATCAAAAGAAGGAAACATAATAAGAATGGGCATCACAATAGACGGTTCTAACATCGATAACTAATAATTTCAAATAACCTTTGTTTAATCATTTGAACTTTAAAATCGGGGATGTTGTATTTATTTATAACTATACAGTATACATATATACTAATTAACAATATGTAAATACTCCACATATTTTATTATAGTAATAGATATTAAATAAACGTATAATTACATACGATCGGATGAATGAAAAAAAAAATATCTCAAAATAGAAATTCGATTCTAAGAAATATTTCCAACCAATCTTATAAATACAGAAGAGATAAATATTTAGAAGAGCATTCTATAGTTTATTCATCAGTACATTGACGGACTCTTCTAGGAATTATATATATAGTATATAGTAATCTAGGTCCTAATTTATTAGGAAGCTATTCTAAGTATTTTCCAATGTGATTTTCGTCACGGCTAGCATTCTCAGTGGAGAACAGCCAACTACGCTGAAGATATAATATTTCGTATATGTTGTAGCGTATTTAGGTTAATGCATCTATTGAAACGTTAATTATTGTCCGTGGTAAGATCTTGATGTATGACGTACTTCCTCTTCGTGTGGGCCGCGTGTACATGTGCTTATCTTTAGTCCACCGTGATTTAAAGATAGCTGATGTATCACGATTATCCTTCTCCTATTCTCCAAGTATGTGAAGATCAAGGGATCGTTCCCAGGAAAAAAGTGTCTTCTAGAGTAAGAACTCGGATTTCGAAGTAACAAATCCTTTTTCTAGTCACATCAATGCAGTCAATTTACCTCTCGCGCGTACATACTTTACAAAGTGCTACTAGCTGCACAGACGCACGTAAGTTCACACACTCTTATACGATACGATGGCACGTCGACAAGCCGGAGAGAGTTTAAGCAAAGGACTAATGTCTTAACGACCAATGCTGTACAGTCAACGTCGAACTAACATCCATACTTGCGAACGCTACCATCTACTACTTCGCATATCTTAACAGAATAACCCAATACATTTTTACGGACCCATCTGATTGAAATACAATATGATAATTGACAAGATAATGATGTGTTGCTGGTCGTTAGTCAAGGTGTCATAGTCTGAATACCGTGGGGTGAATTCGTTTTCCCCTGTACCTGATTATACAATCACCATTTGACTATTATTCGAGTCTTAGTACTGCATTAGGTCGATTACTCAGTGTATAGGAGCTTCATTATAATAATCGTCAATGCATAATACAATATACGGATTACGAGTGCTTGAGAGAGTGCTCTCAGCGAGCATTTAATATTAATTATGTGTGATGCGCAAGTAACTCGCCTCGTACAACTTTAACGATATCGGCGTACGAGGTTCATTTACATCGGAGTAATGTTTGACATTTGCAAATGTTAGGACAGTTGTACTAGAGCAGAGAAGAATCATTCGTTTCAAATTGCGTATATTCAAGACGACATTTGTAAGAGACTCTATAACTATTGTATGTATATATATATATATATATATAAATATATATATATATATATATATATATTTGTTTCCTCAAAATTCCGTCATCAATGAACCAATTTGAACCAATGTATTTTTTGTTTGGGATATTCTAGTGCAATTAAAATTTGATGTAATGTAATTTTGTATGAGCTACGTCATCCATCCCACTGTTCTGAACACGTATTATTTACTTCTTTACTTCGATGGTGGTCATAAAAAAGTAACGTAACAGTTTGTATAGGTTCCACTGCTAGACTATGTATGTATACACGAGGGACCGAATATAACATTTACGGCAAGGGTCTCACATTTTTCAGATTTTGGAACGAAGTTCTTTTATGCGGCTTATATTAGAGTAAATTGGCAGAAAATGTCACGTAAGGAGAGTGCGTTATGTTTGTTTTTTCACTATGCCTGTTATTTAATACATAATCGTTCCGACATGATGTCTCAAAGTAAGTCCTGCTTTTTTTTCAAACTCTTTATGGACATATTAAAACTACAAAATTACACATGTATATTTGTTTATGAGATTCTAGTAACAACTGTAAAATATATTGCCGAGTTAATTATTAATTATTTTATTGGTCATTTCATATTATATATTTGTTTACATTTATAAAAAAAAATATAGCGAATAAAACCTTTTCATATTTGACGAAACTAAATTCATGAATTTATTTTTAAAAATAGACGTTTAAAATATATCGTAAGCTTTGAGATTGAGGAAGAACGATACGACTACGGAATATATTTCACCCTGAAGAGGGTTTCTTTTGAAAATAAAATTTAATATTACAAGATCCGTGAAGTCAGCTGCTGAAACGTTAACGGTTAATATTGCTGATATTATTTATGAGAGAGATAATGTTATGTTATTCAGATAAAATAAAACAGTAGTATTTAAGATTCGATTAGTATTTAACAAATAATAATACGAAATATATGTTTGGATGTAATATTTATCAAAGTAAGAGACACAAGTCGAGTGAAACCTGTGCCTCACTGTGAATCACCACTCATTTTAGTAGTATTTATAATTAGTTCTGTGTTGTATGGAAACAACGCGAGGAAATCTGCACGTGTATATAATCTGCTATATGTGGTTGACAACGAATTTCGAAAAGGAAAAGTGGGGTAGGTGCAGCGGTTAGACATTTGCAGACTGTTATTTTTACTATACAATTATAATAAATGTTTTGGTCCTGAATTAAAATTGATGAATACGCACTCTGCAAAATAAAGATATGCATAGTTAACATGATACTGTGCTCGCTCTTAAAAAGCGACCCCGTGTTAGTCCCCCAACTGATAAAAAGGGATTTACTTTGCAGTGTAAAATTTTTAATAACAATAGTAGTCAATAATGTCCTTTTAAATTACAACAACTTTTATTCAGTAAAATAATTATAAATTAAATAAATAAACTAAGTACATGGTAATATTTGTTAGTATTCAAATATATCGGTTTGGTAAACTCTGATAACAAGAGTTTTCCAAACCGATAAACTTCTAAATCAAATCGCGCAAATTCTCTTTTCAACTATTATTATTATTATTATATTATAAATGGCGTCTTCGTGAAAAGAGTTAAACTCTTAAATACACTGATTTTAAATTTATAAAACACAAAAAAACGAACCGCTTTTTCTAAATAGTCCTGAAATTTACCTGTATGAGTTTTCCTCGGTGTTAATGGCATATTTTTTAGTTGGGAGCACCATGACATTATCGTACACCCAGTAGGAGATGGCTCGAGGGTGTGCTTCAGTGTGACAGTCCACGGTGACGTCGGTACCAGCGGGAGCACCCACCAGCTGATTTGGTACCCAGATCATTGGTGAGACTGAAAAAATATTTTTACTTAAGTATAGATGAATACTTTAAGTTTTTACAAATAATAATAATAACGATATTAGTAAAAAAATATTTGGAGACTGCTGACGATGAGTTTCTGATGACTCTGGACGGAATTGGTTTTTCACAATTCCTGCTCTCTCTATTCAATTTTTTTTTTCAGTTTTTAAAAAAAACATTTAAGCCTTATAGTACTAGAAAAATGTAAAAGATTTAACATTTCGCTTTATTGCCTCCACTAGTGACAGAACTGCTTGTTCATTTTTTGCACTGAGAATCGGAATCGCGATGCAACTAGAAAAAGTTGCAAGCGTTCTTGCCATTCCTCGCGGTCATGATTTGTTATTTTTAATTTGGGCTGTATTTAATTAAGTATATTTAATTCATGACCATTATACTCTTGCAGTTTAGCTTGAAAATTTACTGATAATTGATACATATTTGGCAAGCTCGATTTATGGACTAGTGGTCCGTTCTGATTTCGTACGGGTAAAATTCATTCATTAAGTTACCTACTTCTTCCCCTTGAAGTTAAAATTTAAAAAAAAGCGTGTTTTAGTGAGAGTCTACGTCGCGTACCTTCAAGTAATAGTTAATTAAGTTTATTTATCCTCTCCCACAGGCATTACCTGTAGTTTCACAGATCACATGATAATCAGTCATAGACCGTCAGTTAGTGGTATTTCATTGAATTTTATTTAGTATATATTTTATAGTGTCATTATTTTCATCTCTCTTTCTTCTCTCATAAAAAAGGTTTATAAAACATTTTTCTAATATCTCTTATTATAATCTTGAAAATTGACGCTAGTAATGAAAAACTTCCATAGCTACAGATAATTTCATTGTCGCTAGCGTCTTTAAGTGGAAATATTAATCATATCAATTTAAAACAACTCGACAGCGCGTGCAACGAAGTACGTTAAACTATAGGAAACTCTAAAGCAATTTATTAACTCTCAATAATGATAGATAGAGGCAAAGTTTCCCGAACGCGGCCGAATATAGCCGACGATTTTTCACATCTCCCTTGGATAATAAAATCCACACTTTGAGAACGTAATTCACATTCCCAGAGTTTATGATGGCAATTTTCAGGACGAATATTACTCGGGCCGCGTGATATGGTTTAATATTCTACGATGTTTTAAAATATTTATGAAGTCCACCTTTCTTTACGCGTACATGGAAGATGACTTCATTATCTTGCTCGTGTATGCTTAAAAGAGTCGTATTTTAATATTAAATTCCGTACATTTCCCCTTTACTTTGTACGACAGATCTTTAGCTTTAGAGATAGTTTTAGATTATTCTCGGAAAAAAACTGTACTTATTGATACAAATCTTTCTGTTGCTCATAAAAAAAACGACTCGAACTACGCTTAATTAAGCCTGACAAGTGCTTAGCTTTGAGGTAGTCAGATACAGAAAAAAATAGAATATACAAGTGTTTATTTAACTTCATATATTATTATGTGTCCCAATCAACTAAACTAACTTAAGAATATCATTTATATTGAATATTTTATATTATTTTTGAAGTCGGCTGATTATTTGTGTTTTTTTTTTTATTATTCTTATACTGACGAATTTCTGGACGGATAATCTCGATAACTTTTTAAAGGTCCAACGATGTATTTGCCGCAGATCAGTCTCATTTAACAAATTAGATGTCAAAGAAAAATCAAATATACTGATTAAAAATTTAATTATACATAATATGTAAATGCAAATGAGTGTTATGAACGTTGTGACCGGAAACACCGCGGGCGTTTTGTGGTGTAATTATTTCGGTTAATTATTTAATGTATTCTTACCTGCCAAATGTTAAATACGTTCGTAATAAATTGATCGATTTGATGTTAATTTGAAAAGGTTTCAAAATAATAGCCGAGGTGGCTCGATAGATGGAATAATTGGCTTTTAAAATAGCGCGGGTCCAAATCGAACCAATCAGCAGTGAATTTTCATGTACTTGATTTGTGTTTATCATTAATCTCATGCTTATGCTCCGTGAAGGAAAACATCGTGAGAAAACCTGCATTAATCGGATTAAATTCTGCCACAAGTGTATCACTGATCCGCATTGGAGCTGCGTTGTTAAGTAAGCAGCAATCCTAGATAATAGATAATAGAATTACGGACTTAAATTTTTATCTATTTCTATGATCAGAAGTTCTGACGATGAGAAGTCTGAACACTGTCGGCACTCGCGTCTTTGCGTTTTTTTTAATCGTATGTAAACGGTATTAATATATAATTGTAATATTTTTTCTAAAATCACACTCGGACATCTAAATATCTTTACAATGTACAGAATGAGCTTAATATTACCATCATTTTAAAATTGATAATTCATATTATAAATATTTAAATAAAAATTAAAGTATAAAAATATTAAATATGAGTGTTTTACTCTGAAAATATAATAATATGTACTAGCGACCCGCACCGGCGCACGGGTACAATGCTGATAAAAATTAAAAAGTAAAGGTTACAAAATGGTTGTTGTGGGTTATCCCTAAGAGATAGACATATACCATCCAGGACTTTTTGAAGAACTTTTTAAGGTGTACAATAAAAGTATTGTAGTACATTATTTTGATCTATCTCGTAGGGTTCAGCCAGCGTTTGCAATGTATTTATGCAAAAAATGTATTTATTTACGACATCACTTCAGAAACCTCTAAAATTATCAGTGTTTCTCTACTATATTAAGCATTTATTATACGTATAAACCTTCATCTTGAATTAATCCATCTATTAAAAAAAACCGCATCAAAATCCGTTGTGTAATTTTAAAGATCTAAGCATACATAGGGACAGACAGCGGTAAGCGACTTTGTTTTATAGTGTGTAATGATTATTCAGATAATGTATTGTACTAATTAATTCAGTAACAATATACATTGCCTGATCACTGGATTCTTTTATTTCGCGTTTATGTATGTATATAAAAATATAATATCATATAATATAGAATACTAAGATTTGCGTGCGTATCAATGACTATTTTAGCAAACTAATGGAAAATACTCATCATGAGTACGAAACAAACATATCTACAATATTTTTTCCTTATGACAAGACATAGTTAAAAGTTTCCCATACGATATCCCGTCTGGTACACAAAATTATAATAGTTTAGTTTATTTTAGAGACTCTGGATGAAGCCTATGCTAAAATAAAAAGCAAGGCAATCCAATCAAAGGCAGGTATATCCGCTATCTTAATATAAATTGAAAATGTGAGAAGGTAAAAAAATGGCAGACTCAATAAAAGCTAATAAATAAATAAGGTAATTTTTAATACCCGTGACGAACGGCACGATTCTCTTCGTTCTAACTGTAACGACAAGTCAAGTAAAATGCGATTGTGAATATAAGAAAAATCTCATTTTATAACAGTTCAATTTCCAATTTCTATAGAAAATTAATGTTATCGACTGAACGCAAGCCGGTTCGAACGCTGTGATTTCATTCAGTCAATGGAATTCATAAGAACAAATAGTCAACCGACTCGCGGTCTTTCTTTCATCGCGATTTGCATTTTTATTTATTTTTTTCATAATTATGAAAGAAGTTTTAATTCATATTATTAACTGAACATTTAAAAAAGACGCTTTTTATTTAAGGCTATCGAAGGTGTTTTTGGAATTCCTAGACAAAATAATAATCAATTATTTCGTCATAGGTTATAATTTTAGGTTCTTTATTGTGTCAAGACAAGTGGTATCGGTTCGGAAAAACTGCCGGCGAAAGCAGATTCAACAGAGTTGTATTGCGAGGCAGAAAATGCCTTAGAAATCGCGCTGTTGTGGATTTTCGGAAATCTAGTTGGCGCGGGTGAAACTTGGAATTTTGACGCAATTTTCGAAGGTAAAATTCAGCAGCCGTCCAAAATTATTATACTTTTTGAGTACAAACTTTTAGAGACAAATTACAGTAATTCTTTAGCTATTCGACATTTGACTTGATGCGTTTATTCTCACTGACGCAGAAAGAAAAAGTTTTTTTTTTGTCAAAATGTCATATATTTACATACATAGTATATTCATCATATTGAGAAGGGACCCGAATTTTTCCTAATGCTATACCACAACGGCACTTATCCGCCTAGCTACACCACTGATCGTAAATAAATAAAATGAATAAAGAAACCACAATTGAATGTATATTTTGTACTTATATGTAAGTTTGTAAAGCCGTGCGGTAGAAAGGAAATATTCTAATTAAACTCGCCGAAATCCAACATGATACTCGTCTACCCATTTAAATCGTTCAACACGTTGCATCGGTAGTCCAGTTTCTGGGTTCAAAGCCTGATTTCAGACTGTTATTTATCCGTTTTTTTTTCGTATTTGTTATATGGATAGCCATAATATACCTTGGAAACTAAGATGTTATGACCCTTCTGCCAGACGTCTCACTGGCTTACTCATTCTTCAAATCGGAACAGAGCGGTAAAGTGTGTGATGAGCGGGTGGCTGGTAGGTATCTACTCGGACGGGTTTGACAGAGCCCGACCACCAAGAGAAATTTTAGTTTTTTTTTGGTCATAAAATTTTAAGTCGTCCTTAATTTAAATTCGTTCCTCCGTCCGGTTTGGATCAACATCCAATATGTATCATCCAATATGTATCATAGTATCAACATACTATTTAATTTCCCACGCCTCGTAAAGCATGCTATCCATGGTTGATCCTGTGCATCTATATAAATCTATTCACTCATTAAAGTGCGCCTCTCGACCTTAAGTTATTATTGGCATGAGTAAGAGGTAAGGCAGCAAAAAAAATGGGGTTTACTTCTTTTCTTTTTCAATTAATTTATTATTAAAGCAGGGATCTTTATTAATGAATAAATCGATACTATTATTTATTTGACTATTATTTTATATTACGCTTTTATCCACTTTAGTTGACGTATATTCCAATATTACATATTATTGAAGTAAAGACTTTTCATAATCATGGAACAGACTATATAATAATAAGGATCATACAATAAGGATCAAGCGAAAGTAAAACAACAGACTTTAAACGTCCCATTGCTAAGGGCTTCTCCCCTATTAAGGAGAATGTTTGGAGCTTCCGGAACATTGCTTTAATGCATAATAAATTTCATTACGAATGAATTGTTAACAGAAAATAAACACGATCTGAACCCGCTATCGGCTAAGATTCACGTATTATACACCGCACCTGATTTAGGTGAAAAATATTCAAAATGGCAATATTGATTTCAACACGAGCAATACCTGGGACGTGCAACTTTAAAAATGTTTTCTTTCAATTATCACTCGCCGCCATCTTATTTAGTCAGCTGAGTTTGAAAAGTGAGATTATTTAAAAGTAATTCCGTTTTCTTAGGTAGATTTTTTATTCGTGTTTAATTAAATAATGACGCTTCAGTGCCGTTGAATTGTTTAATCGATTACGGACCAGTCAACTTAAATATTCAAATTGATTTTAACTGAATATATATCAACGTTGGTGAATAATTGTGTTTGTATTTTACCTAGTGGTACCACCTAAGTGGTTATTGTTATTCTATTGATACAAACGGCTTTAGAAATACATTTTTCTGATTACTTAAACAACGTTGTTTCCTCCTTTCGAATATCAAATCAATAAAATAGTATTTACACTCTTATCTTGCTGTGTTTCGATTTAATAAATTTATTATTTAAATGGTTATTAACCATAACCTCTAGCAGTATATCTGTGAAAGAAAAAATACTTCCACAAGGTTGTAAAAACAGTAAATAATAAAAGTACCGTGGTTTGATATAGAGGCTTTCAGTATGAATTATGAATTCCTCCATACCACATCGTAGCTATATCGTTGGTAGTGTTGCTTTTTATTGTCATTATAAAGACCGCGGAGGGGTTCGCATCTACAACAGTATTTCATATTTTAAGTCTTAAATAAAATGATAATTTAGAATAATATTTAATGCTTTTTTTATGTGTTGGTTTACGAAGCGGCAACATCACCGAGATTATCTCACATAATATTTTATGTGTTAATATTAAGCAACGTAGAACTGTCAAAGTTGCTCTTTTCGGGGGTGACGTTTTTAATTTAATTACCTTGATATATTTTCTGTGATGAAAATTTTACGTCGAAAGTTTTCCGTGTAATTAAGCAGGAGTAAATTAAATTAGATTATAACAAATTGTCTGTTACTGCGAATCTGTTTGCGCTGAGTTTTGATATGATATATCGTTTTTAAAAATTTCAAGGCACTCTTTCATTATATAGGACATCAGTTATGTAAGACATTGCATTGGCTAATTAGCGCAAAACATATATATATGAAGGCAAGCTTAGATATATTTTCTAACTTCATCGTATTCATATGGAGTTACTTTTTATTTCATATTTGCAAAAATTCAAAATGAAGCCTTAAAATATAAAAACGACACGGCTAAATATAAAATGACATGCTCGTGTCGGTGCGTAAGTGTGAATTTCTTTGTATGGTTGATTGCGCCTCGAACCATAGCCATCAGTCCGACCAGTTTCAATATACAAAAACAGATTCAACAGACGAATTCGTATGCGTTATTATATTTCTGAATAGAACGCATTTCTAAAATGTATTTTTTTATTTATATTTTGGATATTATTATTAACAAATATAGTTAGTCGATTGTATAATATTCTAACTGGTCTCTTTCAAGGTATAAAACCTCGGACCTCCGTGGTCGAATTGTGTGTACACCGGTTTTCATGGGTACGTCACTCCGAAGTCTCGGGTTCGATTCCCGGCCGAATCGATGTAGAAAAAGTTAATTAGTTTTCTATGTTGTCTTGGGTCTGGGTGTTTGTGGTACCGTCGTTACTTCTGATTTTCCATAACACAAGTACTTTAGCTACTCACATTGGGATCAGAGTAATGTATGTGATGTTGTCCAATATTTATTTATATATAAATATATAATGTTACTTACATTCGACATCAACAATGATCCTCTTAGACACGGAAGGCGGTACCGCGTTAGTGGCGATGCAAAGGTAGGCACCCATTTCCGTGCGACTGATCCGCTGTAAGCTCAATGTGTCGCCTTCGTATACTGTTACTGAAACAAAACTTATTGCAGAATATTGACCAAAGAACAATTTGCTTGATATATTAAAAAACTTTAAAGCTCTTCGTAAGCTTACTTACATTATTAGAATCAAATATATTATTCGCAAAGTTATTTTTGTTTAATACCGGGTTTAAGCAGTTGAACTGGCTCACTCAACCTTCCAACCAGAACACAACAATTTAATGTATTGCTGTTTGGCGGTAGAATATATGTTGAGTGGGTAGTATAGGTACCTAGTGGTGGTTTACAAGCCAGTCTGCTCTAAGAAAGCCCTACCACCGAGTGTATACTAAACTATTAATGTATTAAAACTCCCACGTTAAAACTTAAATATAAACGGATCTGATATCCTGATATTCTATTCAGAACTTTCCTGCAAGTACTATTTCTTTACTAGGAATTTAATAAATCGGAGATTTTTTAAATAAAATGAGGTTTATATAAAATTAACATGAATGGAATTTAAATGAAGAAAGTCTGTTCATAATATCGCCTTTTTATATCGTGAGTTTTTTATTTAAAAAATCACAAAAAATGTTGACAATTATATCACAGAAACATTTTCTAAAGTTTATTTAAACTTATCGCTAGTAAACGTGAAGACTCCAGGGATGAAATTGTAAAACTGCTTAATGAATGGACTCTTAAAGCGCTTCAAGCGGCAAAATGGAGTCAAACGTTCTGTGCCAGTCTTAAATCGCAAACGCTTTCATCCACTCCGAACGAACTCTTTCCATTAACGCCAATAAAAAGCGGATCTGGGAATATAAAACCAAACAAAGGATTAACGCTGGATGAAAACGAGAACAGTTTTGGAAGTAATTAAAACATCAGTGAAAACTCGCGAGTAATCATAGCACATGCGATTGACGTAAGGGTCACACACAATTAGTGGCAAGTGCCACTCACCGACACGCGTTAATTTCGCCGATAAAAGAAAATCACTTGAAAAACAATTCGGAGCTCTGTGTCCTGGGACCAATGCTTCAACGGTTTAATCTGAATAAGCCTTTATAATTATCTTTAGCAATTTTTGTGCTTGGGTTGGATTAGAATGGTTTTAACAGGCTTAATTACCGTGTCAACACCAGTCTTGCATTTCATAAAACACGAACTTAACGCCAACAGCATTCTGCCGCTTTCATTATAAATAAGTAACATAAATGAGTGTCTTTTCTGAAATGCTTATTTACGAGTAGTTTAGTACTTTTTGCGAGCGTACTACGAACGTATAAAGGCGTTTCTATTTACTGATATGGAAGTTATGCAAGAATTCGAAATATTTTTTAAGGTATAAAAGATTAATTAATTGCTTCGCAAACTTTCGAGATGAATCTGTTTTTTTGAATGAAGTCTTTCGAAAACTAAATAATTACCTATGTACTATTGACTATTCATTTTATACTGTAACCGAACTAGTTTTGGAATAATGTTTAATTGTAGTGAGAAGTTACCTTTCTTCCTTTTGTCCACGGATATGGGCTGGCCATCTTCTCTTCGCCACATTATCTTCGGTGTTGGAAAACCATCAGCTTTGCAAACTAGGCTAATATTTTGATTCTCTCTGACTGCTACAGCTGATTGTGTACTTTCTTCGTCCAATATATTTGGTGGTACTGTGGGAAAAATCTAAGTTTAAGTTTAAATAATTATTAATAATACATGTTCTTTCATTAACATCTGAAGTAGAAATATTTACATAAATTAAAATATATATATACTGTATCACTATTTAACTTTATAAACTTATCATCACTTGTTATTTAGAGTAATATATAACTATAAAACTCTTAATTTAATTTCGACCCTCAATGCGTCAGAATAAGTTAGTTCTTTTGAAGAATTAGGAACATAATCTATCGATCTCGATCGAAGGTTAAACGTCAAAATCCGATTTAGCATAATATTTTACAAGTATACTTTGCTTTAACCAAAGGAAATATCTTCGGACAAAATAAACACCCAGAGATAAATCATAATTATGAGATTAAAATATGTAAAGGATAACCAGAATTGTAATCCATCTATACGACGAAATCATGATACGAACGAAACTTGTATTTTGCAAATAGTGCGACACTTACTTGTTAAAATAGTCTTTTTATTTATTTCAGGGATTCAAATAAATATAGTCCGATCGCTATATTCAAGAGGTAATTCGATTAGCTAACTGATGGTAGAATCTACGAGAAGTAATACAAAATTGTCCCAATAAAAAAACGTTTTGAAAGTTTTGACTTCGACTTTCGAGCCATGTAAAAACTAAAAGGAAATACTTTAATAAATATGGGCATAACTGAAAGCTATTAAACTAATTGAATTGACCGTAGTAAAGGCTCCTTACTCGTAACTTCAATAACCGCTTACTAATAAAGATTCAATAAATAAAGCAACCGGGAACACAAATTAATTCAAATTGGATTTTTACCGATAGTTGCACATCTTACCCGATCACTTATCACATCAATCGAATTGGTTCAGTCATTTGTATCATGACCACAATTAAATGATGACTATAATAAGGAATTTATTTATTTATTTTGAATCGATATAATTTTATTTAAATTGGTCGAAATTTATAACTTTCAAACTATCGCCAACACTATACGTCTCTGTCATATGCGGTTTCCTACTATCATTGCACGTAATTATTTTAGTTAATTAGTCATCAATATGGCGATTAAACTCTCATAGTGCGCTAATGTTGCCAGTGATAGTTGTATTTTCGTTCTAACAGACTTTTGTTAGTTTTATTTATCAAATTATTACACGATATTAAGTTTCAATTTTTACAAAGTAATTTAAATAAAATTTAACTTTATTTTTTATTGAAAAAGATGCCATTTAGTAATATTTATTTTTCTTTTTACGAAAATCTTATTATAATAAAATTTAATTAGTCCCAACGATTATGTTAGTAAATTTTAACTTTGATTGATAAGCAAAAGCTTACAAATATTTATTATAGTATTTACTTTATGTATTTCTTAAATATATATTTTTTTTTTCATAGATATATCCAGTTTTGACACAGCACTACATAATATAATATTTCAGAAACTGGCTGTATAAGAATTTTAAATTTAAAAGTTGATAAAATTTAGCCTTTATACCCTTTACATCGCTGCTTAAAGTTTTACGGATGAAAATCTCAAGAACTTTAAATTCCAGTGGGACGTGATATTTCAGCAGTTACTGTACAATCGTGCAAGTTTGCGGTACGAGAATTTTTAAAGAATAGGAGAATTTAAAAAGTAAGTAGTGCTCTTGTATGCTCTGTACCTACGCTATTTGAATGGCACACTAATTTGTGGAAACGTTTATTTCTGGATACCTGTATTGTTGAATGGTACTTTATTCACTTTTTTTAAATTTCAATGCCATAATTCATTTTTAAATTACCACAAATTTTTATTCCAAACAGTCGTCAAAAAATTTAAACACAATAGTATAAGAATTTAAATTTGTATTTCAATGAACTGTTGGTTTCGGAGAACCTTCATCATTGGAAAGATATATTATTACATCTGGAACGTGTGTTCTCTGGGAATCGACACGAAGCCTTCACATTTTATTTCCACTTAAAAGTTTCTACGAAATGGTGGTCGTATAAAAAGACTAAGCTATCCCAAATCGCTGGCTTGGGACCACCACGCCTACGTTGTTGGAATACGACGATGTTCTCTTGTTAAATTTACCATGAATGATTAATGTACTATATTATTATACATATAATACATTTAAATAAAAAAAATCATATAACTAAAATTGTACATATTATTAACATTTTTTGTCTTTATTATAGATTTAATCATTTTTCTCGTTGACCTTCTTCCGCCGTTTCTTCTCAACTATGAGCTGTTTCTTTTTGAGCCGGTGATATAATTTTGTATATCAATTAGGAAGTGTAATATTTCTAAAGATATTTGAATTTTGATTTATCACTCTAACTTGATTGCATTAAGAGTTACTACTAGTCATGACCGATATACTCTAAGGAGATAGTAAATGTTATTGGCTGAATATTAATCCTTTTAATTTTGATTTTGTCCATTAATGTCGTATTTTTAAACAGCCACTCATGACATATTCTACCGCCAAAAAGAAATACTTAGTATTATTGTGTTTCGGTTTGAAGGATGAGCGGAGCCAGTGTACACACTACAGGCACAAGGGAGATAATATATATATATACATAATATCATAGTTCCACAGGATAGCGGCGAATTGCCGTTGTATGGAATGGTTAACATATCGTTAAGGATCCACCACCACCCATAGACATTCTGGTGGTGACCACTTACCATCAAGAGGCTTATTTGCCAATCCATCAAGGTAATAATATAAATAACAAGGCAATTTCCTCTAATCACAATTGCACTTCGTTATATTCGGGCTTTAACCGCGCGTGTCAACGACAGGTGCAACTCTGCTGAAATGTCCGCCGAAATTAAAAAAGTTATACGAAGAGGTAATTACATCACGGATGCACTCCATAAAATAAAACATTGACTTTATATATCGTGTGTATATAAAATATTTTAATACTGAACTGAATCCATCACATTCTTAAATACTTCGCTATTGTACCAGTTATAACTATAACATATTATATTTTAATCAAACACTATTACTACTGGGCTTACCAACGACTTGCAAATATCCAACTTGGCTGATCATCGGATTTGTATTGACTTGACACATGTAATATCCGCGGTCTTCTTGCTGGACTTGGCTGACGTGGAGAAGCCAAGTCATAGCATTGTCGTGAGACACGCTGAACCGAGCAAGGCGGGTGATCACGTGACGATGAATCGTCAGGATCATCTGTCTGTCTATATGTATCCAGGCCACCTGTAAATAAAATAACTTGTTAATAATTACATTCCAAAATGAAAAGAACCGAAAGAGTTTTTTTTTAACGTTTCCATTATTTACAACAAAATGAATTCTGCTAGTAAATTTTCAATCGATCGCCAGTAGTTTTATTTTGAATTAAATTTGTCACCAAATTTATTCTTATACTATAAAATATACACGTACAGAACCTGCCTTTTGTGGAACGTATTTTTCATTAATTATTTTCAAAAAAAGTTACAGCAATGATATGTCTATATAATCACAATTCTAACATGACAATGATTTACGTTCTGATATTGAGAGCATTGGAATTAATATATTACTTATATTATTATTAAGCTAAATTTATTGAAGGGGAATAACCCAAGCCACAGTAAATTTAGTTCTAACTCGGTAGGAAATTGAATTCCAACCACATACAGTGTCGACCCATAATGTGCTTTACATACTGTTTCTAATTTTATATCCAATTATATACCGTATCTTAATAACTATCTTATACAATTATAACACTTAACTAGTGTAGACATAAAAGCGATAATCAAATGAATAACATAAGGATAACATTCATAGGCGTTATTGTAATAAACTTGTAATCAAATACTCTTAATCATTCCTAATCCAAAATAAGCACAATCAAACAATAGATACAAACTTTGCTGATATAAATTGAAACGCAAAAGCTAACATTACGGGATTTCAAAATCTCGAAACCGAAACACAAACAAATGTACATTAAGCTGGAAAACTAGCTGAAACTCAACCGAGCACGCATCGTTGTTTACTTTGACGGAGTCACAGTCGCGTTAAATTTACCCGAGGAGACCGCAGACGCGGGCCGTATCGTGCCGCACTGCGCACTAGTCAATAGGTTGCATATTTTATGAGAGTTCTCAACTTGACTCCGTGTCTACTTTTGAACGTAGCGGTATCCGTGGATCTGTAACCAGGCCTGATCGATCGTATTGTTGAAGTAATTTACTCTCCATCGGAGTTTTAAGGCGAAGTTGAAACGGACGAATTAAAGTTACGGATGGAATAAGTACGGAATAGTGGTGTACAGGTAGCAAAATGTTTTTAGACAGTTGAGGGCCTTCATATTGCTATCATTTTTTATTTGTTAGAAGAATAATCATTCTTCTGGTATGTTTTACTCTATATAATCATGTAAGTAACCCCCTATAAAGTCCATTTTAGAAATGAAGTAAGTTTTTACTCAAATTCAAATTGTAAACTATATTATGAAATCAATACTACATTAAATGTTTTGCATAAATCTATTTGAAGTCAGTCTGGTTAAGTTTATAGAGCAAAGGTAACCTAAGTTTAATACCAACCAAATCTGCGACCGATGAATTATGACATCAGGAACTCCACGGTATTAATGGCTTCGCTCCATCGATTATATAGCCATTAGCATCACCTACACATTTGTGAATATTGACACTCAAAATCTTTAATTTTTTTACTGAATCTGTTCATTTACAATAATTATTAAGCCTAAAGATATAAAAGCTTAAATTATTTTGCAAGTTAAATAAATTAATAGGAGCTTAAAAGCGTTCGTCGCATTCCCAATTGTGTAGGTTATTGCAATTGCAAATGAGTTGGTTAATTGGAAAACGTCAACCAGAAAAGTGGGTTAAAGGTTAAGTTCCATTTATCAACATCTCGACTTAGAAACACGTTCGCGCTAATTGATATCGTCGTGGAGGAGCAAGATGTACAAGCATTTTCTAATCGATACATTTACGGTATAGACTAAGTATTATTATTCCAAACATTTCCCTGCATTATTATCTTGACTGAATATGTTCCCATTTATTATTATTATTATTAGGCACGTTACCGCTGTATGTTGGAACTTTAAATTATGAAAGTTCACAAAACAAGTTTAATTTTACAAGCATTTACATGACTTATCTTTGAAGGTGGATTGTATAATTAACTATATTTTTTTCTGTTTAAAATAATATATTGAAATAAGAAGCAGCAAACGAGGAATCTTGATATTACAAAATATACTTGTGACACTTTGAAAATATTGAAGCTAAAAATTTTCGGTACGGTCTAAAAACTAAGCTAATCTATGTTTTAATGTCGTACAGCTTGTACATTAAACATCCACAGTTAACATTGGCACCCAACGTGGGACTTATGTAAAGCTACCCCCGGGCATGTACTGTAATTGCTTTACGCTCAACAACTTAAACGCGCTGCATACAAATATTGGAAATGGCGCATTCAGAAGACAAGTGTAGCTACCGTTTTAGGGTTTAATCCTGCAAAATCCGGTATAGCAACTATGAGTGAACATATTTTCGATATTTATTAAATTCTTAACAATATAAATTTGATGTGGAAACTAGTTATATTCCTCATACTAATATATATAAATGAATCTGCTTTGCAAACTACTACCTGCGTTCTCGCTGTTGATTGCACTAAGTAGTTAAAGTTTCAGATAAATATGACGAAGACGACGACGAGTATAAGTTATCACGCCAAGTTTCACTTAAACCCATGTAGTTGTCTCATCTCGATCCGTAGTATTTTGACATCAGCATTGTTAACAATGTTAATCGAAATGTATATTTAAATAAAAGGTTTCTTATCTATGCATCGTAATATTATTATTACGAATATTATATAAATATGTAAGTGTTTTGTAAACATTAGAAGCATCAAACGAAAACCTCAACAAATCACTTAATCAGCTTGCAAATATCCAAAACAAACAGAAAGAATCGCAACTCGCAACTTGTCTCTCTCAAAGCCACTAAGCCTCTTTACCCCCCTCACCTTCCTCCACCACATACTTAACGGCAATTTCAAGTAAACCACGCGTTATCTCGCGTATTACCCGAACTTTGCTCTCGAAGTGAGCAACTCTGTTTATGCGTACAATTGTTATGTTTTCGTTTGTACAGCGAATACTAAGTTTTGTTATAAAAACTTTAATAATAAAACGTTAAACCTCATGTCATTTTACGAACGATATTATTTTTATGCTGTTTTAACCATTATTCTGCCTACATAATATAATCAGCTTTACTTATGAAACAGACGTACCTACTGACTTACCATGCATATAATAGACAAAATAAAAACATGAATAACGACAGACCATATTTTTATCCCAATCAAAGATAGATATATATATTTATCCCTATAAAGATTTTTTTTTTATATTATACAAACGGTGGCAAACGAGCAGGAGGCTCACCTGATGGAAAGTGATTACCACCGCCCATGGACATCTGCAACACCGAGCGGCTTGCAGGCGTATTGCCGGCCTTTCGGGAAGGAGTACGCTCTTTTCTTGAAGGTTCCCAAGTCGTATCGGTTCGGAAGAACCACCGGCGAAAGCTGGTTCCACAGAGGGTTGTGCGAGGCAGAAAATGTCTTAAAAGTACTGTACAACTTAACACATGCTAGTAAAATAATATGAACCATTTATTATTTTCTTCAAGACTTCTATTACAGGCATTCAATAATAATAATTAATTAACGATTTTGAAATAAAATAAATCCGTTTAAAAAGTACGACTGAGACTTTAAAAAAATATGAAACGTGTTAAATGTAATATTCATCGAAATTAATAGTCAAATTTGGCTAATTAGTTTTAATATAAACCTGTTAACGTATGATAACTTATCAATTAACATAAATTAACGCGTGACCTATTTGAGGAGCAAAACAATGATATTTGTTTTGCTATCGAAGTTATCCGTTGGTCAGACAGCGTTGAAATTTATTAGTCGAATAAGGTTCAAATATTTATTCTATCCGTAGCTATTCCGAGAATACCACTTTACTAAATATTCCTTTTGCATAAAGTAGTAAGTAACAGTCTGTATATCCCACTGCTGGACAAAGGTGGTAGTGTGTGTCTCCTTATTTTGACGAGAAGGTTTAAAGGGGACTGGTTATACATGTAGCATATAATTTTATCATACAAGTAGTTTTCCTCACAATAATCAGTTAAGACTCATGCGTTCTTACGAGACCGTGTCGGATCGCTTTTGTATGTCTCCAGTAGAATCATAAAACGTTTGTTATCAAGAAGGTACACAGTACCTGAACTATTCAATCGATGGTGCCAAAGTTAAAGTATATTTGATTAGGGTCGCACTGCCGTCCGTAGTCCCTGTATGCTCATATTTATTTACTCTTTTATGAAATCTATTTCTAACGATACCTTTTTGTACTTTTTTATTTTTATATTTTGTACTATTCTGTTTATTTTATTGAGAGTATTTCCACTGTATATGATTTAAGGATGCAGTGGTTAAAAAATAATTGTATGTTCATTTTGAATTTGAAAAAAAAATCCTCTGTATTCCTTTTATCAGATAAATATAAGAATTATTCATTTATAATAAATAAAGCCAAATTGTATCGGAAATTAATGAACGACTTATAAATGGTCTCTTATAATTTGTTTTAACGAGTAATTCATTTATTTATTGGAATTATTTTTTGTGTAAATAAATGTATTGTTTATCAATTACCTTCTTCGACGTTATTGTTCTACACCCAATACAACAACAATAAGCTTCTCGTAGTAAATAACACTTAAGCATACATACTTCCACTGGAGCGTAACAAAAGTAAGAACTAGTTGAAATATAAAATTGAACAAATCATAATGAAATTACTTTATCAAAAGAGAAAATCTAGCAGACGGGGCTAATGAACTTAGCGAATACTTTTCCCAAATATACTATGACATAAAAAGAAACGAACTAACGTTACAACCCGTCCAATTACTCTAAAATTCCAAGGCACTCCATTACTACTTAAGTATTTACGAGGCGGCAGTATCGCGATAATAGGTCTCGTAAAATAAAATAAATAATTAGAGCCGCGGCAAATTCATGAATTACTAATTCCGGGTGCAAGACATTGTATTAGGGAAGCGATACACTTGTCCGGAATCGTTTACTTTTAATATTTTTCTTAAATGAAACGACACTGAAATGATAATATTGAAATAAAAAACAAAATTATTGATTATCAATAAGCTAAATATATATTATACGTATTATTACAAATAACCAATGCTTATGCTTTGAAGATATTATATTACATTGTACAAGTGTGGACGCAAACAAAGCTCTATTAGGAAGTATTTTCTTATGTAATCATTTCTGAACGTCTTTATGCAATTATTAAACACAATCTATTAGATAAATATCAATACATATTTAGGCAGATAGACAGAAAATTGCCAGCCCGGGCGCATTCCAAGCGAATGTCATGAAAACTATTGGAAAACACGAAAATTTGTATTAAAATTTGTGGATATTAAAAAAGTCTGCAAAATGTTTATGACAATAAACGGAAATACATAAAAGCCATTTTAAAATTAATAAAAAAAAAAACTAGAATTGATATTGACATATATATATAAATACATTATAACTAAAGTTCTTCATACTCCTTCTATATACCTTTAATTAAATATAAAAGATTAGAAGATATATCAATTTAATGTAAATTGTATGTTAGCTCAGTGTTTTCATACTTGATCAAATTTTTACTGGCGGCGGGCGAAAAACAGATAAATAACTGGTTAACTGCCCTTACCCGCCACACGAGCATTTCTCGCCTGTCTGAGTACAATGATTACATATGGCCGTGTTACCGTATATTGCAGATAATATATGCGGCGTAAATTTAAAAAAACGATACCACATCCGAACCTTTATTAAACAACGGTGTTTTGGCTTCTGAATGTTTCGAGACTATTGCGACCGAGAGATTATTGAAATTGTAGTTTGAGTAAAATTAACTTGTTATTGTTTTTTCTAAATGTAATTGATCCATTTTTAAGATCCCAACCAACACCTAGTTTAGTAAATGAGGAGTAGTATGGATCGGCAGCCAGTAACGCAATAGGCGACGAATGAGCGCTCAGATTAAAGCCCAACTAATTTGTGTGACGTTGAAAAGCATTTTAGTAACTAGGGGTTACTCTATTACAGTTACCACGAGTCGGGTCTTGTTAGAAATGAATCCTAGAGCGCTATTTTTATCAATCAATCTTTTATGTTTATAATATACGCACGCTGTTTTATTAAGGATTAAGCTTCTCATAAGTTTTTCACGAATGTACGTTCACTGTTAACTACTTGATCTATTTATTTATACTCCGCCCCGATCGTCATTAATATAAATATACTTTGATATAAGATTACATACATTTATATTTATGTAAGAGTTAGGTAATTATAGAACTGTTGCTATTGTCATACTTTCCTTATTTTACGAGATATCGATATTTTAATGTCAAAATAACAAGGATGTTTGAAGATTTGTCGAATATTTTTACTTTTTTGATAAATATCTTGAAGAAAAACCATGACTTTAATACTGAGTTCTATTTTTTTAAATTTTTATTGTATCTTATTTATTTCTATATACATACGTTATACATTAATAGTATATTATTATTTTTTAAGTTGATTTTAAGATGTTACAAATTTCTCACTACTAGGAAGATTTATAGCATAAATCGGTGATATAGAGGATGCTAGAATACGTTAATGTTTAGTAATAACTTTAACTTTTGCTACATTGTATATGGGCTCAATTCAGAATTCGAATCTAGGATAGAGTATCCGGATTCCACTTGACAGTCTGTAGCCGAAAAAGTTAGCCACTGGACAAACGAGTAATAATAATAAAAAAAGTATATACAGACAGATTAAATCACACTTAAGTAATAAAGTATAATTAAAGTACAATATAAACTTTTACGTGTACGTATAATAATAAAAATCTCCAGCTTAATTAGTTATTGTCCGTATTTCTTGTGGTTTCCACGGTTAAGTGTGGGTCGTCCCTCAGCGAGCTACTTTGCCCTGCCTCTGTTTAATTACCGCGGGGGTGAATTTTGACACCCAGTTTATTCACGCCACCCGGACTTATCGTACCGAGTCTGGAGATGCGGTTTACAGTTCAAGACTAATCAGAAACATCTAGAATTTGTTGCTTCATTTTAATTGTGTTCATTTAACATTAAGATAATACAAATAAGAGAACTCGATCGTGATTATTTCCTTCTAAGTTCTTGTTGTTTTTAATCCATTGTTATGATTTTATGGTTTTCTATAGTGTATATCAAGTTATAAATATAATATCAAGATTGGCTTAATTACTTTTTTTTTTTAAAAAAACAGAGCGTGAGCGATACACGTGATTTTTCTATTAATAAAATTCCTATTTGAAGTTCATTTTGACCTTGAATTTTACGTCAATCATATTGAAGAAGCTTTCTAACATACTTACAATTTTTTAATTTTACTAAATGGTAACTGCCGGCGATAAACCCATTACGCAGTTAAAATAAATATTCAGTAATGCCACCAGGCTATACTATTATATGTTAATACACAAGCAAATAAAGTATTAAGCCTTGATCCAGCTAGTATCCGCTGGACATGGGCAAAATAAAATTACGTTAAATGTATTTTATTCGAGTAAACTTTACAATAAAGCATTTTTGAAAAAGCAAAAATTTCAGAAAGCAGCTTCCGGCTTGAAGGAACAGAAAGTAACACGCATAGTTGCTTTTTAAAATTATCCAGATTTAAAATAATCTATTTACTTATTTTTTATTTATTAAATTAATTATTTTTCTTGAACAGTCTAACGTAGAAAATCGAGCATCCGTTCAAAAAGTATCCCTAGAAGTACCCAAAGAATTTATTTTCTCTGAGAGACAAGGTTATGAGCTTATACCACAACATTACTAATAGATTATCTAGTGTTTTTGGTGAAGGAAACTTGCACGTGTCGGATTCTGCCACCAAGCCGTATTGAAACCGCAAGTAAGAATAACTTCCAAAGGTGATCAAGAGGAGGCGTAGAGGGTCGTTAACTCAGCATTGGAAAATAAAAATAAATGAATCGACATTAAAGATAAAATCTCTAATTATTAATAATTAAAAATATTACTTAAAATGTATATAATTTTTGCCCTATTTATGTATTTAAATGAAATTTATACACACATAACAAAATTAATATTTTTTTGCCAGAAATGTTACATAATACGGAGTTTTATATATTACAAAGAATAAAGTACCTTTTCATTAAGCCGTTCGTAACAAAGAACAATTAAAGAGTGAAAGAAGCCTCAATGGGTTAAATTTAACCCTTTGTGCGGCTTCGCTCATCGAATCTAGTTGAATTTTTTACGTTCTATTTCTGTGTAATTTTTAACGAATGAGTGTAGAGTTTATATTTTTTATATTAATTTCATGTAATGTCTCAATTTATAAGAATTTATAAATAATAAATATTATTGACTTTAAACTGATACTTGGAAAGGCTTTGTGCAAGCCCATCTGAGTAAGTACCAGCCTTTTTTTCGCTGGAAAAACACGTTACGCGTCCCTCACATGGGTCCCTCGCGTTTCAGAGGAAGCTGATTGCACCCTAGTATACCACAATACGGTCACGGGATCACTATCGCATGCTACCGTGGCAAAAGTAGGTACCACGCACTAAACAGATATTTTACTGTCAAACAGCAAAATTTTGTATTTTTCTATTGTAGTTCGAAGGATGAGTGAGTCAGTGTAACTGCAGTAGCTAGTACACTTACAATACCAATATGCCTGGTAGTGGTAACCACCTACCATCAGGCAGTCTATTAGCCAGTCCGCCTTCAAATTATATGATAAACAAAGTTACAAGCGATACTTATAAATATATGAAACAGGCCTCAGCGAATTATAACAGCGAGATAAGCTCGGAATCTCTAATTATTATCTAAACGACAACATACGAGCGACTCATGAATAATTTAATTGGTTCGCTGCAGTCCGAATGGAGGTTAACGGGCCCGTGTTCACATCACGTGCCATTTTCTGACAGCCTACGGGTCCTTGTTAATTTTGATAGTGTATTAACCGAGTGCAGTCGCCTCTGCAATTTGAAGCGTCACGGGAAAATACCGTGCGAGATGTTGATAGGTTTAATTGTTTGGAGTCGTGTAAACTTACGATCTTTATCTAAACAAATTGGTAATAGCTTTTCGTTTGAAGCATGAGTTATCAATGTGCGTCACACGTCTGGGAAAATTGTTTCTCTTGAAGACAGAAAAGAAGAGAAGAGAAGGAAACTTATTATATATATTTACTATTAGGTGTGTAAGTTTTCTCGCGATGTTTTCGCTAAAATTCAACCAATACATAAGCTAACTAGTTTCCTAATTTAGTATATCAAATATTGGAAAAGATTAACTACCGAGTTTCTTGTCGGTTCTTCTCGGTAGAATCTACATTCCGAATCTGTGGTAGGATTATTCGATTTAAAGCTGCATGTAAGCCTACTCGAATAAAGTATATTTGATTTTGAGTTGAGTTTGAGTTTTATTAGGTTTTCTATGACGCTTTCTATAATACTGATAACACGTATGCAATATTTTATGATGACCTGTTGAGTAGAGAAGACATGAAAGCAGCTACATTATGCCAACAGCTATCTACATATAGTTATATATGTATATATATATATACATATATACATATATATATAGTTATATTTATATACATAGTATAGTATACATAATAATATATTATCTATGGGTTAAGAGGTGTAAAGCATGTTTTTTTCGGATATCATCAACGATCGTCATCATACTTCAACTAATTTTCATAAAATCTTAATGAATTACACTTAAACTTTCCTCATAAATTACTATGTCTATTGGTGAAAACCGCATGAAACTATGTTTAGTAGCTTTTAAGTTATTCAGACAAAAAAATAGACGGATAGTGGGGTAAACTTTATTTTATAATATATAGTAGTAACCTATTTAAAAGTTCGTCACCTCCACCGCTTGTTAGAAGCCGCTACTGTGTTTTAATAAACTCATTAGTTTTTGGACTACGTCCTGTCATATTCTGTTAAGATCTGCGTGTTCTTCTCAATTCATAATAATTATGTGCTTATTAGGAAGTCGTTAGTGTCTTTGTTAAAACCATATTACATTAAAACGAGATAGGCTTGTTTATTAGCTAAGGACGGTACATTATTCTCAAAAGATTTTTATTCGTGCACATTCGTATGTTTTAGTTTATATACCGATTATCTTAATTCCAAATTCCTACCAATTTTATTCGTATTTAAATTGTACACTAAGTACAAATACATTCGAAGTATAAATGACTCAAGGTCGGGTTATATTTTATTTTATAAAAAAATAATGTACTAATGTAATTATTTAGCAGATTCTTTAATTATGTATGCAATATTTTGTCTTCATAGAAGTGAATATACATAATATCGTATAATAAATAATTCGTCTCATTATATACCGTCGAACAGCTCTATGTTAATTATAAAATTAAAATCGTTCTATGTATTCCCAAACCTTTAACTTCGTTTCGCCTTCAATATCGAGGCGTAAAATTTAATAATTGAGTACACGGCTCAATTAAGCAATAATTAAGTAATTTTAATAACATTTTTGACCCCGATACGATGCGCCTTTCGGGGTGGCTCGGAATAATACGAAAAGCTGGAATCGTTCATATTTTTTACCTTAATTTAAAGATAATTTTTCATAGATGCTCAAGAGCCGATGGCTAGTGACTCACTAGCCTGAATCGAAGATTGCCAGTTCAAACCCAGGCTGATTATTTATGTACTCAATCAGTGTCGCCTAATCCATTCGTATTATTTATTTGTACTGTAATAATTTATAAGCGTTGAGCTCACGATTATGTATTTGTATGAACAATAGTCATTCTCCTGAATTATCTCTTAAATCTATAAACTGTATTTACATTACTTAACTGAAACGTTTAAAATTGTGAATCAGATTCTGATATAAATTGAACATGAAGACATAAAAATTAATGAAACCAAAAAGATTAAACGTATGTAAAGACTACTATATAATACCTAAGCATTAAAAAATATCGAGAAAAAACATTTGAGACTAACCAAAGTATTGGTAAACAATCTTCAAAGGTTCAAAAATCAATTGCATTATGTTAAGTAATAAAAAGTGGCCGTCACAGTTGGATGTAAAGTTTGGAAGTTGAAATAATAAATAAAATTATAAATGAATATATATTAAAAGGCAATAAATATTTGACGTTACGTCATACGAGTCGGGTTTACTCCTGAATCTCACCAATAGAGGTTTCACAAGAAAAAATTGATCATAAGAAACGAAAAGCATTAAGCTGTTAAATGTAAATAGTCATATTATAATTACTATTATAAGTATTGTATATATTAACCCGTTCTACTTACTCAAAGGGTTACATTTGAAACTAAGCTTAATTAACCTTATAAATACTACTTTGTGAGATTCCATCTTCTAGGTCATGTCGTCTCTTGAATGTAATAATTAAATATTATTATTTCATATTTCAGCCTTTACAAAGTAGGTTAAAATAAGCGAGTATTTTAAATGGCGACGTTTCAGACGATTTTCTGCCAATTGCCGTGAAGTACCTCCCCTAGGGAAATCTTCTCTTGCCTACTCCTAGATGAAACGGCAAGCGTTTTGAAAACGGAACCACTTCTTTGATGGTCTGGTAAAGTATAATTAGTGTGAGACCTTATATTTGGAACTTTTTGAATGTGTGTGTATTGTGATGACAACTTCTAACCCTTAAATGATATGGTAGGAATAATAATACCTTGTTGTTCAGTTGAAAACTTCTTTAGGAATAAACTGAAACGTATCATTTTGTTGAACTGAGTAAAATATATAAATAGATTACGTTGTATACATCTTTTAATATTGAAATTATTTAAGAGAAATTCAAATATAAAATAAATATTATACAAAACACTTTAACGATATTCCGTGAAAGGCAACTTTCAACAATTCACAAAAAAATCTACATGCAACGGGATTTCCACCCCCAATATAAATTCCGTATTAAATTTAACGTTACACCGTTTTTTATTACACGCAATAAATACCAACTTGCTATCTACCATCTCCCCACCACATAAATTCACTATCAATACACTATATTTAGATCTCTCGTAACTTGGTGCCGAAACACTCACATGAGATTAGGAAGATACACTGGCGGCACTTTATACTTTTTGTCGAGAAAATTTGGAGCTCCGAATACCAATATAGTACTCCTGTCTCCATTTTTCGTTTGAATAAACGAGGGTAACTTTGCACATTTAAAATGCATATGTTGGAAGTCGAATACTGAATTTTAGAGCACTCTTTCCGATGCAATTTTAGAATAAAGTATTTTGTATTAATATACCTTTGTTTTGTGAAACAGAATCGAAACGAATATGTGAATAATTTAATTCAGCGGCTTGATTCATTCATCCATTCAAGATAAACAAAAAAAAAACGTTTATAAATTCAATTTATTTCAAATATACATACGTACATACATATTTGTTACCGACTTTAGATATTTATTGATACATTGTTTAATAAAGCGGAAATATACAATGCTTTAATAAATCACAAACTATGTCCTACGTATATTTTAGTATTTCAATTGATTCTTTTTTTATTTGATTTAAATATTTATTTGATTAAAATATGGTTTTTATTTTGACTCGAAATTAAGCAATTAAAGTCCGATAGGCAGCCGGTTTGGCTTTATACGAACAAGAAAGGTGTGCTGACAAATAAATACCTGTATTATAAAAGTAGTAAGTGTTTTTAATTATAATTAAAATCCTAACGTCGAAAAGTAAAGTATATTAGTGAAAAATAAAGTGCTATGCAGTTTGAGTGATTAAAATAATTAGGCCGTAACATATTCGAGTCTAGATTTATAATACTATCAGTCTCCACACTAAAGTATCCTGTATCGTACAAACAATGTACGATTTGTTTGGTGAGATTCTAATATTGTATATAACGTATACGAATATAAATTATATGACGACCTCCGTGGTCGAGTAGTGTGTACACCGGTTTTCATGGGTACGCCACTCTGAGGTCCCGGGTTCGATTCCCGGCCGAGTCGATGTAGAAAAAGTTCATTAGTTTTCTATGTTGTCTTGGGTCTGGGTGTCTGTGGTACCGTCGTTACTTCTGATTTCCATAACACAAGTGCTTTAGCTACTTACATTGGGATCAGAGTAATGTATGTGATGTTGTCCAATATTTATTTATTTATTTAAATTGAATAAGGTATAATGAATGAATAAATAAAAACTTTACCATAAAATATTAAACGTATTATATATTTTATTCTGTGTCTTTTCGAAACAGAAGTCAAGTATTGGGAATTGAATTAAATATGGAGGATTAAACTAAATTCGATAAAACGCGAATTTATTTTTAAGTCGTTTACATCAACAAAAATTATTATGAATATTGTAATAATATAATATTTTTTTGTATAATTACTGTGTTCTATATTCCGAATTGGTAGAAGTTTTAGACTCTGTGCATAAAACACTGCACTGCTGTTCTGGAAGTCGACCAAATACATCAATATATACTTAATTCGAAGAGACCCTTACAAGCGCCGTTGAATCGTTATTTTACAGGTTAAATTAAATTTAAACGTATTAATTTGCAAAGCTAAATGTACCCAAGGAAGGATGGATTTGCGGAGACGGATCTTGGAGTTAGAAATTTGTCTTAACTTGTCGTGTATATTCAATGTTTGTCACTGTTTCTATCAAAATAATCAACATTATTGTCACCATTATATATATTATGTTATAAATAGGCAAAGAAAAACTAGTTCAGTAACCGTTTCTACTCATTCATTAATCGTATTTTTTTTTTGTTTGGTAGTTACTTACTGACAAGTTTCTGGGCGAACAATTTTGTAAATATAGAATGGTGGTAATGAGTTTTTTTTTATCAAAATAATAGATATTAACCTAAATGAAACAAATTACAATATTGAACTTAATGTTCAATATTATAATTAGTTCAATAAAGTATAATCCCGTCGGAAAACACTGCAACGTCGATCCTTCACTTATAAACCGAAGCCTATACACCGATTTCGGCGTATCCAACTTAAATAAAGATGAAATTCCGTACAAACTTTAATTTCCAATTTTAACTCTTTAGGGGATGAATTATCGTTAGCAGTTTCACGACTAACTTTTATTTATAATACATACCAATTTAACATTTAGATGATTAATTTTCAAAAAATCCTTGGCATCTTTTGCCAAACCTCATTGACGTAAGCCTCAATATCGATTTCCATATTTCATAATATCAGACCGGCGTAGATTTGGCGCGGCTTTGTTACGCATACTATTAATTGAGTATCCTTTCAAAACTGATTAAATTATGTGTAATATTTAAATAAAACTTACTTTGTATGTGCCAAGATGTTCGACGACGCATGGCAGACTCGCATCGCGGCCAAGCGCCACTGTCACGTTAGGTATCGGCTCAGCGAACCGTGGCTCTTCTGTTAAAACTGTAATAAATAAACACTAATTTAGTAGACATTAATTATTTTATTCATAAGCATTAGCTTTTAAAGTACCTTAATACATTGTACATTTAATATAGATCAATATGGTCCTCTACAGCATGTCATTTAAATGAATATTTTCAAAGATATTACAGATTTAAAATGCAGGGATATAGCTGTTTGTATTGTTTAATGACAAAAAAATATAAACGTTCTGTAGTATATTTAGTATCAGTATTGCACCCGTGCGAAGCCGGGGCGGGTCGCTGGTAATATAAAAATAATAATATAGATGCAAAAGTAACTCTGTCTGTCTCGCTTTCACGCCAAAACTACTGGACCGATTTTAATGAAATTTGGTACACAAACAGTCTACAGTTTGAGAAAGGACATAGACATACTTTTTAATTGGAAAAATATGTTGTAAAGGGTTTAAAAGGGGGATGAAAGTCATTTTTAGAACTAAAAGCATATAACTTATATTTTAGGCATTTACTTATAAAATAACATATCATGACATCCACTCGGGAAGGAATTTTATAAATTCCACTCCTAAAGGGATGAAACAGGGGTTGAACATTCAATCAATCAATTAAATCAATTTTATTCAAGTAAACTTTACAATGAAGCGTTTTCGAATCATTGATATTTAAATACTACCACCTTTTCGAAAAGCAGCATCCAGCGAGAAGAAACGGCAAGAAACTCGCATAGTTGCTCTTTTCAAATAAACAGATTTACAATGCTGTTTTTTACAATAATTGATCCTGTGGTGGAACTCGAGGCGTTTTTTTCTAAAAAGTATTTTTTTAATGAATAATAAAATTTTTTTTGTTAATTTAGTCTTAATAAGCTTTTTAAATTTAAAATTTGTATGGAAGTCAATTTTGAAGTTAGAAGCATGAAACTTAATTGTAAATATATTCATATTCTTCGCGAGCACAGCCGCGGGTAACAGCTAACTTAACACAATAACAGTTCTAGTTAAACGTATTCTGTCATAATAATTAATAAGCCATCCCTATTTTGTGGTATTTTATGCCAGTACTAAACTGAACTCTTAGTTCCAAAGGTTTATATGACAGTATAAAATTACATAAGGGGCTCAGTTCAGTAATATGGTTTTAATCTTTGTGTACAGAATCCTAAATTTAAATAACCGAAACTACACAGGGAAGATACGCAAAACTACTAAAATTAAATTGATTATAAGTAATTTTAAAGGCGCTTTTGGATATTTTAAAACAGCTATGAATGGAACTGTGCCGTGACAGGCGAAACATTATTCATTAACTTGGGCTAAAGCTGATAATAGGCGCTTTGTAAAATATACCAATAATGACGCTTAAGCAATTTTCAGAGTATTCAAATTAATAATTAATAAATATAAACTAAACTTTGGAGGATTGGTTTAATTTTGGATAAATTATAAGATGGAAAAAGGGTCTCGAACGGGGCTGCTCTTAAAGTAATAAAGATAGACTTCTACGTGGTCTGGGTTGAAAGTGTGGGATGAAACTGGTGTTATATTAATAAAATAGGTTTTTTACGTTTCTGGAACAGAAGATATATTTGATTAGTCATATTTATTTTTATGGATTTTTGTACTCGCTCTAAACTATTGCAAGTAATAATTGCGTTTTAAGTTCTTAAATAAGTAGTATAAAATAGTAAAACTTTAGTTAAAAAACGTGATGTTATTTTTGAATTTCCAAGACTTTACTATTTTTAAATAAAAACCCCTTTCAAAAGTCCAGAGGGCTTATCTCTCGTATTCTTAACTGATCTATAAAAAGAGGATAATATGTTTGTTCAGTAAATGTCTAAAAGTAAACCTTCATTGTTATCAATCTTCAAATTATATTCAGTTTCGTGAGTCATATTTGTTACTATAAATGATCACATGAGATTGAATCATATAAAATCGTTTAAATATGATCTAAATACAGAAAAAAATATTTAGTTTATTTAATATAGAGTTTTTTTTATATTTTATTTCGCCACAGTACAGTGCTCTCGAATTTTAATTGGAGTGCCACGGCTTGTAAAACATTTTAACATAGTTTAATAAAATTTCGGACGATAGAAATTCTAAGCACAAAGCATACCTGTCTGTGTGTCGTCATAACATCGACGGTAATATAATATTTGACATATTTTATATTCATAACACAAAAAGCTAACAAAATGATAGTAATATTATAAATAGCCCTATTATTAACGAGGCGTAGGTGAAATTTAATAAATTCATCATAAATTATGATGTATAGCTTGCTACGTCGACTTTTTATTTAAATAAAATACGGCAAACTATATAACAATTTTTATTGCGTTTTGTTAAACTTTGATTTTACAATAGTCTACGCGGATGGTAAGGCAGACAAGAAAGGCGGAGAAATTTATATAAGGATCGAGAATAACGAAATTGGTAAGCGCGGCGAAAACTAGCATAGGTCCGGCGTAGGAAGCGGTTAGCGGGGCCCTGCGGCGGCCGGCGGTCGACTAATGCTCCTCGGCTCCTCGGCTCCGCCCACTTGTGACGTCACGCGCTAAAGACCGTAGGCTGGATAACGCGCCGCGCTGCGCTAGCGCCGCTCGCGGCTTGTGGCCGCTGAGATGAAACTTCGTGTTCACTACACCACCCCCTTCGGAGACTTATTGTTTAACTGTAAAATAATCAGGGAATCGGATTTTACGTCCGTATGATGAAATTTTAGCAGGGAAAGGAGTTTGAGGAGGGGGTTTGGTTGTCGGTTCCTGATCCGACAATATGTAGGCAGGTTTAACACGGTCAATGGATACTGTGACCGGTCCTCTAGCAGTATGTACTGTAATTGTTTTGTCAGTCTGTTCCAAAACTTTTAAAGGGCCTGTGTATGGTGCTTCTAAGGCGCCTCTTAATGTATCCTTCCTTAGAAAAATATACTTAGAATTTTTCAGGTCTTTATGTATAAAAATGTTTTTAGTACCATGCCTCGATGCGGGCACTGGTTTAATTTTCGAAATATGTTCTCTAAGTTGAGTAATAAAATCTGATGACTGATTAATATCTTTAGAAACTGAGTGAAAGAACTCACCAGGCATTTTCAAAGGCTCACCATATACCATTTCCGCAGGCGAGCACTGAAGATCCTCCTTGCATGCCGATCTTACTCCCAGCAGTACAGACGCGAGCACATCTGTCCAGCTTGTGGTTTCATGAGCCATAATGGCTGCCTTCAACGTGCGATGCAGTCGCTCTATCATACCATTAGCTGCTGGGTGGTACGCGGTTGTATGCTTCAGCTGGATGCCGCACAAATCTGTTAAAGACTTAAATAATTGTGAGTTGAATTGTCGACCTTGGTCTGTGGTTACAATCTGAGGGCAACCGAATCTAGAAATCCACGTATTGTAAAACGCTTTTGCGACTGTTTCTGCAGTTATATTGTACAGAGGCACGACCTCCGGCCAACGGGTAAATCGGTCAATGGCTGTGAGGCAATATTTAAAATCCGATGATGGTGGGAGTGGTCCAATCAAGTCTATGTGAACATGAGAAAATCTGGAACCAGTCAGTTTAAAAGTGCCTAGTGGTGATGATGTATGTCTTTGTATCTTTGAACGTTGACATTTTTCACAAATTTGAACCCAGGTACGGCAGTCTTTCCGTACAGAAGGCCAAACAAACCTCTCAGTAATCATTTTTGTGGTAGTTTTGACACCAGGATGACTAAGTCCATGCATACTGAGAAAAATAACTCGGCGGAATGCCTTTGAAACATAGGGACGGGGTTTCTGTTGAGACACATCACAGAACAGTAATAAATCTGTACCTGGAACAGGGACTTGCTCCAATTTTAGCGATGAATTTTCGTTGAGAAGTTGTTTTAACTCTGCGTCATCTTCCTGCGCCCGTGCAAGTGACACGGGATCCGGTGGACTTGAGAGGCTTTCAATTCGTGACAAGGTATCGGCAGTCAGGTTATCCTTACCTGAGATGTACCGGATATCTGTCGTAAACTGCGAAATATAGTCCAAATAGTTAAATTGACGTGGAGAGCATTTGCGGTCTTTTTGTTGGAAAGCAAATGTTATTGGTTTATGGTCCGTAAATATGACAAAATGATGACCTTCGACCATGTGCCTGAAGTGTTTTACACTTTCGTAAATTGCCAACAGTTCACGATCGTATGCGCTATAAAGACATTGAGTTTCTGTAAGCTTACGTGAAAAGAAACCAAGAGGCTGCCAATGACGTCCAACTAGCTGTTGCAAAACTGCGCCAATAGCTATATTTGAAGCATCGGTGACGAGAGCGAGCGGTGCATCTGGAATGGGGTGTGCTAACAAACTTACATTAGAAAGGTTCATTTTACATTTTTCAAAAACTTGCAACAGTTCTGTTGTCCAGGTCAGGGCCGTTGAACCCTTGACTTTTGGACCTGCCAGCATAGCATGGAGTGGTGCTTGATCCTCTGCAGCATTGCGTAAAAACCTTCGGTAGAAATTTATCATTCCCAGAAATCGTCTTAGGCCTTTAGCAGTAGCGGGAGGAGGGTACTCTTTTATTGCGGATATTCTGTCATCCAGGGGGCGGGTACCTTCTGAAGAAATAGTGTAACCAAGAAAAACAACCTCATCTTTCCCGAATACGCATTTCTGTGCATTTAGTAAAAGACCATACTCACTAAGGCGCTCAAAGAGTTGTTTTAAATGTTCCTGGTGCTCAGCATGAGAATGAGAGTAAACCAGAATATCGTCGATGTAGGAATAACAAAAATCCAAACCACGCAGTACCTCGTCTAAAAAACGCTGGAAAGTTTGTGCAGCATTCCTTAGTCCAAAGGACATATAGGGGAATTCGAAAAGTCCGAAAGGAGTCGTAATTGCTGTCTTCTGGACGTCTTCTTTATAAACCGGTATTTGGTTATAAGCCTTTACTAGGTCTAGCTTAGAGAAAACGTTACAACCTGCAAGCCTATTCGAATAATCCTCAATATGGCGGATTGGGTACCTGTCTGGTATAGTTCGGGCGTTTAACGCCCGGTAATCGCCGCAGGGTCTCCAACCGTCCTGTTTTGGTGCAAGGTGTAATGCAGATGCCCACGGTGAGTCTGACCGACGAGCAGTACCATCACGTAGCATTTCCTCGAATTGTTCCTTGGCGATCTTCAGGCGTGCCGGTGCTAACCGTCGAGGTTTACAAAACACAGGTGGTCCAGGTGTTGTTCGGATATAATGCACTGTAGAATGTCTTACCTCTCGGTCAATGCCGCATGGTCTCGTCAATGTGGGGTACCTCGATAAAAGTGTGTGGTACTCGCTGTGTCCCGATATGGCCTTGACGCTGTGGTGTTGGCATGCCTTCAGCTCTGCTGGACACGTAAGAGAAGTCACGCCATCGAGCAGGCGCTTATGTCTGCAATCGACTAAGAGGTTATAGTGAGAAATAAAATCGACACCTATAATAGGTCTGTCAACTTCAGCCACTACAAAATTCCAGACGAAATCACGCCTCAGTCCAAGGTTTAAATGCAACTTTAGAGTACCGTAGGTGCGTATTATTGATCCATTCGCTGCCGTAAGGAAATAATCTGTGGGATTCCTACGGTCCTTCAAAAATCTACGGGGCAGTACGCACAAATCGGATCCGGTATCAATTAAAAATTGCGTCTTGGTAACCCGGTCCGTAACAAAGAGGCGGCGAGGTGAGGGTGAACAGTCGGTTGCCGCCATTACTGACTGTCGCGGCAGTTTTCCGAGGCAAATTTACAAGGCCTTGTACACTTATTTGCCCTCTCGCCAAATCTCGAATGATACCAACAAATACCTGGATCTTTTCTGCTTGCTGATCGTCGCCGATGCCTGGAACCACTGCGTTGCCTTCCGGACTGTCCATGTGGGTAGTTGGCGCGACCACGCCCTAAGTTCATTTGCGCCACCTGATGGTTGAGCTCCGTTCGAATGCGGGTAGAAATGAAATCTTCCATCTTCTTTAAGAGCGCATCGAAACCTGGAGTAGAAGCACTAGAAACTTGATTAGAAAATGGCGTTACTTCGATTATTTTATCTGCTAACTCAGCAACTTCATCTAATCTTAGACTTGTTTGAGACGCTATAATTGCCTGAATATGCGTTGGTAGGCGGCTAGCCCACAGGCTTCTTAGAAAATCGTCGTTCACCTGGTCACCGGCTAACGAACGTAAGTGACGTAAAAATTGCGTTGGCTTTCGGTCGCCTAACTCCTCGTGGGTCAAAAGTTGTCGCATTCGGTGATCACGAGATGTGGACAGACGTTTAATCAGCTCGTTTTTCAGCTTATCGTACTTCCCAGTTTCGGGAGGGTTGGTTATTACATCCCTAACTTCGCGGGCTATCCTCTGGTCTAGCTGTTGCACGACGGTATAAAATTTAGTAGAATCGATTTTCGTACCTGATGTCTCAAACTGTGCTTCAACCTGGGCAAACCAAATATCGGGGTCTTCCGGCCAAAAGGGGGGTAGACGCACGGACACGCGGTCAATTGTCGCGGAGCATTCTTCAAACTTGTCGTCAGCGGTAGCCATCTTAACGGTCGACGAACGTTACAACGCGATCACGTCGGGGTCACCAATATATAGCTTGCTACGTCGACTTTTTATTTAAATAAAATACGGCAAACTATATAACAATTTTTATTGCGTTTTGTTAAACTTTGATTTTACAATAGTCTACGCGGATGGTAAGGCAGACAAGAAAGGCGGAGAAATTTATATAAGGATCGAGAATAACGAAATTGGTAAGCGCGGCGAAAACTAGCATAGGTCCGGCGTAGGAAGCGGTTAGCGGGGCCCTGCGGCGGCCGGCGGTCGACTAATGCTCCTCGGCTCCTCGGCTCCGCCCACTTGTGACGTCACGCGCTAAAGACCGTAGGCTGGATAACGCGCCGCGCTGCGCTAGCGCCGCTCGCGGCTTGTGGCCGCTGAGATGAAACTTCGTGTTCACTACAGATGATATAATTTGACATCTATGGTCCACTAAAGGTCAGTCCGACTCGTATGCCGTGACGGCAAACGACAGTCAGCTCTGTCAAATCCCCTTACCGCCAACGATCTCTACTCGTGTGTAGTCATCGTCGATGTGCGCGTATCGCGTAAACTATGTTTTTATTACTACTTTGTTTGTAATACTAATAAAATCTAACTATTTAATTTTTGAAACTCTTTGCTTTTACTTATTTTATTTCATATTTTTATTCTTCTTATGACCATAAAGTTATACTCTATTCCAGCAATAATAGGAAAAAAGGCAAAAAAACAACATTTGACAGCAAATTGACGCGATATTATTGGTTGAGAGCTTGTTAATCTATGATTCACTATTTTTTGGAAAATGGCGCTTTGAACGTCGACAAAACTAATATCGGAATTTTGGGAGAATATTTTTTAATTGTTATTTATAATTATTCATTCAATTTATTATAATTTTTTAATTGCAGTACAAATAACTTCTCAGCTACGATATTTTTATTATTATTTGTCTATATTATGTTGTATTCTAATAAGTTAGTGGTTTAGTATTATTTTTGTTTCAAAAATAAAAATATTTAATAAATTTTTGTATTTACAAATAGTCGTAATAATATATTATTAATAAATATTCTTACGATATACAAAAAATTGAGTGAAAAAACAGAGAGGGTTGTCAAAACCTTTTAATTTAAGCCCAAGCAATACCACTTAATGTTTGTCAGATGTCAGAAAAACTGCATGATTCGGATGTCAAATTGCCGCATGTGCGTCCCCAGCAGAGTGGTGTTTTTTATATAAAATACCTAATGACATAAACCCTTCTCTGAAAAATACGTTTGATAAATAGAATCAGAATATTATATACATTGTATAATTATATTAGACATACATACACATATGGAACGAATAGAGGGCCGCCTTTTTTTGAAGCCGGTTAACACAATAAAAAAAAAACCATGGAGTAAAAGTTACAGTCCTGGTTAGAGACGTAAGTAAGTAAGTAAGTAAGTAAGTGGTCACCACTTCCCTTAGAAATTGGCCCTTAAGAAATATTAACCATTCCTTATATCGACAATGCTCTACCAACCTTGGGCACTATGTTGGCCTTCGTGCATGTAGTTACACGGCTTGCACGTGCACCCTTCAAACCGGAACACAGCAATATAAAGTGTTGCTGTTTGGTTTTAGAATATTTGACGAGTGGCTGTTACAGCTACTTAGTGTTGGTGTGCAAGCCAGCCCTAATAAAGTCCTACCACTGTCCTTGAGCTAGATGAGCGACAATATTTGATTATAATTTAGCATTAGCAGCCTGTAAATTTTCCCACAGCTGGGCTAAAGGCCTCCTCTCCCTTTGAGGAGAAGGTTTGGAGCATATTCCACCACGCTGCTCCAATGCGGGTTGGCGGAATACACATGTGGCAGAATTTCGTTGAAATTAGACACATGCAAGTTTCCTCATGATGTTTTCCTTCACCGCCGAGCACGAGATGAATTATAAACATAAATTAAGCACATGAAAATTCAGTGGTGCCTGCCTGGGTTCTAACCCGAAATCATCGGTTAAGATGCACGCGTTCTAACCACTGGGCCATCTCGGCTCACAGATTTGATTATATTATATCTTCCTATATTATGTTATATATCACATTATGATAATAATATTATGTTATATATCACCCGGTGTGTTGCATTATTTCTCTCGTCATCAATAAAAACGTCGAATTTGGAACCGATCAATCTCCTACGTGTCTTTTCTGACATGCGTTATATTTACAAAATATTTTACTCAACTAACGTAGATATCGTAGATCCGGGTACCTGATAGTTGTTAGGAAATGTGTACCTAATCTGAAGTTTAGGGGTTTAACAACGGGCAAGTATCACTGATGATTTTTCATGTTGTTGATTTCCACTTAGATAGTTAATAATTCAATTATTTTATTAAATTATTATTTATGTTATAAATTGTGAAAAAAGAATAACCAGTGGCGCTTCTTAACAGGGTCTCATTTTTAAATTACGAATCAACGGTGCACAAGAGTGTACTTAAATAAAGTATATTTTGATTTGTTTTGTGCATGATTTTCCTTGTAATTCATGTCGTGTTATTATTTATTGCTACAAGTAAAGGAGAAAATTCTGTCAATGGACTTAGTAATCCTCACAAATCAAATCATGGTGTGTGGATGGTTTATTGGTTCAATGATAGGATTATTCCACAAAATATTATTGGTTGACATGATAGATAGCCAACTACTGGTCGCGATGATGAGTCCACAATCAGAGCTTACTCAGTCGCTATACAGCGAAACTAAACAAAAAAAAGAGAAGGGTTAGCTCATTCCACCACGCTGCCCAAATGCCATTTAATGGATACACATGTGGCAGATTTTTTTTTAAATTAGTCTAATGCCTAACTGAAGATGCACTATGGATGTTGTTACGTGGTTTTCCTTCATTGTAGAGTCTTTTAATTTTATATAGCATCAAGGAATATGCAGACCCCGTAGCTTCATTTTTCGTAGTATTAAAATAGGGGGAGAAGAATCAGTATACGTGAGTATTTTGACCTCTGGGCAAGTAAAAGACTAATCAGTAAAACCCAACAGTATCTTCTCACGTGAAAGGATGCATAGTGACGATAACTTGCACATACAACTGTGACGACCCAACTCATTTGTCAGCTTATTACTTTAGTTGAAAAAACAGCAATCGGAAATACCTTCTTGAGATATAATATAATTTGAGAATGAGTGATAGTCAAGCAAAGAGAAGCTAATTCTAAACTTACAACAAACGAACTAACTCTGAACTATACCGCATACATTCAAATTGATTGATGCCACATCGTCACCGTTCCTCAAAGACACGCCAAGATATGAGGAGCAAGATTTAATTACTGAAGTTGAGAACCCTTCAAAATATTGTCTTCATTAAGACGCGCCCTTTGAGCTTGTTTTATTTGAAAAGTTTTCATGTAATTTCAAAAAGTTAGTTAGCCTATAACAAGTTTCATTTACGATTGTCGCCTCACGTCGTCAGCTTTATATTGGTCTAACTTTTTTTGTTAGTGTCATGAATTTTTCACTTACAAAATGACACATATCTAATAAAAAAAACATTGAATTAACATGCATCGATTTCTACATTGTATATTAAAAAGTTTCGTTGCAAGTAATACATTTAGTATCTGTGATAGTTAAAATTGATAAATTTATATACATTTGTGAAATTTCGTAAATTTTCATAATCCGTAGTAAGTGACGCAGGCTACTAGTTTAATTAGCCTTTTAATTAATAGCACAACCATGCTACTAAGCGTTTCAGCATTCAGGCAAACATTAAGACATTAAGACAATACATCTTCCGTTTATAAAATAGGGTAATATGCTTTTGATCTCTGAAAATGAGATTTGTTTGTTATTTATGCGTTTCTCGAATATCCTTGTAATTTTATTTAAATTTAAAGTTTTAAATTTAAGTCAGAACAAACATAGACCGTATATAGCTTTTAAATAATAGTTTATTGAAGTTTTTGGAAAAAATAATTTTATTAGAGCGACGCTATTCAGGCCATACCTTGCTAAGTTAAAATTATTATAGAAGAATGTGCAACGGCGTTTATTTATCTTTTATACATAAATCACAGTGCTCCGAAGATATTACAAGATGTTACAAAGATCGCATCAGAAGACATGTGCCGTGTAACGTGTTTTATCACTAAGTACCCGGGGGTGTGATTCTTGGTTCGATCAAAGTCAAAGTCAAAAATCTTTATTAAAACTCAGCGAGATATTTAATTTTTTTGTTTTGTTTTTACTTTACTTATGTATTTAAAATACTATATATATATATAGAAGAAGTTATCGAAGAGTGATAACGAGGAAGCTTTGTATATAACATTTATAATTATTTTGCAAAAAATGACTGATGACTGCAACTCAGACTAACTCAGGCTAACCGTTACGAGATACATCAATGTAATTTAGTAAAAATCATTAGTTCTAACAGTAAATGTCTATATTATAAGGTAGGTTCATAATGACAATTGTTATCTATGACAAATTTGTTAAAAACCGTATGTTATTTGGTCATTAATTTTCTCATAATCATTCTTAATCCTTATTTAAACTATAACATAGGTTAGTTACGCTTTGCTTTTAATAAAGATTAAATCGTATTTAGCAATATAACATTCGCATTCATATAGAGAACATATCATCGTTTCCAAATTATGTGCAACAAATAAAAACGTTCGTTGCATAACGGGCGATTGAAAAACTGGCTTTCATTCTTTTCATTCACTCACGAAGCAAATATAATCGGAATTTTTATGCTGTCTTTACTTAAGCGTAAAGACAGTTAATCTTCCACGCACACTAAGACATATTCTAAGTATCAAAGCGTCAATCATTCTAATGTATAAGTGAATAGAACCTTGAAATTAAAATATTGACTTTGACATTTAATGCCGTGGACATGATTTGATCTATACTTCGCAATAAAATCATTATTCATATTTCACATTTATGGCACGCCTATATAATCAAATAAATAAATAAACGTCCAAAAATAAATATACCTATTAAATATTTCTTGCTAGTCGCCCTTTTCATTCGTTCCACGTTTAGGGCTAGGGTGGGTCGCTATTTATATTATAATAACAAAAACCGAAACATTACATTCAAAATATATTCCAAATAAAAGTACGTTTGTACAACTACTATTAAATCTTCATTTTAAAAGATTAATTTCAAAGGAATTCTGCTCACAATCCTACATAGAAGAACCTATAAGAAACTTAATAGTTAGTTCCTATTCATCAATCATAATTTAACTTGATTTTTTCCATATTTATTTCGACACAAACTCTTTCATTATAATGGTCGAACTATTGAGTTTCTTGGACGTTTTTCTCGTTAAAACCTTGTTCCAGAACCAGTGGTAGCTTTAGATTTAATTCAGTACTTAACATGACGATTCAAAAGTGCTTTCATGAGCTTCTACTTTTGAATACATAATAATTTGATTGATTAATTCATTTTATCTTCTACGTAAATGTTTTAACCACTTTATAGGAATAAATATCTGTGTAATACTAAATGTTAATTGAATAAATATAAAAATTACTTATTCTATCAATGTAAAAAAGGCGATATGAATTACTATTAGTTCGTGCAGGCTTGTAATTCTATCACTAAAAAGCAATTTCTATTACTGTGTTTCGGTTTGGAGGCAAACTGATCCAGTGTAATTAAATCCAAAAGAGATAAGATCTTTGTTGCTATCGTGCATTGGAGCAAGAAATAGATACGGTGGTAAGCATTTACCATTCGGTAGCCCGATTGCCAATATCACTACCTATATTTAGCAATTATTTAAAATGAATAGACTTTTTTCATATTTTCTCTCGATATTTATATTCCGATTCAATGGTACTTTAAAATGAAGTTGTGTTATAAAATATCGAAAAATACATGCTCGTAAAAGCCACTTGAACAACAAAAACAATTTTAATTTTTAACATTTTCAATTGATCGTTAAACTCACCTTGACATATGATCGTGATGATTTGTATAAGGCTGATAGCAAAACTCCTGAAGGGTCCGCGTTTCCCGCTCATGGTGGCATCAGAGCTCTTGTCTCACCAATCACTTAGCGATCGACGGGCGGCGGCTCCCTCATATCGACAATTCAGCATCTGAAAATAAAGAAAACATAAGTAAATAAGATAAAGTCACTGGTGGTAGGGCTTTGTGCAAGCCCGTCTGGGTAGCTACCACCGTAGCTAATACCGTCAAACAGTAGTACTCAATATTTTTGTACTCTGGTTAGAAGGTTGAGTTAGCCAGCGTACAGGCAATAGGGACATAACATTTTAGTTCTCCAGGTTGGTGGTGCATAACCATTCCTTACAACGCCATGTAAGGATTGGTTAATATTTCTTACAGTTCCATTATCTTAAAGCGGTGGTGACCACTAACAACCAGGTGGCCCATTTGCTCGTCCGCCTACCTATATCATAAAAAAGTAATTTAACCTTATTTAAACGTTAAAATATTAATAAAAGTAGATTAAATGTCCACACCCAACAGTGGGCTCTAAGCTGAAAATGAAAATAATGATCACGAACATATATTTTAATATTAATCTGAATGCTTACGTAAAGCTGGCTAACAAAGACAAAAATCGAATTTACCAAATAAATAATTCACAAAACGAACGTATTGTTTATTATCCTTTAATTTAAACAAACTCGAATTCATAAACATCAACCATCATTAGCCGTTATACTCGTACTTTAGGGATTGAAAGAAAATACATATTTTTAAGATGTCAAAAATACTAAATATTTACAATTAAATTATGTATGTACATTATCGAGTCTGATGTACAGTTACTTTAACGTATTTGTCTCTGGATTAATAAAAGCGATTTGAAAAAAAATCAAGATTTTCATGTCATTGGTTAAAGATTGTCTATCACGTACATCACGCTACGATCGTCAGCGTCTAAGTGAAACCTCGCAGAACGACAAGTAATTAAAATAAAAGATAAACTGTTTTCAACTACTGATACTGCAAACATAGTTGATAGTATTTTATTTGAATTTAGTTAATATTTATGAGACTATGCGCGTTTATCGGTCTTAACGTAAGATTGTTTCTTAAGAAACTGAAAGCGCCAAGAGTGTGAAACTGATTTGTTACACACAAGGCAGAGGTGCTGCACATTTCGTAGCTCCAAAGGCCTAAGAGTTTCGTAATAGAAATTTCGAAAAAAAATCGATATACAACCGTATTTTCAGGAGTGTCTCTATTCTATAAACGAAGGATGAATTGACTGATGTCATTCTAGAAGTTAGTAAATTGAACGGTACTGTCGAGTAAAAGCTAGGCGTTTCATTGAATGGCTAATTAAACAAGTTGGCTGCGACATATAGTCATTAGTAAAATTTGTTCGCATTGTATACATGGCTTATTTCCTTTATTGTCGACAGAGAGATAAATTTGTATAAGCCCAAATTAAGAACATTGAACATTAATGCTTAAATAAATAAACCCGTGAACTTTGTCATATTTTTAATATTTATTATTAGGAGAGATAAATTTAATTTATGACCTTTCAATATGTACTGTACTATATAAATGCACAACATTTCTGAACTTTACTTATCATACTACATATAATAGATTAAATATTCCAGAGAACTCATAACATTAACTTGCCTTTAATCTACGTCACTTGATATGAAATTATCGCATTACTATTATTATATAGTATTACTAGCTGTGCCCGCGACTTCGTGCGCGTATAATCTTAACAAAATAATATTGTTGTAGCCTATGTTAATCCTTATTACATTAGGTATCTGACAGTGAAAGTCCCGTCAATATCGGTCCAGCCTTTCCAAAGATTAGCCGGAACAAACAGACAGACAGATAGACAACGATTGAAAAATATGTTATTTGGGTATATGTACCGTATATACATACAAATGCATTTAGTAAAAGGCGGTTATTTTAATATTACAAACAGACACTCCAAGTTTATTATATTGTATAGATAAACACCATTCGTATGTTTCTATAGACTTCCCTATCGCCCTTATTAGAATCATAGCTTTTATTAACACTTAATAGCCAATGCGTGTCACGAACATTAGTAATAACCCGGAGTAAGTGTTTGTTTATTAATTAAACGTTATTCAAAGCGTAGCACAGGTTGTCGGTAATGTGAGAATTCAGTAATTACATTGTAACAAGCAAACTAATTTGTTGCAGAATTTACTATCACTAAAACATGATAATTGAATATAAACTATCTCTGTTTATACAACGAGTTAATGGGATTTCAATGGACGTACATTTTTAAATATAATCTCACTTATGTACCTCGTTGATCTAGTAGCTTAGTTATTAATTTGTCGGGCTGCAGATCGTGATAAAAGCTAATTGTAAAAATAATAATAAATCAAAATTATTCTATATTAAATGATAGAGGTGACAAAAATTATTTGATTTACATAGGGATGTTGAAGATTTTTTTTTTTATAATAATTAATACAAGTATAACTAGTACCTTTGGTAGTTTCAAGATTAATTGACTACACGCAGGAGTTCTACTTAAGAGAGGAGAATGGTCTTACATAAAAGTGGGTTTGATTGACTCTGAAATTATTTCCTGTAAAATATAAAAATCTTTTAATAGAATATACGTAAATAGTTTATATGGTATATATTTTTGGCAGGGTTAGCATGAAACCTTGATTCTCACGTATTGCTAACATATGATGGCATCTTTATAGCTTATAACTAAAACGATAAGCGGGAGGAGGATCGCGCCGCGAGTGTTGATATCTTATTTACGTTCTATCGAAGCTATATAACGTAGCATTTTTATTCAATGGAAAATTAACATGTTCAAGCTCAATTTTACGTTAAAAAATGAGTAAAGTAAAAAGTGACAGCCTGTAAATGTCCCACTAATGGGCTAAGACCTCTTCTCCGTTCAAGGAGAAGGTTTGGAGCTTATTTCAAAACGCTGCTCTAAAACGCGTCGGTGGAGAAATAATTTCATTGAAAGCAGATTTCCCCACGATTGTTCCCTTTACCGCCGAGCTTGAGATGAATTATAAACAGAAATTAAGCACATGAAAATACAGTGTTACTCCCCTGATTTAATCCCCTGATCATCGGCTGAAAAAGTTAACTATATTTTATAACATGTAGGTTCCACTCTTACAGAGTCACAACAAGGTTAACCACAACAAGGTCCAAACCTCGGAAAGAGAGTCTTCTGCACAGCTGTGGGACAGTTATCGATGTTACATTACTTTCAAAATAAGTTTTGAAACTCATGTCTGTTACACATTTTCTCGTTAAATATATTAAATTTTATTTGAAAGTAAGTGGCAATAGAAGCAATAGACAGCAAATACCAAAATGCTGGAAGTCAATTTGAAGCACCGATTGGCCTTCGACCGCCACAACTCGGTACAAAGACTCGTTAAGTAGCCTCAAACGATTCATCTGTAGCCAAGACGGACGGCGAGACAAAGGCGTCGTGGATGGTACAAATGATAGGAGACTCGTTTAACGTATTCTGAAGACATTCAATTAATTTCCATCTTATTTAAGGTGATATTTCAAAGTATTATATTGACTTCATAATATTTGATACAAACATCAGACAGATTATTTTTTCAATATTGTCTGGATGTCTGTTTTGTTTTATCACGCTCGAGGTAGATGCGTGGATAGATATTCAAATTTGATAGTTTTTTTACTCATGGATAATATTTAAGATACAAATAAAAAATTACATAACACTAATTATAATTTTCAAAACGAGATCTAGAAATCATTTATATTTTAGATTTTTATCTATATAATTTGAGTTACGTAGTAAAATATATGTTCATCTACCCGCAAACGTCAGTCTCGTGAACAAGACATTCGTAGATAATGTCGAAATATCGAGCTCCAACAAATAAAAATAAAAAACATTGTAAATATCCCTTTTTAAATACTGTTAGTATATGTTATATAATTAGGTTCCTATAGATATGGGATATCCTATGGGGATTCCTATAGATACTTTGAGAAATATTACTCATTTCTCATACAGATATTAATGCGCCCCAACCTTGGCAAATAAAATGTTATGTACCTTGTGTTTTTAATTTCATTGGCCTCCTCGAAGTTTAAATCAGAATCAAGTATTGATTGGTATATGTGGTGGTGGTGGTGGAATATACGGTGAGTGGGTTGTAGAGGAGTTTGCATAACGTCCCACTACCAAGTAATTACGTAAGATATAAATAAATAGATGCGAGGCTTCAATATTAAGATCATTTTTAATAATAGCTTGAAGTTTGTCTAGTTGCAATCCAAATATGTTTTTTTTTTTTAAATTAAAATGCGTATTAAGTTTTAAAGCCGCTAGACGCTCATCTCTTCTATGAAAATCGACATCTAAAGGCAACCGCTCTCCGTGCCCTGAAACCCGATTTACTCGAAGATCAAATTCAATTGTGTCAAACGAGAAATTGACTAAAAATTCAACTGTCGCCACTGACGGTATTACGTTTTTATGAATTTGAATCTATGACTTCTGTCGGCTTCGTAATATTACCGACATTTTCGTTTGTATTTCTTTGTGACGATGCTCTTCGTAATTTGGTTATGTCTATCAAATTTAGATACTTTCGATAACTTAAGTCGTAATCCCGTAAAATTTACAAGTTTCTTTTTTATTTCGGGCATTTTTATTCTTTATTCATTTTGCCAATTTTAGTGATTATTGTTATACATTTTATTATTATCACACACCCTGTATTTTCCATTTATTTGTTTTAGGAACGCAGATGTTCAAATGAACTGCTTAGTGGGAAGTCATCTCATCCCGTTACTTACTTAACTTTTACAGGAATTCAACGAAACAAAATATTGGTGACGGTGAAAGAATAATTGATAAATAGGTGGTACCGACCTACGGATAGACTACCACTGGTTAAAATTATTTAGACTTAATAAACCAAAAACGAATAAAACAGTTAGTTAGAAATCTTGGGTAAAGTTGACTTAGTTTTTAGATTACAAATTCACGAAATAATGTCATGAATGAGCTTTTTACCGTTGATTTTTAACTAAACGAGTATGGTCGGAGCTACTTAAGCTCACAAAGTCCTAAAAAGGCCGACGGTAAAACTGTATAAAGAGGAATTACAACTGGACACTGTCCGCCCGGAGCCGTTTCAGCGGAACCGCTGATCAATTTGCAATTCTATTATAAGGGTGAAATGATTCTATTTCCTCTACATATATCCTGGAATAAAAATTTGGCAAAATATTTGCGAAAAATATTTTTATCGTCTACGATATCGTTGTTTGTTCAATGCTCGGAATTATATTAGATTTGATGTTCAACAGTCCTTTAACCGCCGGCTGAATTGACAATGTTGATGGATAATTTTGTTCCTCTTTTGTGTCACGGATAATGTTTGCTCTAGCCTATTGAATAATAAATCACTCTTTTTTAATATAACTATATAGTATATTATTATATTACATATATTATTTTTTCAAGAGACCTTTAATTTAATATTCATAAGTAATGAATACTTTATTAAGTAACTCGTATTGCTTAAACAAAATATACCAAATTTTTATTGACATATAAATTTAAAGACTTCATCTCAAGAGAGCTACCTGTTATTATCAATAATGATTGAGCATAGAATATAGCAATGAATGATAGAGCAATGATAAATAAATCAGCAAAAGTATTTCCAAGAACTGATTTCGTCAAGCAGACAGCTCGTTCGCTAAATCGAATTTCTTGGAACACTAGAAACGCACTGTTCTATTCACAAATCAATGGAATTAGGATAAACGAATGATTCTTGAAACAGATTACACAATAAGCTAATTTTTTAAACTTGTTAAAAAATCTTTGAAAGAATACTTTTATAAAATATAGATGTACGAAATACTGAACAAACATTACATTTTCAGGCATAAAGTAGATAATCTGGTCAAAGTTATCTATCTAATTATAAAAATAATATTTTCACTGAAAGTAAAAGACAGCTTAAAAACTTTATATCTGTGTCTTAATCTAGGTGCACGAAGTCACGGGCTCCACTCTTTATAAATGTATTCTTGGCATGACCCTTCGTTGCCTATTTTCGTCATTTCCCGAGAAGTCAGCCGCGAGGCACGAGTGCTTTCCGTGCTTTACTTTGAGAGCACTTACTCTAACTTGTATCTAAGCTAGTGCATCCTCTTGCATTGTGGGTTTTTTCTAGTTCTTACTAAAATAATTAAAACATATTTAAAGAAAAAAAAAACTAATCTTGCGAATATAATAATATCTTAAAATAATAAAAAGGAGTTAACTTATAAGAACTTTGAAACTCATTAAGATAATATTATTATAATTAATGACGTGGAAAATTTTAGGGTACCTTTAAATTATTCTCTGTTTTTAAAAGCCTAGTTTTTATTATACGTATTAGACATTCGAATGGCATTGGTATTGTAAATATTGAATCTTTAAATCACTCAACAGAAGCGCGTATAAAGAAAATAAATTTTGAAACGTCAAAGAGACAATCATATATCGAGTTAGCTTTGAACGTTTGATAATTTAAAATTTCCTTCTTATTGCGAGCGGTGAAGCCTTCTAAGTCGTGAAGCGAGTTCAAGTATCGGAGCCTTTTCAATTTTTTGTGCAAAGATATGAATATTTCCAAGGGTTATAATGCTATTAGAGTGAAAATCTCAAACCTCTGGAGGGTAATAAGAAGCGTGACTAGGAACAATTTTACCTCATCTCGCTATATTAAACGTTTTAAGGAAACCTTCCGCAAATGAGTCCTAATATTATACATTGGATATTGGAAATTGAATAGATTATTAGTAATTCCGCAAAATTATTACAATTTTTTAAACCTGATCTCGATAATCCTTATTTATATTTACAGAATGCATCAGTTGTCCTCGTTTGCACACCAAAAACACAATATATGAAAACACCTTACATTTTGATGTGAGGTTGACTACGAATTTATGGTGGTAGGAATTTATGCAAACCCGTCTGGGTAGGATAGGACCCCTTATCATATATTAGACTGCCAAACAGTATTGTAATGTTTAGATTTGAATGGTGAGTGAACCAGTGTAACTACAGGCGCTAGAGAAGTAGTGTACGATATCACAGTGTCAATTTCTTTTTTTTTCTTTTATGAGTATTGGTGAACACATACCATTCGATGGCTGGTTTGCCAATATTTTCAGTATATAATAACAAAAAAAACAAATCTTACATTAAATCTAAAAGGCCTAAAAACATTGAAAACTTTCCAACTCTTTTTAGGAAGGATGTCAGAACTCATCACGGACCACGTAATTCACATTATTCTCCAACGTTTAAACTTTCATTCCGAGTGTCAGAAACAGCGGCCGTCCGAAAATAAAGGAGCCAAGAAAATGATATATACAAGGTTGTCCTCAACTCGACGCGTTTTTATTGCCGCTATGTGTAAAGCTTGTAGAAAAATTACTCGCGACTTACTTCTTTTATTCGTGACGGAAGAGCGGGATGGGGTGATAATTTTTTATGCTCACCCCATCGAATTGCCTGACGTCTCTATTTGCAAGCGTAATTGTGGGGTGGAATAATCGCGTTTGCAAAGTGTGCCCACTTTGTTTACTTTTGATCTTCCTTTCTTTAGAATTTTTATTAGGCGTAATCAGGATTCAGTTATTAATTATAATCTTGACACTTCTATTTTTAAGTCATCAAAATCGTCGTGTCTTGGTATGTGAAGCAATATTTTTATAAATCTGCGATGACTATAACCACCATATGTATACAATCCTTAAATATTTTTCCAATATTGAATTTACCTTAGTTTTATTTTAATTTATTCAAAATACCCAGTTAAAATTAAATAAGTTTTCCATAAACAATAAAAAATACTTATTAATTAAATCTGATGTTTATTGATTTCCTTGTCAACTTTCTTTAAGCATATATTCTTATTATACACAATTTAAAATTGTAGCAAAAAAAAAAAAATGTACTCCAATCAAGTAGACCCTTTAGGTTCCTCGTGTTGAAAAATTAAATTCAATTTATCATTTCGAAATGTAGAGTCTACTGAGAAGAACCAACCGTAAACGAAGTTTCTCTTTTACCAATAAAATGACACAACTAATAAATGACATATTATCTAAATAAAATAAATTATGATTCATCGCGCTTGAAAATTAACAAATTAAGCAATTCAGTGAGTAGTTTTTGGTAACAAATTATTATGATTAAGTATAACAAAATGAAATGTAGAATGATAAATAAATTACAATTTCCATCGTATTTCACAGAACGTTGGGCTAAATTAAGATTACCTAGGCTGTATCTTATTACAACATTGTGAAATTACATTAGCAATTCCGCACGAATGAGTACGCTCTTTGCAAAAACTTGCCATTCATTTATGTTTCGTAAATTCACGCAATTCGAGTGTCTGTAAGGTATCTGTCTCGTCTTTACTGTGCGACCTTGATACTTTATCTTCGTCTTATTCTTTATTATCTCATGTGTTATTTTATGATGATATTTGTTTTTACTTAGTTTATTTCATACTTAATATTTCATTAATCATAGAATATCTTAATTAAAAAAGTACCGTCGCTTTAAGCAGTTTCCAACAGATAACCATCATGGTACTTTTTGCTCTTTGTTAAAGAAGTTTAGCAAGAGATTAATTCCTGATTGCAGTTAAATATAAGAAAAGGAAAACTAATTTGTTTAAAATATAATAGCGAACGACGCACTATATAAATTTTTTCTATTCAATTATAAACATATTAAGAAATCATTACCGTTACAAATATAAAAGCTTGTCTAATAACCTTGTAAAGGTTATTGAACAAGCTTTTATACTATAATAACCTTAAAATATTTTGACCATCATATTTCGTCGTTTAATATTTGTATATTACATTATAGAACACGAAAGTTTTAAAATCGAACGAGTTGCTATTTGTAGGTAGTCACACACAGCTTTAACACTTTGAAGCGACACAACGGTGTAGCTTCAAAATTTTAAAGCTTATTGTCGTTGTTGTAAAACAGATTGCGTAAGAGTTTTTAAATCAATTTGAAATATTAAAATACAAAGTAGACGAACAATTTGGTCATCTGACTGTAATTGGTTACCAGAAGTATAAAGTTTAAGTTGAAGATGCTAGAAGTATAAAGCACTTATAGGACTTGTAATATTACGCTAGTCCACTGACCATCCAAACCTGACCGAAACCACCCAGGCAAGTCTGCACAAAATCCTACCACCGGCAATTTGTAACTCAGTCATTTTGACAAAATTCATACGTCACATATGCTCTTGATTTTTTCCTGTAAAATTTTAAATACTATGATCGGTCGTAACTTAACTGTTTAGGGAATTAGTTGATATTTCTTGAGAGTCAATGACTAACATTGGCAATTGTGGTCTCTATAGTTAGTCTGGTTTCCTATATCTGACTATTCACTGTGTGATCCACTCGTCTAAATTAGTGCATTTCAATTAATCATGTAATTACTTAGTTAATTGAAAACACAATTGAAGTTATATACTAATACCATTGGTCTACCGTGGCATCACATGGGTGCAATTTATATATAAGTTATATGAAGTGATACATTTATTTTATATTGTTTTTTAGTTTAGAAGAATATAAGTATTGTAGCTAAAACTTGAATCTGAAGATCTTTTCTTGGTGGTAGGGCTTTGTGCAAGCCCGTCTGGGTAGGTACCACCCACTCATCGGATATTCTACCGCCAAATAACAGTATACTGTATTGTTGTGTTCGGGTAAGAAGGGTGATTGAGCCAGTGTAATCACAGGCACAAGAGACATAACATCTTAGTTCCCAAGGTTGGTGGCGCATAGGTGATGTAAGCAATGGTTAATATTTCTTACAGCGCCTTTGTCTATGGGCGGTGGTGACCACTTAACATCAGATTACCCATATGCTCGTCCGCCAACCAATAAAAAAAAAAGAAAAAAATCTCGTATAACAATAACAGTAATTGTAATCATTATTATCATTTCAGTCAGCACGTGTCTATAAAGTACTTTAAACTCCTTTGACGTTTATAACTTTAGCGATAAATAATAATAAAGATAACGGGAGCAAGCATTGAAAGTTACGTCTTTTCGTCTAATAGCAATTTTAGAACATTAGAGTGAAGCTACTATTATGAGCAAGGAAGCCCGTGGACATGACCAATAAAAATAATTGCTCGTTCTCAACCAAGTCAGCCGTCTTTTCAAATATGAACGGTCTTTCGCGTTGAGTCGACGATATTTCATGTTGAACACATTTAAGGCAAGACTTTAATCTTACAATAAATATATATAAACGAATTTATCTTTTTTGTGACATATGTTTTGAGACTTGCTTTGAAATCTTTTTTTATATAAAATGTTGATACTATTTTTCAAAAATATTATGATTATAACGTGAAAATCATAACACTTGCAATAGTGGCTTATTTTCTTATTCAAAAACACACTATTCATTCACACGATCTTCAAATAAATTCATCTGTATATTCCAAATTAACGTACAACGTTTACGAACGATTTCACTTTGACCATTGGTACGGTACGGTAGTGTAGCATTCATCCGCATACAGTGAGAGAGATGAAAGATGCAATTTCCAGCGATGGACAAAATAAGCTTCAACAATGTCCATCATAGCCATGAGGGATGCCATAAATATATGTCAACTTACTAAATGTCCAGACGCCCAAAACTAATAAAACACTTTATGTCACCGATTTTTCATTTTGCCGCTGGTCCCTTCGTTTTATTAGATTCTCGTCCAATCCTTGCTTCACTCTAAATTATTTTTAAAAGGCTACTTGAAAGCATTTTCATGTGTCTATTATAATCGTGACTAACGTCTTTATATCATAAATAAACGCTTAAATTAAATATATAAGATAGACGTAATGCTTGTTTGTATAGCTGCTCATAATCTTGTTATAAGGTCTTAAAAATTTTTTTTTTTTATGGCAGTGATTGGCGGGCGAGCGTATGTGCCACTTGATGGGAAGTGGTCACCACCGCCCATAGACAAAGGCGCTGTAAGAAATATTAACCATTCCTTAGATCACCTATGCGCCACCAACCTTGGGAACTAAGATGTTATGTCCCTTGTGCCTGTGATTACACTGGCTCACTCACCCTTCTAACCGGAACAAAGTAATACAGTGTACTGTTATTTGGCGGTAAAATATCTGATGAGTGGGTGGTACCTACCCAGATGGGCTTGCACAAAGCCCTACCACCAAGTAAATTGAGTCTTCTTTTGTCTGTCACTTACGTTCTTTTAATATTTGTAAATATTAATATGCGCATATAACCGTGAAATTGTAAATATCGTTAGATTTTAATCTATCTTGCGAGATTGTATAATCTAACAGTATTTAAAATTTTACGGTGACATATATACCTACCGTAAAAATACTGCGTCGACAAAAATCAATGCTATCAAAGTGAGCGATACTGTTCGCTCGGCTTGATACCTTTTTATTTATTTACTATTTGAATCTACGCTCTCAACTTTGTTTTTATGCTTGAATATGTTGTTCTGTTTATATTTTTGATTTTTACTGCAGATGTATTAAGACGAACAAATATACAGGTAAGTCTATCAACGGATTAAGTCTTTAAATCGAGTAGAAAATAACTAATTATATGTATTTTATACTGTATTTTTTTAACAGTTACCAAATAATTTTCTTGCCGGTTCTTCTTAATGTAATCCTCGTCCCGAACCGGTGGTAGCGCTTGACGATTTAAAAGCACTTGTATAAGTCTATTCGAATAAAAATACTTTAATTTGATTTGAAATATGATTTTTGTGTCATATTTAAATTAAACTAAAACCGGCGGAGGCAACTCAACTGAATATTTTTCGCATTGTATTATATATTTCTTTAAAAGATAACAAAATGAATTTAAATAAAAATTGTTAATTCTGTCCTTAAAAATCTGTTGGCATGTTTCATGAACTAAAACTTAATAAAATAATATATTGAAATATTAAAAATACTTGATCTAAATTTTACCTTTCATATCTAATAGCCTTAAAGTTATGATAATGATGGCTATTCAATAACGATATCGAGTTAACAAACAATGCAAACTAATATACAAAAAAAAATCGATTTTCCTAAATTTCTACTGTTTGAACCGAGGTGGCAATGGCTGGAATCGCTTGTTGGATCTGGAAGCTCGGACGATATGCTGCATATACATAGGCCACTGATGGATGTACAGTTCACCATTTATCACTGCAACGATTCTCAAGTTAGACTAGCCAACTGCGCAAGGAATATTATAGTGAAAAAATGTGCACTTAAAGACACTAGACCAAGGAGGCAGTCATTTAATTTGTAAATTTCAATTATATATGTACATATACAAATTCGATTCGATAATAAATAATAACATAATAATCAAATATAGTGTTAGTTTTGACTCGTGTACTGCTTAATGGCGAAACTGACAGTGACAAGACGCAGTGGCAGTTACACGTGTTAATGTGCGTCTGTAGATCGTCTCTAAACATCAGCTTATTGAGAACTCTCGACTGTGTCGCACGTGCACACTGACCATGTCGAATGAACAAATAATATTAAAATTCAGTATAATATAATGATGGACGATTAGCATCAAAACAGGGATGATTTTTCAAATGAAACTGGTGATATATTCTAAAGTGATATATTCGAAATGGTTTCACAATAAGGGGAATAAAATGTCTTATAAGGAATGAGGGAAGACTAAATTAGTAAACGAATATATTTCTATTAAAAACTTACAATTTTAAAACAACTGTAATGGATTTGACGGGCTGTCTATTTCAATTATAATGTTTTCTCTTTCCAAGTGTCCCCAACAGTTACTTCGGATGGAACAAAGATACACACGTCAAATTCAGTAATCTGTTTCGTAATAGCGCTAAAGCTGTTTTTACACAACATACGGAAACCATTGTTTCGACGTCTGCTTCTATAATACGAGTTTTTTAATGTTACGTACGTACTCGTAATGTGTATAATAAAAGCATTATTTCAATGATAAGACAGTATAACAAAACATATATTATATTAGGTATTTGATCTAATTATTAACTCCCTTAAGATCGTCCCGTATCAGATCGATAAAAGTTATTGGCTTTTTCTCACATATAATTTTTAACAAGTTATTATTATTTTTACGTTTACGTTACGTTGAACAAAAATTCTTAATCATTATTTCTGAGATATTATCAATTTATTCTAAGCTAAACATTTATTATTTATTTTTATGGGTTTGTTCATTGGACTATTCGTTCATATCGGACTGACGAGATCAAGGGGCAGGCGAGATTTTTCTGGCTTTATAAAACACGTAAAGACATTGATACGCCTGAACCGGTCTGAACATATACGGTCACGTCCAGTTACTGCTCCATCAGACTATAAGAGTAAGGGAATATTGAGCGCACCTGTGGTTGTTTATACAACTGTGTGAGTAATATCTCCTGATAGCTAGACTTTTAGAATAGCAATCGTAGACGAAGATATTTATATATAGAAGTATTATAGAAAAACACATTAATATTATGTTAATTTTTAACATTTAAATATATGACAATATTTTTTTACGACATTCGGACTTATTGTAATCACTGAAATTTTTATTGACGAACCTCCACGTGCTGAGTTTCCCACATTCCAGTTTTGTGTTTTTAGAAGGAAGTCTGTACGTGTGTACGATTGTATATGTATGGTGGGTAATGTTTATTTTATTCCGTACACTCCAAAATAATTTTATCCTCGGATTCATTGCACGGGAGGCAATTGTGATGAGTTAGTGAGACGCTCTATTATCCGCGTCTCTACAAGCGTTACAATTAGCTTTAGATAATAAGGTAGGTAGGTTTGTAGAATGTTACAGAAAAAAAAACATCGTCAAAGTCAAAAGTCGAATATCTTTATTCAATATAGAAGCATTATATTTGCTTATTGATTGTCAAAAATCTACTATCGTTTCGGAAATAAACACCTCGGACCTAAAATGAACTGGCGAAAGAAAATCAGCGATTTTTTTTTAATGTCTTATTTTACTAATTATTCTATTCATATAATAAATAAAAATATATTTTCGTTATTTTAAACAACAAAAAAAAAACATGGCGTCAATCAACTAAGAGGTAATTAGTTCTGTAACATCCTTTAGATCGACTTAATATAACATTAATAAAAAATATAAAGAAGTAAAGATTTTCATCTTATCTTCAATTGCCTTAAATTAAGTCAATTTAAAAAACTTTAATAAAAGTGAGTTAATTTATTTTTATTTACAAATCCTAATTTATTTTAGAGTCGGAGACAGCGCATATATGCGTCACTTTATGTTGTAATTCGTAGTACAATTTTGCGGATACCTCCAGCGTTTAATCAAGTCGAGCTACGTCAGCTAATAAGTCGTGTCCGGAGGCGTTTTGTATATGAGATATACAGTCAACGAGTTTGTTTTAATGTTTAATAAATAGAATCATATAGACATGAATAATGTTTACTTGACTTGTTCTGTTTCATTATGTCAAGCTGTGACTTGTGATATTTTAAAAGGTTTTAGTTTTGTTTGTAATTTATTTTATTATGATTGATGGCATGTACTATTTAACTTTACTATGTTATACTTTTTTTTTTATTTTGTTTTGTTTGTAAGCTTGTTTCGAAAGGTTTAACGTAACATGATATTAAAATCAATAATTAGTACATCCAAAGATAATTACAATTATCAGTAATTTTCCCTTTCTTTATGAAATAAAATGCGAAACTGCTTATAAAGCTTAACTTTTTTTAATGATTAATTACTGCTTAGAAAACCAGCCGGACAGGATAATATCCATTATTTAACAAATATTGTAGATCGATAACTAAATCTCAAAAAATATTTCAGATTTATTAATTTTTTTTATGGCATCGTAGGCGCCACCTTATGGTAAGTGTTCACAACCGCCCATAGACAGTGGTAGTATAAAAAATATTAACCATTCCTTACATCGCCAATGCGCCACCAATCTTGGGAACTAGGATATTATGTCCCTGGTGTCTGTAGTTAAACTGGCTTACTCACCTTTAAAACCGGAACACAACAATACTGAGTACTGTTGTTTGGCGGTAGAATGTCTGATGAGTGGGGGGTGCCTACTCAGACGGGCCTGCACAAAACCCTACCACCAAGTATGTAATATACTAGATTATGTTATAGAATTAGTATGAGCATTAATAATTAAAATATTATGACATATTAATTTACATAATCCGCCAAATTATCATGGCTTTAGTAGAATGTTTTTCAAAAGTCTCAATAGCTGAATGAAATTAGTAGTACTGTGAACATTTTTTAATTATTCCTTGGGCTGTTGTCATCTTCACTCAATAAGTTTTACGCTTAACTGGAGGATGAAATAGGATTTAGATATAAGCTAAAAATAAGCTCTGCTAATATTGTTTGAAAATACACTTAAAGTACTATATTTTTATAAAAATAACTATTACCAAAAATTATTTTATAATATTATTATTGATCTACATATAAATACATTTAACTATATGATTCATACTATAACATATGGAATCATAATTAATTATCAATTGTCCTGCAAATTTTAATAGATTTAATTTAAATAGAATATTTATGACTAACGAAAATATTTCTTCATCGATATAGAAAATATCAGATAAGAATTAATCGGCTGTTTAAAACGAACTTATATTAATTAAAAATATTTATTTAAACAACAATTTAATCTTAATTAATTTATTTCAAAAGATTGTTTCTCCATCTCGTTCGGATTTTATTTTAGAATATAAAACCACTTTAAATGAAACTAAGTGTTTATCTTAATACATTTCAAGACGATCTTTCAGCTGCACTGTTTTATTCAAATTGGCTTTAAACAAACGAAGGGAAAAGTAAAACGAACTATAAATCAGAACTGCTGCAAAAATACTCAGCCGCGGGTTATTCTTTCGTATATAAAGCATGAATTTAGTTGAATATTCATCGTTGTTCGAAAATAAAAGAATCGTTTTTCTTACACTAGTGTAAATTTCCTATAATAACCGAAGTCGGCGTAAATTAACTTTGAGCTTGTGTTATCTCATTAATTAGGTAAAAATATAAATTTTATTTAAATTGTCATGTATGTGCCCTGTCATGTAATGAAGCAGGGTGAAACATGCTCCAAGTCTGAGAGGCGCCTTTGTCGACAATAACAGATTATATTTTTAAAGTTTTTTTTATAGTCTCGAGATAGACCAGTTGCTAGAACATTCGCATCCTGAAGAGAGCTCCGTCGAGCCACGAGAGGCACACTGCACGGGAGAGGCCGCGGATGCGTTATATCGACACAATTTCGCAGCCTCTCCGATCCGTGTCGAGGAAGGCCATTGCAATGGTTTTACTGCGTGATTTTTTTTTATTGAGAATGTAATCCCAGGTAAGCATCACCTTTTCACGTCCTGCATTTCTGTAATAGTTTAATATCCTGTAAATTACATAATTATTGTGACGATATTTGATGCTAGGGCTTCATGCAAGCCCGTCTGGGTAGGTACCACCCACTCATCAGATATTCTACCGCCAAACAACAGTACTCAGTATTGTTGTGTTCCGGTTTGAAAGTTTTTAATCAATCGGAAGCCTTAAGAACAAATATGAAACTTTATTAAATTTATACTTTAAAAGATAAACTTAAATAATTATAAAGTACGCTTAATAAAACTTAGTACTATAAGTTATGTTCAAAATTTAGGAGAGATAAATAATAATAATTAATCAAAGTTCTCGAATCCGGTACAAGTCTGTGAAAAAATAGCCTTTCGTTGCGGTTGAATTATTTTTCGCAATAAATTTCCCAAGAGATCAAAGATATTACTGATTGAACAGATTAGACTTATTTGTTTACTTGATAATATACAGAAAATTGTTTATTACTGAGTACTAGTTGGTTAAGATGATCTAAATGTACAAATATTTTACGTTTCTTATATAAATCGCTAATCCAAATAAAAATAATCAAAATAAACTTCATATTAGTATACTCTTACAGGCGTTTTTTAATCATTATTTTATAAGATAAAATTAAATTAAATTTATCGCTAATCCCGAGTGTAGACTCTTCCGAGAAGAACCGGCAACAAACTCAGTAATTATACTTTGCAAATAATTCAGTGTTACTCTTTTTCGACAGTTAAATTGGACAGAAATATTAATTAAATACAATTGAATATATAATTTTTTTTTTATGAAATATATAGGCAAATGGACCATCTGACGGTTAGTGGTCACCACCGCCCGTAGACATTGGTGCTGTAAGGAATAATAACCATTCCCTAAATCACACCGATGCGCCACCGACCTTAGGAGCTAAGATGCTACGTTACTTGTGTTCACGCTAAACCGGACCGCAACAATACTAAGTGCTGCTATTTGGTGATTTAATATCAGTTAAATGGATGGCAGCTTCCGTTGAGTAAATTATTATTTATCTCTTATAAATGTCATCGAATGCCAAATACACGCTATTTACATTAGCAGCCTGTAAATTTTTTCACTGCTGGGCTAAGGACTCCTCTCCCTTTGAGGAGAAGCTTTGGAGCATATTCCACTATGCTGCTCCAATGCGGGTTGCTGGAATACACATGTGGCAGAATTTCGTTGAAATTAGACACATGCATGTTTCCTCACGATGTTTTCCTTCACCGCTGAGCACGAGATGAATTATAAAGACAAATTAAGCACGTGAAAATTCTGTGGTGCCTGCCTGGGCTTGAACCCGAAATCCTCGGTTAAGATGCACTCGTTCTAACCACTGGAGCCTCTCGGCTCTTACACGCTATATCAGTATCAATTTAATCTTTTCGTATCTTTCATCGAGTAATAAGATTTATCTCAATGTGTTTATATTATTTATTATTATTAGTTTTTATCAAAGCCGGTTGGGATGGATATTACAATTATTAAGATTTCCATGCATATTTAACTGAACGAGTCTGAGGGAACACATACATATACTCGTATACATCTCGATTATTTATTAATTATTTTTGTGTCACTTGTCTTAGTAATGGTAGCATTCGAAAGGGACTCTGTGACACTTGGCAAAGAGACGTAGAGTGTACCGCTGGTTTTGATGTGGGTATTCCGGTGTCCAGATTTGTGCTTAGAACTTAGTTCTTAGAGTGTTTATCCGGCGAAAAAAACTCACTTGTTTTGTTTTAATTAAATATATGTTTGAAATAATATTTTTAAAGAGAAATTTCAACATGTTTCATCTAATAAAACTGAAACGGATTATTAGTATCGCCTGCACCGAAAGCGTTAGCAAAATTTCAGCTCAATCGGTCGAGTAGAATTGGTTTAAAATTCAGTTATAAAGTTTGGCCCGCACATACTAACAAGTAAAGTAGCATGAAAACATTTACATAAAAGTTTTGTTTATATTAATTGGGCGTTGGCGTTGGGTATTTAAAATATAGGTATACTATAGTATTATATACCTACATCGATACTGATATTATAAATGCGAAAGTAACTCTGTATGTTACCTCTTCACGCTTAAACCGTTGAAACAATTTAGATGAAACTTGGTATGGAAAAAGATTCAGTCCCGGAAAAGGACATCTGTCACTTTTTTTAATTTACTCTTCGGCGAGTTAAAGTGGGCGTGACGGTTTCAGTGCTGTAGGTAAAATTTTAGGATGCGAATGAACATACGAGTAAATACGCAGGTTCAGCTAGTAGTAGAATATTTTCATGAAAATTACTGGGCCAACGTACTCTAAGTCATTAATAAGTATAACAGTACCGCTTTTTCTGTCTGAAATCGTTTTAATCATAGTTTAATGAGGATTTTATTACGCTTTTATTTTTTTATTGTTAGTTTTATTTCTTTTGCGTTGCCACAAAACTTAAACGCACTTTCCTCCTAGAAATAATTGAGTATTCGAAGGTTTGATACATCAACAAATTGTTGACTTTTTCAATAGAAACAAAATTATTTATAAAATATAAAAATACTAGGAAAAACAAAAAAAATATAGTTGTAATATTTATTATGGGATATAATATTTAAATTTATAATAAAATTCCGCGTATGAAGTTACCGAGATGGCCCAGTGGTTAGAACGCGTGCATCTTAACCGATGATTTCGGGTTCAAACCCAGGCAGGCACCACTGAATTTTCATGTGCTTAATTTGTGTATATAATTTATCTCGTGCTCGGCGGTAAAGGAAAACATCATGAGGAAACCTTCATGTATCTAATTTCAAATTGTCTAAATTCTGCTACATGTTGATTTGGAGCAAATTCCACCAACCCGCATTGTTGCAGCGTGGTGGAATTGCCCCAAACCTTCTCCTCAAGAGAGGGGAGGCCTTAGCCCAACAGTAGGAAATTTACAGGCTGCTAATGTATGTATGTATGTATGTATGAAGTTGTATTTTTACCTTATATAGCAAAACATATTGGTACAGCTGGGAATAAGCTTCAAACCTTATAATAAAGGAAAAGACTCAGCCCAGTAGTGGGAGATTTGCATGCTGTTACTTTACATCAAAATCAAAATATTCTAAGAGTTGAATGTAAAGCTACCACGGACTCGAAATGTAGATTCTACTGAGAAAAAGTTACTCATGTTACTCTTTTGGCATGGAGTTTACACAGAATACTTTCTTGATTAATCGACGATTTATTGAAATTGATATCATTCAAAATGTATAATGTGATTCATCCATAAACTAATACTATACATAGTCTTTCTAACAACTTTAATAATTTGTAAAATGAAAATTAAAACGCATTCGTAAAAATCGATTGCTCATCCTGAATTGTAAAAACTGGTGATCTTTTTATCTAACAACACACACTAACGACAGTAACCGAACGTATCTTCTGTGTTCAGGTAAGAAAAACTCCATAAATCGGATCCCAAGCGACACGTGACTGAATAGAATAGGTCACTATACAAAAGTCAGGTCCGCTGGGACCGACCCGCGGCGTTAACGCGGAACGTACGATCTAACAGTTTACAAGTGGGCTTAACTGTGCGTGTATTGAAAACATCCAAAGTTTTATTTACAGTCTTCGATGAAATTTAAGTACTTTTTAATATCGTTACTTTGCTATGACTAGAAAATTTTATAGATAATTGAAAAGGAATAAGAATGGATGTCGTTACTTTAGTCTTTAATAAACGTGCTTATTTTTTTACATTTTTTACAAGCAAAAATTACGTAGCAAAAAGTACGTACTTAGTAGAAATTAGTGGTACGTTCAAATAAAAAAATTTGACTAAATTTTTTAAATAGAATAATTGAAATAATCTTATGAATTATTTGAACGTACCACTAATTTCTACTAAGAAACACAAAAAGGGCGATAACATTTGCGATACGCGATAGTAATATTTTTGGCTATTCTCTGAAATTCCTCTCTTTTTCGGTGAAAATATAACACGCTATCGATTCCCAAATATACATGAACATCGGGTGTGTTCCTGCGAAGTTTCATATCATTAAAACTTTAAGCCTCATAGATTTCTATTTAATCTGTAAATTTTAATAATGAGGTTATTGTTGTTTTTACTATTTTATATCCAGATACTGTCCAAAAACAATTGAAGATCTCCAAAATATTTACTACAATTTAATTTATATTATACAGAGACTCGTGAATCTTAACCGATAATTCTGAGTTCAAATCCGGGGAAACCACTAAATCATGTGCCTTATTAGTATCATCATCTCGTGCTTTGCGGCGAAGGAAAACATCTTAAAGAAACCTACATATGGTATATGAGGATCTACCTTATGTATAAAGCGATCAACCAAATTGGAGCGGCGTGGTTAAGACTCCAAGACTTTTCCTCAATAGAAAGGCGTTTGTTCAGCCGTGAGACGTTAGCAAGTTGTTAATTCTTTTTTTTAATATTATCTATGTGTAGTAGATAAACCTAGTAACCAATTTTACATTTTAAAAATGGAACACTATAAATAATATCTCTTTGATTAATTTTGATAGTATTAATTATTACCAAAACAAATATAATAACAATGAAGCTATACAATTTGGATCCGTGATGTAAGTAACTGGACGTGTTCTGTCAGGAGTCTTTTATGTATCTAGGCCAAATAGGTTAGGATAATTTAATAATAAAAGACATTTGGCTACAAGTCTGTTACAATTTAAGTACGTAAATTTGCGTTGCTTGCATTTCTAAAATAAATAAATATTGTGTTCTTATTATGAACGAAAACTATTTGATCTATTGATCCCGTGACGTGATTTGTGAAGTGACAGCAAACGTCAAACTCTTCGCCGCAGTTCTCTACTCAGTTCAGCAAAAATATATTTATTTTATTAACGTAATCCTATGTTTTAATTTATTTTACTCTTTATTGAATTTCTTTAATTATAAACTCTTTCAAAAACCATCAATTTCAATGCTTTGCACCAATCTATCGTGCATTTATGTATTTATTTTATACGAGTATATTCCTGATGAGATATATATTTGAATGAGGCTTAATTAATGATGTAAACTTACCTGCATATTAACGGGCTTTTGTAAACATCTCAAAACTTTATTGGTATTGAAAAGGTTTTTGTTTCGTCGGCAATTTCTAAGTATTGCAAAATGGCAGTTGTTTTTCTTTAATTTTGATTGTTCATAGCTTGAAAAGTATTTCAAGGAAAATTATATAACTGCATGCACTACAATGTAAAGATACTTCAATAAAAATAGAATATCCCTGCATAACGCTTAAAGACAACCTCAGGAAGGATTGCATTTTCATCCTTAGTTAATGTCAACAAATAAACGATATTCAATAATTATTTTCGTTGTATTTATTTTGATAGTTTAACTACAGCTAAAGTTATATGAATTGAAAATAAGCAGAATGGGTAATTGGATAATTAGTGCGCAATTTCAAGATTACATCGAATTGTGAATTGAGGGGCGGGCCCGATGTTAAAAGCTCAAAGTTCTGATCTTGTTCAAAAGTCAAAAAATCAAAATCAAATCAACCAAATACAATATATTAGATCGTCGTATTACTGTATTTAATTAAATGGAAAGCTAACATCCGTCCGGAAAGTAGAATCTGGCGAGAAGAACAGACAAGATACTTAGTAGTTACTCTTTTCCACAATATTAGTTACGACTATTAAATGAATTACAGAAAACTTGTAGATTTTTTTTTTTAATTCTTTACGCCAATGTAACGTAAAAACTGGAAGTAATTTTTTCTTGACTGCTATCACATCAGGTTTAATAAATGTTTAATTACTTGTTAGGTAATTGTATTATTCATAAAAATATTAGAGGTTCGTTTTAAACAAAGAAATAAATAAAATTCATTCATTTTGTGTAATTTGCCTTTAAAACTTTAATAAATGGAAATTGGACTATTCGAAAAATGTATAAATTATTGGAATATGTAACAGTTATGTAGTGTTTAATATGAGTTACTATTAGTAAATTTGTAGCAGTAAATTTTGTCGAAGCAACAGTCCAGATATCGTGACCATATCATCTTTTTAGTGTGGTATTCCGATTTGAAGGATTTACGAGCTAATGTAATTAGAGGCACAAGAGACATAACGAATTGTGTCTCCCGATTTCCGAGATTAAATATCACCATTGCTCTAGTGGCTTGAGTAAAGAGCTAAAAATCCCTGTTTAATTAAAAGTAATTTTCAATGTCATTTTATTTTTATCAATTGTGAATGAAGGGGTCATTGCGTTAATTGCTTTTTATTTTTTATTTATATGTAAAAATTAACTGTCTAGGCATAAGACTTCACTCCACTTGATGGTAAGTGCTAGTGGAGGTAGTGAAGACGGCCAGTACAGTCGCCCTCGCCATACCGGCCCGCAAGATGCCTCTACGCCTGGTTTAAACGAAACCTGGTCATAAAAGGAGCAGAACACGTGTGCTGGTAGAGAATTGCATTTTTTGGCGGTGCGACAAATAAATGGTGCCGAATTTTTTCTTGCGCGATAGCTCTGATGAACTGACTAAATAAATTTTTTTTTTGTTTAATTTTACGTTCTGCGTTTATATTAATTTTCAGGTCATAAAAAAGCATTCTTCATCAATGTTGACGTGGTGTTGATTGTTCAATTATATTTATTTTGTAACATTATATATGAATATAAAATTTTATAATAAAATAAAGTTTGAAGTAAATATTCTAAGACACAAGATAAACTAAAACCCTGAAGCTGATTCCGAGCTAATGCAGATTAATAATGCTTTACTGCATAATCTCTTTGCACGAGTATCTTAACTAATGAGCAGTTCAGAGGAGAGCTGCGTTGCGCCATTTCAAGCTTACATCGAATTGGTTGTTTGATTTCAATTACCTACGTTTTTAATCTAGATATTATTTAAAAAAAGAACTTGAACAAGGTAAACGTCACTGTTAGCTACAATTATTACCTTTAAATATTGATCCCATCAAAAACATAAATGTAAAAATGAGAGCCAAGTTAAATATTATGGTATATACCTTGGTTGTTGACTTCAACGACAAAAGAAGTGAGATCTAAATTTTTGCCAAGTTAAATAGCCCTTCTGAAATTTATTTATAACTACATAAAATAGCATTTCTTCTTATAACTTGGGATAATATATTGTTGCCTAAGGTCTGACTTGGCTAGTTCTCATATAAGAATTATATTATAGCCTTCGTAAGTTCTATTACAAATGAATTATAAACACAAATTAAGCACGCAAATATTCAATGGTACTTGTCTAGATATGAACTCGCAATATCTGGTTAAGATTAATGTTTTCTAGTGACTGGACCATCGCAGCTCTTAATGTACGTATATACTAACTAAGCAATACTGAGCTGTCTTCCATTCTTCTTAGATGTTCTGAGTTATAATTTGTTATTCTAAACACAAACTACAAGTTGTGTTTATAAACATATAAGAACTAGCCAAGTCAGACCTTAGGCAACAATATATTATCCCAAGTTATAAGAAGAAATGCTATTTTATGTAGTTATAAATAAATTTCAGAAGGGCTATTTAACTTGGCAAAAATTTAGATCTCACTTCTTTTGTCGTTGAAGTCAACAACCAAGGTATATACCATAATATTTAACTTGGCTCTCATTTTTACATTTATGTTTTTGATGGGATATCACTACTTTTTGTATATAAATTATTAATAGGTACTTATTAATAACAAAATTAATACCAAATGGTTTTTGTTAAGCTATTCTATTTTCCTACGTTTACGGGGTATAATTGTCTTTTTTTTGATACATTCTTATTTTTCTTGTAGGTACCTCTGAAATGTTCGAGTGAATTGCTCATTCAGTGTCCGGATTTTTTTTACGCGTTTTCTGTTTATACTTAATTTGGCCAAGTAGGGGTGGTATAACGTGCGCAGACGGTTGTACTCTACAATAGAGCTCTCTTGTGTCTTGATTTGAATTGGACCTAAATTGATAAGATGTACTCCATCTAAGGCTTTAACTCTAGAGAGGCCAACGTAAGCCTGCTCTTTACTTAATATAGAGGAGCCTATGTCGAAAAGAGCACCGTCAAGGCGAAGGCCTTGTGATTTGTTTATAGTAGTAGAATATGCTAAGCAAATAGAGAATTGTTTCCTTTGAACATATATGTACATTACTTAATATCTGTAACTTGGTTTTGACTTCTAGTTCGCAAATTAAATTATGTTTAAATTGAATTGTTATTTTACGTGCGCTATTGCTGTTATCGACGTTCCCAATGTACCTTCTCTATTTTTCCATTGGACCCATTCATCAGTCCTTTGCTGACATCAGCATGCTTGCTCGATACTGTTCTTCCAAGCAATAAGGATCCCCGTTTGTAGCGCTAGAGTACAAACTTAAATAATTCCAGTTACGATATACATACTCTACTACAATCTCACGAAACCTTTTTTATTGTTGTATACTAGTATACTCAAACAAAAAATATGCAGTCGAATAGACTAGGCAGTTTCCATCGGAAGGTATTGAAATAATTCTTATGAGCGCGGTTGCCACTCGCTCAGACACGTCCGCGTTAAGGTTTAATCGCAACGCTCCTAACCCGCTGCTCCGGCGTCGCGTCGCGCGCCGTGTACCGAAATGCCTATTATTATTATTTTTTTAAGTATAATTATTTGGCACCATTGATGTGCGCTAAATGCTAGTTAATAACGTAATAAATACGAAAGTCGGCTATACTCATAAGTACTAAAACGGAAATATTTGGATTTAAAAAACTTAAGGGGGGTATTCAACTTGTTATATATTCACGTGAAGACCTTAAAATCCACTTGAAGACCGGCTGTCGTAAGTTTTGATTGCTGGTTCTTACATCATTTTTTTATTATTACAGTTATTACAGGAACTAAGTATATAAGTGTTCCTATAGACCCAATAAAATGAAAAATTATAATAAAATTATAAAAAATTACCAGTTTCAGATTTTTTCCGTTATATTGGCCTAATTATCTACCTGCATGCCAAATTTGAACTTTCTAGGTCACCTGGAAGTAGGATATAGTTTTGATCTATAGGTCAGTCAGTGATAAAAATGTCGATTTTTAGACGTTAATATCTAAATAACCATTTGAGATGCGTTTATGAAATTTGGAACACATATGTATCTCGCGAGTCTCAATATATGAGCCAAATTTGACACATCTATGTCAAATAGTTTTTGAGTTATGAGGAGGTCAAAAGTGGCTCCAAATGGTTCGTGTAATATTACACACGGTGCTACTAGCCAGTTCTGTTACTAGAACTTGGCTGACACGCTACCGCGTGTCTAGATATTACGCTTTTATAGTTTCGATATTTAATATCGTGTACTTTAAATTTATTTCATATTTATAAAAACGAAAATATATGTATATATATGAGACATAATTAATGTTTAATATATTGTCCGTCTACCTATTTATAAAAAAAAAAAACTTATAATAAAATTTTAGTGTGGTAGTTTTTCAGCTGTGCTTACAATAGGCCTAGAATATTACGGGAGACGATAACAGAGTCCAACGACTCTACATTGGTACCTTGGAAGTTTCTATGGCACCGATACATATTTATCAGATAATGTAGATCTTTTTTTGTAAAATGTCTCACTATCAACTTCTAAAATCCTCTCTATCGGGTTCTCTATACAAATGGGGTCGTGGCTTTTCGTACAAAATAAATCAAAAAAGCATAGCATTGGCGAAGGCTTCACATTTGTACCAATTTGAGTGGAATCACTTGGGCACGGTCTTTATTAAAGGTAATTTCAAAATTGCTCATCGAGTTGAGCAGGGCCCAAGAGCTGGCAACTACTTCAGCCTAAGTGTAAGTTGGGGCATACAAACGAAACACGCTGCCAGTATTTTGGGTACTCGATGTATTGGCAAAATGGTACGAATAGTTTTATATTTTGGGCATATATATTATTTTTATATTTATGTCTTGGTAGATATTATTTGCACAAAGACAAGCTAAACATTAAAAAAAAAACATATGTTTTTGTATAGGTAAACAGCAGTCAGGTTATTTTGTTGTCCTTTTTATAAGCAAAGTAAATAAATAATTCGCAATATAAATTTTTAAACATTACTAAATTCTAAGCCTTTCTAATATTTATTTAATAAAGCTTCAAATTTAACAATATTTAAATTTAAAATATTAAAATTTAGACGTTGAAATGTTAAAGTTTAATGAACTAATTAAAATCTAACATTACTCTCCATTGAGAGTAAATTTTACCTACGTTATGCTTTTCATTTTTGTAAAATAATAGGTTTTTTAGTGGACTTATACCCGAAGCCGTACAATTTTGTATCAAAATTATATTAAATACCGACATAATTTTTCATTTCAAATGTTAAAGGTCTAGTTCTTAGTTAGTATCTTAGTTTTAAATGAAGTCACGTCTTTACATACCTATACATAATATAATAATTATAATAAAATTGGAGTGTCTGTTTGTTACATTAAAAAGAAACCGCGTTTTACTAAATGCATATGTATGTATACACGGTACATATACCTAAATAACATTTTTTACAATTTTTATCTGTCTGTCTGTTTGTTCCGGCTAATCTCTGGAACGGTTGGACCGATTTTGACGGGACTTTCACTGGCAGATAGCTGATGTAATAAGGAGTAACATAGACTTTTATTTTAGAATTATATGTAAAATAATAATAAAGTCACGCTTTTTTATTAAATTCAAACGCGCACGAAGTCGCGGGCACAGCTAGTTAATAATATAATATATTAGTTAAACACTGCTGTGTTTTTCTTTCAGACGTAAAATCAATGACAGCCGATTTTTTTTTACGAATGTGAAAAATAATTTACCACAACATACCTTCTATGAAATGATAGCTACGTTCATGGTTTCGATGCTCAGCTGATGCTAACATGGATTAAAATCATTGCATCATCGTTTCATGTTCTTCTTCTTATTCTTGCTGAGCAATTAAGGAAAACGTCGGTAGGAAACCTGAATAACTCGGAACTAATTTACATAAACGTTGTCTAGCCTTCAGCAGACCAACTTGGAGAAATACATTTTAACATGCCTTTGCCAAAAGTAACTTTTTTATTTTACTGTTTTTTTTTTCACCGAGGAGAAACATGGCAGTTCTCAGCACGGATCAGCTATGGGATCATTCCAATATAACGGACCTCCAAACTCTCCCATGCTATAATACTCCGCTAGTGACTTGGCGGAGCTCAGAGGACGAAACAGTAAAATTGCTTCTCTGGACTCATTTTTTTTTAAACGATTCTAATATTCAATTCCTTTGTAACGCTTCAGCGTTTCACGTTTTTAGTCCTAGCGATCACACTATGATCATCATACATATTATATGTTAGTGTGTAATATAATACATCTTAGTTATTATAGATTATAGCATACATTAAACCATTATCGTTTACGCCATAATACTAAATATTAATCGGTTCCGTATTTCAATCAATCTCGTGTAAGGTGCCATCTGCGCCTATTGTGCTATTGTTGCTATTCGCAGCATCCGTGCGCTTGACGTGTCTCCCCTTATTTGCTTTTAAGAGGCGATTTTAATCTATACAACTATGGGGTTAAAGACTAAATTGGAATAGCTCAATTATGTCACGCGTACATTGTTCGGTTTGTTATGTTTCGGAAATGTATTGCAAAAAATACCGAGGGTTGTTTAAATGTACATGAGATACGGAAAAGTTGAGAAAATGTGAAAATATTTTGATTTGTATATTATTTTATACAAATAATTAATATTTTTATAAATATTTCACGTCAATATCAATAAAATTAATGAAGATCTATTTAAAATGCAAAACTTTTAATATGACAAAATTTATTAGGAAAATCAAATTAAAGTGAACATTAATTTTTAATCGTGTATTTTACAGAATGAATACTGCAAATGTTCTTGTAATGGATATAAGCAAACTAAACGAACTAAGCATTTCTAAAAAACAGTTAATTCGTTCATATCGCAATATCTCTCAAGTGTCTTTCGAGGAAATTTTGCTATACCTCGTAAACTACAGGATTTGGACATTCACGAACGCTTGAAATATTTATCTCTATAGTAATACCGGAACGATCATTTGACGTCTACTTGACATTTCGCTGTCGTCCTTTAGATAGGAGAACCAATTTTATATTTTCCACTTCTATCATTTTGAAATATTAAATTTAAATTCCTTGCTATATAGAGTATATGTAGGAAACAGCTATGAAGGATAAAAAGTGTTGGATTATTATTTGTTGAATTTCTTACTGCTTATTCAAATTTAGAATATTATTTTGAAGAGGAATCAAGTTGCCGCAATTATTAGGACACAATCGCAACCCTACTGCGGGTTCAAATCAAAGGCAGACAGGAAATTTCCAAGTATTAATGTAAGCTTATAATACTTGGTATTAGAAAAATAACGTATTGTGTATCCCCCAAGTTGTATGAAAAAGCGTGGTGCAATAAATTTACTTAGCTGTGACTTACTGGAGTAACATTTTAAAGTAAAACTGTGGAGATATCTTTTTCTATATACTATTATAATTAAATTGTAAAATGACGTTTCCACGGAGTTTGTAGGATTTACATATATAATGATCAAATCTATATTTTTAGAAAAGTGTACATTACATTAGTACATTAGCAGCCTGTAAATTTTCCCATTGCTGGGATAAAGGCCTCCTTTCCCTTTGAGGAGAAGGTTTGGAGCATATTCCACCACGCTGCTCCAATGCGGGTTGGCGGATTACACATGTGGCAGAATTTCGTTGAAATTAGACACATGCAGGTTTCCTCACGATGTTTTCCTTCACCGCCGAGCACGAGATGAATTATAAACACAAATTAAGCACATGAAAATTCAGTGGTGCCTGCCTGGGTTTGAACCCGAAATCATCGGTTAAGATGCACGCGTTCTAACCACTGGGCCATCTCGGCTAAAATAAAAATACTTTTCTGGTACTTTCGGAAAGATAGATGTAAAAAATATAACAAGGAGTCTCTGACATGCCATGTTAACAACAGTATTTAAGATCTTCATTATATCAATGCAAAGTATATTTGTACGATATTGCTGTTTATAGAATCAATTTAATAATAAGTTATTGGTATTAGCAAGACAGGCGAATCGTCACAATGCTCTATCAATAAACCAAAACCAAAGTATACTTTATTTAAGTAGGCTTTTACAAGCACTTTTGAATCGACATTTTACAAACCATATTAAGTGAAGTTACCAACGGTTCGAAATGTAGATTCTACCGAGAAGAACCGGCAAGTAGCTCAGTAGTTACTCTTTTTCAACATTTAAAAATACAGTCAACAATTATATATGTATGTAATACATCCAGCCTGGAAGTCAATAAGTATTCAATAATATGACTCATTTAATCCTAAATGTGAATGTGGATTCTACCGAGAAGAAACAGTAAGAGATTCAGTAGTTACTCTTTTATAGTATTTAAAATTCAAAGTTATGTTAGTTATATACAATTACATATATAATATAGCCATATACAGCCGAATTTACAGTTGAGCTGTATAGACAGACAGACAAGTGAATATTATTAAGACTAGTAACAGAAGGTTAAGTAGAAAGTCTTTACGTCTTAGTGAACTTTATTCCAGTCTCGCTTTTCAATTGTCATTTGCAAATTCGTTGAAACGTACCGTTTCGGAATGTCGATTCTGTGAAATATACAGGAATGAAACTAATGAAAAATCTATTAGAGGTACCTACATACAATAGTCAATCAAACCAATAAAATCAGCTTGTGATATTCGTGAAGTCCGTAAGGTTTTGTGTCAAATTATTTTTACTTGTGTCAAGGATTATTTTCAATTTATTTTGGACAGGATATGTGGCGCCCACACGATTTTTTTCTGCAAAAATAAGAGTTATATAAATATATTATTATTTTCGCTTTAAAGTTTTTAAGAGGTATTTTAAAGATTTTTTCCATGATGATACTTTAGACTCCTAAAATTAATATTTAACAATAACTTGTAGGTACTTAAATGGGTATATTTATGGGCATTTTTTGTAATATTCTTATTTGGATAGGCAGGGACTTGATGGTAAGTGGTAACCACCATGATAGATTTTGACGACATAAGAAATATTAATCATTCCTTACATCCAATATTCAACCTTCTCTTCAGAACTAAAATGTAATATCCCTTGTGCCAGTGGCTGGCATTATCTCAATTGGAACACAATAATACTAAGTATTGCTGTTTGGCGGTTGAATATGTGATCGGACCCACCCAGGCGGGCTTGCACAAAGCCCTTCCACGAAGTGCAATTGCCTTCGTAAATAAAAAAGACCTATATTATACTCGCTGCTCCTCGCGGTTTCCCTTGTGTCAACCGTGACTACTCCGCGAGTTGTAGCGTGATGTTATGTAGGCTATAAGTATTTTCTATATATATATATAAAGCATTTTTTTGATCAATCTTGATATTAGCGCGTTCAGTGAAATACATTTTTCAGTCTCACATTTAAGTATTTTATTCGTCCCGGAACATATTTTAAATTTATTTCATTTTTGTTTATAACTTAAAAATAATTTATGAATATCGTAAATTTCGTTATTCAATTTAACTCACAAGCGTCATATAAATTTATGTGACAAAACTAATAAATTTATTTCATTAGGTAGGTAATAAATGGTATCGGGTTTTAATAATTATTTAATATATAATAAATTATAAAACTATACCATAAAAATTATAATACGTTTTCTTGCTATAAAACATCTTATTCATATTACTTAAAATATATTTTCACATAAAACTCTTAATTAATAATAAATACTATAGTTGTCACCTCTTGAAATAATATTATTCACAAAGTTTCCTTACTCACAATGAACAAGTTAAAAAAGTGAATGAAAACAACGTACCTTTTAAAACACATCCTAAAAATCCCAGACGAAACACTAACAATCCTTAAAACTCAATTCTCATAACGAAACACGATAGAACCAAACAAAAACACGACGAAAGTTCGAAACTTTTGCCGGCCAGAGTATTACTGAAGAAATAAGCGTGCACAGTCCACGGCGGCCGGCGGACTACTGAATATTTCCCATACACCCAACCGTACCGCGTACCGCCAAAAGGATTCACTTGGTTACATAGTAAGATCGAAATTTGAACGCAGTTAGGGTGCTCACTAAGACAGATCGTAGGCTATTTAGCGTGTGGATACGACGCATGCGCCATTAGTGCAAGCTGCATTACCTAGCTTTTTGGTTCTGATACTAATTCCCTCTCCGTCAGACATTTCTGTCGGATTATATTACCTTATTATACTAGTTATGACATGATGAGGATGAGGTTCTTTTGTCGGTATCTAATAGTTCAGAGCTGCAGTGATTATAATTTTGAGTAGAAATCAACCGATTTCGGTAGCGTAATATATTATAAATGAAATAAGGTTTTCTACAATGTTTGAAAAAGTACTTCAAAATCTTGATTTTCCTAATGAAAAAAATATATATATCGACAAAGTAAACACGTTTTCTTGCCATCAATTTAAATTAAATTTTAAACCGTTTTTGGTCTCGCAAAAACGCTGTGAGTCATTTAGGTGACGTCACACTGGTATAAACAACAGTTGTTTATATATGACTGGCACTCATTCAACATTAACAGCTATAAATACACATAAATACAGCTACATCATTATTTTACATAACTAATTAGTCGTATAATATGATGAAATCTATCAAGCTATTTTATTGTTAAGTTCTTAAAAAATATATACAAGTAACTATATCGTTCTATTTTTAAATTTAATATCAACCAAAATTGTGTAAATGCATGCCCTTTTGAATCTGTGTACGTATAATATTACATTATATGTTATGTATATTAATGGGCGGATCTGCCAATGGGCCACTTGATGGAAAGCTATTAAGTTAATTTTAACTATTTTTCACATCAACAGCGCGCCACTAAACTTCGATCTCAGATGTTATGTCCTTTGTTTCTGTAGTTAATCTGGTTACTCATTCTTCCAAGCCAAACACAACAATACTAATTATTGTTGTTTGGCGGTGGAATATGTGGTGAGTGGTACCTACCCAGACGGGCTTGCACAAAGCCCTACATTTTCATCATTATATTTTCATATCTTACGAATGGTGATGTGGACTCCGAAATAATATCAAATGACTTACAAAAAACGTGAATAAGCTCAGATGATATATGATACCATTTCTTTGTGAACATGTCATGGTCTTATAAACATAGTCCAATACGGTATTGAAAGAGTAATAATTTATCTGTTTTTAATTACGAACACCAATGTAATTTAATTTATGAAAAATAGTAACAACTGTCTTTCTTGTTGTTTGTCTCAGTAGAATGTATTTTAAGAACCGGCGGTGACTTTAAATTTAATTTATTAAAAGTGCTTGTAAGTGCCTCTTTGAAGAAATAATATATTTTCATTTTAGGGAAGATTGCGTAATTGTTTTTTTGCCGTATTGGTCTTTAAAGTATAACCGGTTGAAGGGGCGAGTACTAGACTCCGCCTAGAAATTTCAGCTATCTCGAGTTCCGAATGACGTCTACCTTAGAGGCGTCTCCTATGAGATCGCATCTCGGCTCTTGACTTGCTCGGTAGTTTGGAGAGTACTCCTGATACACCTAATCACTTCACATATATGGTTCGAGACTTTATATACATATATACAGTATCAACTTCTAGTCTGCGCGATTTAGAAATGAGGATTATTTAATTAGCGCCATCATTTTAGGGTGGTACGTCTAGGTTTAGTTGTTTGAAATTAAATAAATCCAAATACTTTCAACAGGCGCATACAAAAGATGACTAAAGTAACTGTCGTAGATAAACCTCAGATAGTAGTGCACATAATTTAAAGTGCAAAAGAAAATTAAAAGTAATTACACTCAATAACAACATAAAATCTTAATTCCCAAGGTTAGCAATGCTTTCGCGTTTAAGGAATCGTTAATATGTCTACGAGTGTGACCACTTACCATGAGGTGTCACATCTGACTGTGATAAAAATATTTTATTAATTAAATAATATAAAGGTTTAATATCCATGAAATAAATAAAACTAACCTTCTTATTATATTAGTGTCAAGTACGATTTCATTCACTCTTTGCGTTTTAACCGCAATTATACCTTTCCATTTCTAAACATCAGATGTAATAATAATAATTAAAAAAAAAAACCTAAACAGTATATAAATGTATTAACCGCCTGTAAATATTCAAGTGCTTCTACCAAAGGAAATAACAAGGAAGGAGCTTGTTTTACTAAGCGATTTGATGCGAGCCGGTTACTAATGTGTGATAATTTCATCTGATATTTGTAGGTCTGAAAAGAAAAACAAGATTAATTGTTACTACTTACTAGGCGGTCCACTTACCGCTTACCAGTCACCTACTGGTTTGACAAAATGTAATAATAATAACATGAATTATCAAAATATAAAAATAAAAAAATGATCAGAGATGACAATATATTTTAAACTAAATGTTAATTCTGTACTATATAATGTTATGATGTGTTACCAACTTCATGTTATAGTCAATATCACTTAACGTCAAACGTTAGTTAATAATATCTAGTAGTTAAACATAAACCTAATGTTATATCGACATACCGACTACAATCTGACTGTAATCGTTAATAGCATAATTACATTGCATTGTTCTATGTTAATGAATTTCTCTTCACGATATCCCGTTCCGAGAGTTCATGCAAACCGTAGTTAGGGTTGACAATGGTTTCAAAATAATATTTACTTTAAATTAAAATATGTATCTTAATCGTGAACAATAGTAAGGACTGATTTTGGTCAAGCCTGCTGTCTCGAAGATACTTGAACGTCTTTAACGAAATTCAAATATTTCGCGCAATTGCTTCGTTCATTTTGTAAAAAAGATTTTAGTACTTGTTTTTAACTAACATAACTTAGTATTTTAAATGTGGGAAAAGAGTAAGTACTGAGCTTCTTCCTTGGTAAAATCGTCATTTCGAAAAGGATGTAATAGTTTTGTAAAAAAGTGCTTGTAAAAGGATATTTTCATTTTGATTTTGATTTCAATGCCATAAGTTTGCTCGCAATCAATGCAGTCCACTACAATCTATGATGAACACAAGCGACTGATTCAAGTTATTCTAAAATTAATAAAAAGAGAAAAAAACATCAACATTGAAATAAAATATATCAAAGAAAATCTCCTTTTGTATGGTACTTACTTAAGTATAACTACTTTGTATTCTAATACGAGGGTGCATCTATTGGGCAATGAATAAACTTGTGAATATTTGAGTATCGAATCGACTATCACTGATTTGACGTTAATTGCCTTCGATTTAGTTATGAAGCCGCTAAAATGTTTGCCTATAAACAAAATGTCCATAGTAAAAACAATAGTTTCTGGATGTTAAGTTTTACTTGGTAGTAGGGCTTTGTTCAAGCCCATCTTAGTAGGTACCACCCACTTAAGATTTTCCACCACCAAATAGCAGTACTCATTATTCTTGTATTCCGGATTGTAGGATGAGTAAGCCAGTGTAACTACAGGCACATAACATTTTAGTTTCCAAGTTGGTTGAGCTTTGGCGATGTAAGGAATGGTTAATATTTCTTACAGTGTTTTTGCCTATGGATGGTGGTGATCACTTACCTCGTCCGAATATCCAAATCATAAAAATAATCAATCAAAACTAGTATCGAGATAGGTTTAAAAATGTGACAAATATTGACACAAAACTGAAGATCAAATCATAAACAATGAATGAATGAATGGTTTTTGTTTTTTTTTATTAAATTGCCAATATGAATGAATGCTTGATTTTATTAGTAATTTATGCGTTCAGACATAATTTTAGTTTATTCGTTTGAGTTTAAACTTTTTATTTTTTTTTGTCTTCGGACATAATTCCATCAGCTTACAATAGGCGAAGGCGCGTCGGTGGTTTAGTATAACATTACACAAACAATAAAAAATAGAAGCATAGCAATGCACGCTTACATGTAATTGCAATAATGAACTTACTGCACAATAAAATAATATATATACTATATATTATCTGACCTATATCAAAACTGAAGCGTCATTGATATTTTTTATTCGAATTCCTATTAAAAAATTCAGTTGGAATTTGATTTCATTCAAAAATTTAATAAAATATAATTAAATATATCCTGAGTAATTTCAAATACCATAAACATATTTTTGGTAAAATATTTTGTTTTGTGGGTCATTATATAATGGCTATAAAAGCTAATATTTTAAATAGCAAATTTATATTTAAAATAATACATTAATTTGTCACCACACTTCATTCATTCATTCATGTCAGCCGAAGGACGTCTACTGCTGGACATAGCCCCCCTGCCAAAGATCGCCACAACGACCGGTCTTGTGCAGCCAGCAACCAGTGGCTTCCCGCGACCTTCACCAGATCGTCGGACCACCTTGTGGGGGGGACCACGCTGCATCTTCCAGTCCGTGATCGCCACTCGAGAACTCGTCGGCCCCATCGGCCGTCGGTTTTTCGAGCAATGTGCCCCGCCCACTGCCACTTAAGTGTGGCAATTCTTTGAGCTATGTCGGTGACCTTAGTTCTTCTGCAGATCTCCTCATTTCTGATTCGATCTCGCAGAGAAACTCCGAGCATAGCCCTCTCCATTGCCCTTTGGGTGACCTTGAGCCTTCTTATGAGGTCAACGATACTGCGGTATCTGAGACGAGAAGATTTTTCGTAGCTTCCCTAACGCTGCCCAGCTGAGTTGGATTCAATTAGGTAAGTCCAACTTCGAAAAAGAGGTCAACCTTCACCACACTAAAATGACAATATTATCAAATAAAAACAATTGAATATTTTAATACCTTATTCTATGTATCAATAATTATATTTACTATAAATCTGTTATATATTTTAAAATCATTATAATTAGATGTATTTCGAATGCAGGTTCTACATAGAAGAACCGGCAAGTAACTCAGTAATTATTAATTTTTTTTATAAAATCATAACTTTATCTTACTATCTGTGACCGCAACTTCGTGCGTGTTTGAATTAAAAAAAAAGAAGTTGTTCGGTACGCAGATTTTACTATAATAATTTAGTAAGGGACAACACCACTGTGTCTTAAAAAAATTGATTTTTTGAAAACCATTTTAAAAAATCTAAAATACTTTTAAGATTAAAATGCCGTTGGACCCTGGTTCTTGGTTATTTTCGTAGATATTATATTATATTTTGTGGAGTGGCGCAGCGGTCCGCGACGCTTGAGGTCCCGCGCAGCTGGGCGCCATAGGGTCGCCAGGTATTCTTCACGCCTTTTCTTTTTGGAATTCCGTTGGAAAATGGGGTGGCGAACAGAATTATCGTTTCAGGTAACGGATCGTGGACAAAGCTCAGTTCCAGCTCGCTTTTTGGTTTAACTTCGTTAATGGGCTAGTACATTAAAAAACGTCGTAAATCGGTCCAGGCGTTCCAGAGATTAACCGGAACAAACAGACAGACAAATATTGTAAAAAATGTTATTTTAGTATATGTACCGTGTATAAATACGTATACATTAAGTAGAAAGCGGTTATTTTAATATCACAAACAGACACTCCAATTTTATTCTATGTAATAATAGTAGATATCTTATTAAAAATACGATCCCTTATATATATGAATTCGTCTATCTTACAATTTAAGACGTGAAACATCTATTAGCACGCCTTGGTATGGCGCTCTCTTATAGCGTCGTGCGGCATCTCCGCTATCGCTCTTTTCCCACTCTACGCACACAAGCGTAGCATGTACTGTACACACAGCAAACATATATCTATTAAAATAAACTCTATGTTTGTATTTATTTAACTCTATGATTATTTTTATTTTGCCTTAATATGAATTTATTTCAATAATTCAAAAACGTTTGTGTATTGTTTACACAATCGTACAACAAATAAATTAATACATTCCATTTAATAAAATTTATAAATGAGAAGTAGAGCACAGCGGCATTTTAAACGCGCTCAGGTATTCCGTCTGCCCACGACTGGTATTGACAAATTAGATTGATTCAATGTATTAATGTAGCGCCAGAAATTACTGCCTTCAGCCGGACCTCCATTGATTATAGCTGTCTGATTGAAATTTCTGTCCATCACGAAATTCATTACGAGATGTTGAAGTGTTTAATGTAGTCATATTAATATCGAATAGTATTCAATTTTGTTGATAGAGTACGACTCGTCTGGTTGGTTAATTTGTGCATATACTTATGTTAGTGTGAGTTTATATAAAAGGCAACATACTAGCTGAAGCACACATTATACTATCGGTCATAGATTCTTAACATGTGAGATATAGTTTCGTTTTGTTGGGCAAAGGTACATCAACAAAGTATTTCGAAACGTCTACATTTTTTAACTTCCTACAATCGATAAATGAAAGCGTTTGAGGTTACTGATCGTAATTAAATACAATTATTAGTGCCTCTGTCCGCAAAAGTTATTTTTAGAACTCACTAGTTAGATTTAGTGTAAAGAATCTATTCAGATAATTTAAAATGCAAATAACAATGTGACTGTATTTAATTATTTTCTTTTTTGGCAACGAACATACATATTTAATTATTATACATATGCGACCGTATGGTCCATGATTTACAGATTTTGTTAATAGCTTAATTACAAAATCAACGATTTAATTCTCCACATATTTAAATTAACATATTAATCAGCGAGACAAATATCATATAATAAAATCTACAGTACAGAATATATCTATTCCAATATTATAAATGCAAATAACCCCGTCTGTCTCTTTGCTAGTTCACGGAAAACCATTGAGCTGATTGTAATGAAACTTGATATTGAAGTAGCTTTCGACTTAGTTAAGACTACAGTTATTAGATATATAATTAACTCGAAAAAAAAAACTGCTGAGAGATACAACTACCACAAGTATAAATCTACACGTGAAACAAGCTTAAAATTAATTGTTATAAAAGCTGTTTTACAATTAAACTTGCATCATGATGCTACGCCCTTTTGTAGTGAACGTTGTACGGGCGTAGGTATGCGTAGCATTTTGCTACGATGAAATAAAACATATTTATTTTTTAACGTCACTCTATAAACTAAAAATACAGCTTACTAAAAGAGTCTTCATTAAAAGATAAAATATTTTAGTCAGGGAAATAAATAGTTGTTATATTAAATAACGAAATACTTTACACGCGATAAAAAAACGTAGCGACAATGCGTAGCATAACTTAAATCTTAGATTCAAATAATGATAATTTAATGGAATTAGTCACAGTTTTGTGTGTCGTTGTGCCGTTATAAACTACGAAAACTGTCGTACACAAAGATGTTATTTTTATCTGTGGATTTGCTTGTGACTTAATACGTATAATTTTATTGTATAAAATCCCTTTATATATAATGTATGCCATGCCATGTTTATAATATCACAAATGCCTTTAACACAAATAGTTGGAAAGTCTGTATAAATTTCAAATAAAAAACGACCTAAAATGAGCCCTATGGAACGCCAATTTATAACATAGATCTCGAAACCTTATTTTCATCAGCGAAAACTAATTGAGTTTCTTGACTCAAGTATAAAGCAATAATATAAAGAGTTTTCTCTATAACTCTGTAATGTTGAAGATTGTATAAACGCATGTAGTGTACCTTACAAACCAATGCTTTTAATATATCGCAGAAAATAAAAAAAAGTATTTTGTGATTTATCTTAAATTAAACAACATATAAAATAAGCCTAACAATGCTGCTCATAGGAATAGTAGCAGTATGTCGTCATCATAGATAGGGAATTGCCTAACTCGTAGCGAAGCCTGGTGGAATAAGCTCTAAATCCTTCTCTCTAAGCCAAAAATAAGCGTAACTGACATTTAAATAGTGTTATTGTTATATTTCTCACAGTAAGTTTTATCCAAGGATTGAGTAATCAAAGGAGTAATTTAATTCTCTTTAAAAATCATGTATTCTTCAAAATTATTCTGTAAAATAAAATCCGATTCAAAAATCTCTTGAAAGTAATATTTAACCATTCCATTCAAACAAACTTTTTCATCTGAATTTAAAAGAAGAATTCCTTTGACATTTATTATTGAATACCCAAAATGTCTAATCTATTACCTAAATATCAAAGGGAAATTGCAAATCAATTTACAAAGAAACAGTCGACCGCACTCGAGCACCTCGTACTTGAATATATTTCTTAATATCATAGCAATAATTATCGAATTCGCTTGCATTATTTTGTCACTTACATGAAATTATATTTAACATACACGCATTAGCTATTAACTAGTTTGAAGCAGATAAGCAGGCTTCACTGCACATCCATTGATGGCGTATTTCTATACCACTATACTCCTTTCATAGAATCTATACATATTAAAAGCTGCTGTAAACATCTTTATAGTTGTCCATTAATATAGGTCTTCGGATACGTGAGGGTTTTGTGGGTATTTTTAACTTCTAATGAAGCGTGACTGTTGCTTGAATAGCTATAAGAAAGATAATATCAAGGCTAACATTTTTACACTGTGAAAGGCCTTGTAGCTTGTCTAAATAAATTCATTCAAAATTTATACTACCAGTATATATCAATATTTTTAATAGTAGCGTTGCTTGCCGGATTAATCAATGTTTACACAGGAATAGCCATCTTTGTTCCGGTTCGAGAGGTGCGATTACAAGCACAATGGTCACGTCTCTATGGACCACGGATGAAGGTAATCAATTAAACATCGTGGCTATTTATTTTTCAGCCCTTTCGAAATAAATTATTGATCAGCATCTCAATTTATTTGATAGAATAGGCAAAGTCAGTATTTGGCAACTTTGACTTAGTGTAGAATAACAGTAGTCAGTCAGTTAGGCAGTTTTCGTTTAAACTTTAATAATTTAAGACATTTTCCGGAAACAAAAATTTCCACTTTCACTGTTTGTTACAAAAAGTATTTCGATATTTAAAGTCATATAAATGACGGAAGGTGGACATGCGATATTTTTATTAGCGATAAGGTATCAAGGGCGTTATCATTATATACTAATAAACAAAATCTTCTGACCCATCTGTCTGGTTGTTTAAATGCAAAACCATTATTACCAATCGAGTATTTCATTAAGTTTTAAGTGTCTAATACATTAGGATTCTGTGAAAATTGATCCGAGATTTAGTACCGTGCGACGCGTAAGCCAATAATTACATGCATGATGTAAACGTGTTATGTAAACTCTTATTCTAACTGTATGAAATCGGGTAGAGTTGCAAGTAAATAGCAGGTATATAGGTACTGTACACTTTATTTATTAAAATTTATATTTAATTTCCATAAAAATATCAATCGTACCCCACAAAGTCGCATATGTTTTATTTTATAAATACATAATATCAATACGAATATGAATCTATTACGATTCGATTGTCAAGAGAAACATATTCCATCTCAATAAAAACAAAAACTCAAAAAGCAACATAGAGCTGGCTGAAGAGTGAACTCTGTAAACCCTCGCGACACCGCTGTGACGGGAGAAATTCATGGAATTCACTCGAAATGCAAGCAAATCTCGTCGCCATTGTTTCTCGAATAGAATCCAAAATCCATTGAATTTTTCTTTAAAACATTTCACACGTTCGTACAGTACAAAAAGGAAACACAACCCTATAGTTTACACTGTATCGCTGTTAAAATAGAGGGCATTTTCGCGAGACAAATAAACTAGGGTTGCCCCGTTCGGATTGCGGAGTTCTTGCTTCACACACTTTTGTTTCGCTGATAGCGGATAAATATTATTCGGAACTAGTTTCGTCCAGTTGATTCGAGTTTCAAACGGCTGATTTTGATTAAAAGTCGCAACTATGGCTTTGCCGTGTTACGTGAAATATGTGGGGTGGTGTTAAAAGAAAATTGCTCAACCGATGTTAGAATAACATATATTAGAGTAGATAACTCAGACATGCCAATAACGTTAGTTTTTTGCTTGACATATCAAGCTATATTGTCCAGCTTAGTTTTACTGAAACGAGATTGGGTTTTGTATGCGGAAAGAAAAATTTTATTTGACTATAGTTTTTAAAATAAATTAGCTATTTGAGTTCTAACAACAGCCATGAAAATTTTTAATGATTTTCACCTTATTGCGATGAAATCACAATTTTTAAACTTCAGTAAAAACTAATAATTTTATATTTAGCTAATATCTCTGAATGCAATCCTGGTGTTGATTACTGATGCAAAATCGTTTAAACAGGGAAAGGAAGGGAGGCATCCTCACAGCGAATTTGGATTTGAATTGGAGATATGGCATCGTCGTCACATAACGCGTCTATTTAACAATGAGTAGTCTTCCACCCGTCAGCGAAGTTCAGACGTCACACGGTGAATTACAACCTAGGATAACACATAGTAATAACGACAGTCTAAAGGATTCCCTAAGGCACACTAAAAAACATCTACGATACACGAGACGGAGGACATCGATTCGTTAATAATACAAGCACTGTGAATACCTAAAGTTGCCAAGATTGTGAATTTATTTACACGATAGTAGTGTAAATTCGAAACGAAAAGACGCCAAGTTTTTTAAGTAAACTCAAGATGTATCTACAAATAAGAAACTATTCAAAAAACCTATGAATTATGAGTATAAGATTTTGAACTTTTGTTCTAAATATAAAAATTACTACAAGATTTCACACACAAATATAATATACGCGTATTTCGTATCACTCGCACGTATTTTAATCGAATTCACAACTAACACATACAAAAAGTAATACACCAAAAGGTCTGACGAATGTTCCAGAACCTTGTACAAATAACTTCAGCATAAGTAATTTGGTCGGTGATTAAGCAAGTTTAATGATGTGTAGGGTAATTAAGAGGCAATCGCGGCTTGGTGCGGAATTACCGCGTTTATTAAAATCCGGGTTCCGCATTATCAACTGCAACTTGTTACCGCATCACGGATCTCCCGGGAATGCATTGTGCGATATTATATGAAGCTTCAAAACTATTGTGTTCATTTATATATGTTCGAATTGTACTGCCCGCAAATTATTATACTTGGACTTCAGTCGGGATATATAGTTTAATATCCCTTTTCTCGTTCCCTTGAGAATAGTTTAATTTCCCGGGATTAAATATATTTTGTATTTTTATCCGGGATATAAATGGACTACTACTGTGGTTAGTTTTAACATACTCAGTAAATCGCTTTTAAGCCATTCAATCAGATTATATAGAATTCTGTAGCATATGCCCGTAGTGACACTGTTGCTGATTAACTGATGAATGGTTACCCACCCAAACGGGCACAAAGCCCTACCGCCAGGTAAAAAAAGTAAAATAGGAGCTTGTTATGTTATATTAAATGCCTAAAGTTGAATTGAATATCAGGTATTCTATGAAAATTCACAAACCGTAACACCACCCTCTTTATCACATACATAGTTACCACGGTTATCGCGATTTTTTTTACTAAAGTACACGTCTAATAATTTCTTATCGATGCTATAAACTAGTTCAGAGTCAAAGTTTAGCCGTAATGAGGTAACCAACAAACAGACATAGTCATTTTCGCAATTATAAAACTTAGGTACTTTATGAGCAAATTTGTATAAAATGCCTTATATATAAATGATTGACTTAAGCTGTTTTTGATTATAACTTGTCAATTTTCGACGTACCTTTTAAAATCTCCATCCATCTAATTGTTTGATGTACATGCATTCCACTTTAGAATTTATTGTTAAAAATTTACAACCTTTCTGTATTCGAGAGCAGTACTGCGAACCTGAAAAGAATCGGCAAAAAAGGCCAATATGATTTATTTAATCAATAATATTATTTGAGATGTCCTCGAGGCGATCGATTGATTTCCGAGGCGATCGATTGATTTCCAAAGCTATCTATGAAGTTAATATTAACATATTATATCAGGCAAACGTTATTTAACAGATTTTTTGAATTGTGTCCACATTATTATTAACGCTGTCGACAGCACAGGGTTAAAATTATTAACCCTGTGCAGTCGACGGCAGAGTCGAGGCAGGTAATAGAGGTAACAAGTTTATCATTAGACTAAGTTAAATTACAAGTCTTTCGAGTTAATATGTACTATACATGTAATGTCTCAGACCTGCCACAGTATAGATATGTTTATACATAGAACAGCAGTTGTGTATATGAAGATAAAGTTACTATATTAAATAGAATATCTTTCACGCTACGCTAACAACTAAATTAATAAAAAATTAAATTTTACATAAATTACCGTAATTAAAGAGAGTACAATGTGCAAAACTAAAATAAAAAAGTAAGTAAACATTCAGCTTAAAGGTTTTATTTCAAAATCATCAATAAATGAACATTCAATTAAATAAATAATCATTTAATATTATTTTATTTATATTTAAGTTATACAAGAGCCGAGATGGCTTCATCTGCTTAATTTGTATTTATAATTCATTTCGTGCTCGGCGGTGAACGAAAACATCGTGAGGACACCTGCATGTGTCTAACTTCAACGAAATTCTGCCACATGTGTATTCCACCAACCCGCATTGGAGCAGCGTGGTGGAATATGCTCCAAATCTTCTCCTCAAAGGGAGAGGAGGCCTTAGCCCAGCAGTGGAAAATTTACAGGCTGCTAATGTACTCGTAATGTATCTTAGTCTATAGAACACTAAGATATTTCGCATCAGAACTAAAAAACACGCTTTTATCTTTACGATTCCGGTTAAAATAAGCCCGATCAGACCAAAGTCGAATAGTTTTATTGGTTATAGAGCTCTACGGGTTGACTCTTGACAGAATCATCAGTTCAGTAACTGTATTTTGACGTTGTAATTCGTCAAAATAATTGGATGCAACCGACTTCCTAGATTTTATTACGTACTGATATATTGTTAGCTGTATAATGCAAATATAAGTTACTAATTTATTAGTCTTCTTAAAAATCAAAGCTGTAAGAGCCTACTTGAAATTTTTTTTTAATATCTTTTGATTTATTTACATGGCGTCTTGTTACATTTTTTTATTACAATGTTATAGATTTATAATAGACTTAAAGTCTATGATTTACACTTGAGTTATACAAATCATTACCCTATTTGATTTTGCGCAGTCGGATAAACATGACGAACATTACAATAAACATGGCATCGTATAGACATGAAGTAGAGTTTGTAGGGCTATGAAATTCAATAGCGGTATAAAATGAATTATTTTATCGCCAATACATGGTTTAGGGCGACCAATGGAATCGTTGATTTCAATGTAGCTTTTCCCACGAAATCGTTGAAAATTGGATTTTAATCTTTATTTTATATGACATAGAGGCTATATTTTATTTTTACAATGATAAATCATGCATTAATTTTGTAGTCGGTGGAACATGCATCATGAAAACGGTTACAGGGTCCAATCCGAGCAACAATTTTATATTATTTAATTCGTATTCTTTCATGATAATTATCGCTATTTTAGGTATTGCTTATGATAGATGACCTTATTTAATCATAGAATATGATTGCGTTATTACAAAAAAATAGCATATTGTATATAAGAAATTGAAAGGTTACTATTAGCTGTCAGCTAATCTAATATTTAAAAGGTTAGTCTGCTTGGCATTTTAATTTTCCAGCTTATATTAAATCAATTAATAATTTTAAGCGTAAGTAACTAAAAATCTACCAATATCTTGTAAATTTATTTCAGAATACAATATAAACGATCACTTAGTGGTAGGGCATTCCACATGCCTGGGTGGTATTCCTAATATTCTACTGCCAGTATTGTTATGTTCCAATTCGAAGTTTGAGTGAACCAGTGTAACTGCAGGTACATGGGACATAACACCTTAATTCCCAAGGTTAGTGACACAGTGACCACTGTTCATTAGATGGTTCATCTGCTCTCAAAAAAAATCAATTACCAAAAGAGTATTTGAGTCAGATTTTACGAATATTAAGACTATTTAACGGGCTTATTTCGTCTTGGAAACTATATAGTAAGGCACAGGTGTGTGTGGAAACACAAGTGCACTTTGTCTTCCTTCTTCAAGCTGCTAATGAGAATTTCTCGACAGAAAAACCAGGAGCTTGAACCCAGTACCTCGGAGCCCATGGAAGATTATATTAATATTGAGCTGTGGTAATTAATACCTCTCATTAACAACATCATGGATATTAACTTGACATATTTACTCTTATCTGGAACTTATCCCTGACAGTTACATACCTCTACAGTTGAAACAGTTTGATAGTGAAGTTAAATTAGCACCGATGTTTGAAATTGATCAAGACTCAATCATTTAGATTGATTTACTATCAGAAGTCGTTGAATTGATCTCGCGTAAACTAATCTTAATTATGCCCCACTTGGTCACGATGCGCGAATATATGGATCTGTTAAATTTGTAAATGTGAGTAAATTATTCACTAAAGTAAATCATATCGCAGTGGAATCAATTATTTAGCGTTATTTTAAAATAGCGAAATGTCCCATAGATTAAAAGATACTACAAATATATAGCCAAGATACAGGGTACGGGCATCCCTGAATATGTATTGAGTTAGTAGGTATTTATCTGCTATTAGCGACGAAGGTAAAAATGACTGAAACATTGCCACAAATGGATCAAAAAACCGTAGTGAAACGACGTGGCTCCACACCAAATATTTGTAGACACCACACTGGAGTAGATTTGATTTGATAAGTTCAATCGAACAAATATATTTGAATATATTTTTTTGAAAATTAATATTAAAAATAAGAAATTAATAAAATTAAGCTTCCTATATCGACAAAGGTTACCTAGAATTACTAGATAATTTGGCCACAACCCCTTGTTATGATGTGAAGGCCGTGTTCGTGACATATCCATCAAAATGAGAACAAATTTACAGTTCTCTGTTCAAATTCAATCAAGTATGCGGCGGTACAAATATTGTGTATAGCGTAACGAACTTGAAGCAAATATCAAGGAATATAAAACTTTATTAATAAATTTGCTTTTCCAGAGGTTTCATTTTTAATTCCTAGAACTATCAAATACATTTTATCAAAAAAAATACGACTGCTATTAGACCTAAAGTATCTTCCAGTGATAAGTGCCTTCGTGCATGTCCATGTACATATGTTAGTCTACCAAATTAATTACCAACATCACCAAAATCAGCCGAGATGGCCCAGTGGTTAGAACGCATGCATCTCAACCGATGATTTCGGGTTCAAGCCCAGGCAGGCACCACTGGATTTTCATTTGCTTAATTTGTGTTTATAATTCATCTCGTGCTCGGCGGTGAAGGAAAACATCGTGAGGAAAACTGCATGTGTCTAATTTCAACGAAATTCTGCCACATGTGTATTCCAACAACCCGCATTGGAGGAGCATTGTGAACAATGCTCCAAAGCTTATCCTCACAGGGAGAGGATCCCTTAGCCCAGCAGTGGGAAATTTACAGGATGCTAATGTAATGTAATGTAATCACCAAAATACTGTTGGTATGCCAAAAATCAAACCCACTTGGATATATCAACCGGTTGATGGAACTTGCTTAAAATAAACCCCAAAACTGACCTACATATAAATGTAAAGTAAAATTTAATCCGATTTTGGTTTTTATCGTTGTTATTTGTTTCAGTAATGTCAGAGATAAATACTAAAAATAACTTATGAATAATATTTTAACCACTAAAGCTAGTATATAAATAAAATATGAACATCCATTATAATTATATAATATTATTAAACCATACAGCGATATCCTACCCCTGCAATTATTATATTATAATAATTAGTGTAATAGTTTTAGAAAATACAGATAATATTTAAATTATCATATTAATATGAAAGCTACTATTAGAATTATATTTAAATAATGATAAAAGTATTCGTCTGAAAATTCATTGGTTTTCGTTGCTGCGTTGTTTCGCCATTAAAAATTTATTTCATAAAAACAAGAGTTATTCTCTAGTAATTTAAGAGAAGAGACTTGAAATAAAACTAAAAACTATAACTAGTATTATCTGTGTTTGAAATAAAATTATACGTTTTTTTGTCAAAGTAAAGTTTTATATAATATTATCGTTTGTTTCTCACTGCAGTTTCAATTTGGAACGGTGTCGCATTGCCGGTTGCGACGATTAAAATATTCAATGAATAAACTGGCGAAAACATCATCGGAACTAAAATTAGTTTACGTTTGAATTTGACACAGTTTTATTTTAAGTTTGAATAAATACCAAACAACTTCTTAAACGCTGTATAACATTTTAAATACAATATATTATAATACCTTTTCGAAATGAAGCTATTACATCCAAACCAAACGCTTCACTTTTAACTTGTATGAAACTAACAAAGTCCGTATGTAAACTAGGAAGTCGAAATTAACCTACTTCAAATTATTGTATCGATTTGAAGATACATATTATATGCAATATGATATAAATATTTTCTTTATTTATTCAAAATCGGCTTGAACACTTGCAAACGTGACACTTGATGGTAATTGGTGGTGTTCGTCAATGCACTCTGTAATCACCCTGTCTTACTCATCCTTCAAAATTGAACACAACAATAATATAAATGTAATATGTATTGCAGTTTGGCAGTAAAATATGAACATCCACATGTGCTGAAAAAAGCCCTTCCTCCCAAAAATTATAAAATATTTTGGCAACATCTAAATCTAATATGATAAAATCCGGATCGTAGACTAGTACGTAGGATAGTGCTCGTGGAACTTTTCGATTACTACTTTTTTTATATAATACACCAATAAGAGCGACATTATAATCATGTATAATGCAGATACTAGTAATACCTTGCCTTCCATCGTGTAAGATGTAGAATGATAAAATGTATTTACATATTCGGGAACGTCTACGAATTCATTCCGAAATCGTTTTGTAACATTAACTCAAACTTGAACATCTTATATTGACGTGTCTAAATTTTAACTTTGAGACTGTGTAAAGTTTACTAAAAACTTATTACAACTCAAGGATAGTACAATTATATGTATATTATAACATAGACAAACTGTTTGCCAAAGTAAGTATAACGGCCAGGTGTAATACCGGTACCAATAAAAATTTTGTAGGATTAGATGAGTCATATTATTGTATACTTACTGACTTCCAGGCTGGATATATTACATACATATATATTTGTTGACTGTATTTTTAAATGTTGAAAAAGAGTAACTACTAAGTTACTTTTCGGTTTTTCTCGGTAGAATCTACATTCCGAACCGGTGGTAGCTTCACTTAATATAGTTTATTAAATGACTATTCAAAAATCCTTGTAAAAGCCTACTTGAATAAAATATATTTCGATTTTGATTTCATACACTTGCCGTATTATTATACAGGAGCCCTACATTTACTTACCTATATACTTTTACTGTACTGCGTTTCAGCCTTTGCCAGCTCTCGCGACTCTCGGACTTTGATTTTTCCGTTAAAAATTCTCACTAACAGCCTGGATTTTGGGTGTTGACACTTCAACTGTTGACAGTTGGTCCTACTCCTGACCTTCCTCAGGTCTGAATTGCCTCCCATTGAATTATGAGTGTAAGGAATATACAGATCACCTGTGTTTGCGCTCACCAGATCCAATAATTAGTAAAAAAATACAAAAAGACATATATTTAATTGTAATAGGGACGAAGCGGTCACACAAGAGAATTAGCAATAAAGAAAATAAAGAGTATCATTACGTTTGCCATCACGGCATGCTAGTTGATCTTACCCTCAAAAGAGCGAAACAAAAGGACTCTTTTGTAAGGACTGACTAGTCCAATAGATTGGGATTGGGTAAGACAGGTTATGTCCACTTCTATTCGTTCACTTCGACTATCCGATTGGATGGCAATCTTGATGGATTTTTATTTATTTTCCCAACCTGGAACTGAATTCTGCACCTTAAATGTGCTGCCTTGTAACACTTGATAACAATTTTATTTCTAATATTTTCCTATAACATTGATCAATTGAGTTAAGTGAAACTATAATATGGCTTGAACTTCAATGCGTATTGACGGCAAAAGAACATTGAATTGTCATGTCCATTCAACAAACAGGAAGTTTTAATCAGCAATCTGTATAGCCTAGTGTACATTATATAGCTGCACGAACCGTACGCCATGTAATAACGGCCGATATCAAACGGTCCGATATTGATGAGTTGAGCCCAACGCCAGCGTCCGCCGCGCAATGAATCACTGGCATTACCTGACTTGTATTATTACTAAACGATTATAAGCACTTAATTCCATAAACCACATCCATTGCTCGTATTGGTTGAAACGAAACGTGTTACATGGTTACATATGCAGCGATGGATTCGAGAGTAACATTTAAATTGGTAGATGATAAATTTATGAATGCGCGCCGGGCCATAGTGCAAGCCGAAATGTTCATGCGATATATGCAAGTACTATATACGCTACGGAACTGCAAGTTTAATACGTAATGAGTCTGATTGACGCGCTCGGTCTTTATTTATGACCGTGACGTGATTTTGCAAAAGTGAAAATCATTTCAGTGATTTCGTGTATCGAGAGGCTATTGTGCTTTAAAACACTTAAAATGCTCTGTTTGTAAATGTTTTTATTGCTTATTGAAAAATAAATTGTTACATTTTCCTTTGTTCCTTCTTTTTTTGAGAAATTGTTTCGTAATTTGGATGTTATTACCAATTCAGAAACTGAGATTTAATAATATATTAAATGTCTGGTGTACAACGATATCATATGTTGAATTTTAGTCATTATAGATATTTATTTCGTTGGTGACAAGGTATTTGGATAATAGAAATTTCCTTATTATTACCGAATTTAGGATAGAACAAATACATATTTTCGAGCCAGCCTAAACCCTTAATTTATGAGGTTTTAGATATTTTTGTCTTACGAAAATAAATGTAGACTAATATTATTTTAAAATGGCCGTCGCCTGAAATTTAGAAATAAATTTAGAAAATTGGTCACATTTAAATATTTAATTTAATTTTGTGCAATTATTTTACGATAAAACAATAACATGACTAAGTTATTATAAGCACATTTCACTGTTATCTATTTTCAGGAATAATGCATTCCTTGCTCCTTGTCCAAGTATCAACTAAGTTACCAACTCCTGTTTCAACTTACAACCAACTTTCTAAGTATAAGATAAACTAAGTTTATGATGATGCAGGCTATAGACCAGTAATTCTATCGACACCCACTGCATAATGCATGTCTGCACTTACACTTTACCTCCCTACTTCACTGAAGTATCATGGATCTCGTGCACGATTTGGTACGACCATTTACAATTTTCGATATACATTGCCGCATTGCTTATACTCTTGCAATACACTGTCGGCTACAACAAGTAATGTATTGTTATGAAAATAAAGGTGGAATTGATCTGCTTATTAACATAGTGGTAGGGTTAGGCCAGGAGGTCGCTCGTTTCCAAGCAATAACTCGAGAGCGCATTGACGAACGCGTTTCGAGGACCGGCTCTCACAAGATGGAGATCGTTTTGAATGCCTTTTCGTCGCCACTGTGTTATGTTGACGCATCTTCAATTAATTTAAATTAAGATAAAATAATTTATTTTATAAGGATTTTAATTTTTAACCCCATCTATTTTTTTAAATTAATTGTACATTTTACTTTATAATCGTTGAAATAACTTTCAATATAATTATTTTGACAACAACGATTGAATGATTGAACGTTGCAAGTGATAATTGGACAATAGACATTACAAAGAATTCCTAATGCCATAAAACGTACTGTAGATTTTTACATAAAAAATATCGTTCATATAAAAACAGCGATAATAAAACGAAAAATTAATATCATCGTGTTTTTTTTTTTTAATTAAAATAAACTGTTTTGATGATATCATATCTATTTCACTAATTATAAAGTACTGTATTGCAAAATTTAGTTAAGGTAATAATGCGGAGGCCTCAAAATCCTGACTAACCAATTAACCGTAAATTGGGTCAATTTTCCAATCAGCCTCGACATAGTATATATTTACTAATGATGTATTCACTCAATAATTACATTAATTATATGTCAGAATAAAAGTCATGATATTCAATCATTTTAACTGATTTCATAATTAGGAAGAGTTTATATGGACGCTTTTATTTAGCTTACAAAATTTGCTAGTTAGTTTTGGTCAAAAATTGTGAGGATTTTATTCATTTTTGGTCGATTCCGACGCTAATGTGTTAAGCTTAGCCTGGTTCTGTGCGTAGGATTTGATTCGTGCACGTCCATTTGAGTAGATACCGTAATGTATTCTACCGCCAAGAAGTAATAGTTAGCGTTGTTGTGTTCGGTTTGGAGGGTGATTGAGTCAATGTTACAACAGACACAAGGGACACAACATCTTAGTTCCCAAGGCTATGTAACTTTGCAATAACTCACTGTTTCATAAGTCAAGGTTTTATCTAAGAGTTATATATATGTAAATATATTATTTATATTGACTAATTATCCTAAGACTGTGACTCTCTTTGTCAGATTCAGATTGTACGAACTATTAAATGCATATCTAACATCACGCCATTGTGATACTTATCCTTATTCAAATAATGTTCATTGTTGTTAATCTAATATAAAGGTAAATAATGTAGCATGTGATCTCGTGAGGAGACAATTTTCTTTTGATTTGAAAGAAAAATAAAATAATGTGTACTTTACGAATGAAATGCAAACATTACTGGAGGTCTAAAACGAGATCACATCCGCTCCGTTCCGTTGAGTTCCGTATGGAGATAATAAATATAAAAAAAAATATTATAATAAAATTAATTTGTCTCGTAAAGTTCACAAGGAATTCGACTTTTGTATGTTTATGTTCAAAATTGTTTCATAGTATGGTGATTTAGTGGCTAACTAATAAGGTCGCAGATCTCATAGTATCTGATTCAATCCCACCAACCAAGTTTTTGGTTCTTTACTGGTTTTCTGTCGATATATATTTGATACATTTCCTATACAATGTTGAATTCTAGATTTTATCGTCGGGAGCCATTCAATTATGTACAATATATTAGCTTAAATGCTAGGTTCAGGCCATAAAATTCAGTAGCAAGATTAGACTTATGCGTCGTACTAAAATTAGTCCTTATCTGTAAAAAATATCCATATCATACCCGATAATGTCAAAAAGTAAAATACTTCGGCTATTAATTGAAATAGCATATCACAAAGTTTGTTTTCAAAGGTAAAATATTGAGTTTTTATAGAATAGTACCACAGGTTAAGTAAAATGAAATCATGTAATATACCAAATATAAAAAAATCTGAATAAGCTCCATTTATAGCTTTAACTTTTAATAAATGTCAAACAGGATCAATTTTCTGATTTATTAGAAAATACAGTTGTTTTAGTTATTAAATTACATAAATATTGTTGTTCTGGTTTGAAATTTGAAGCTACCAAAAACAACTCCTTTGGATCAGATGCACGTAATACAATTACTTCGAGAGCAAGCGACTGTTATTTAACCGTGACTTGTAGTAAAAAAAAAAATTACTATACTGTACAATTTATAGTAAAAAACCTGAACTTCAATATTGACCACAGGATAAGATGCGATCTATCCTTAGATACAAAACTAAGAAGAGGAAAAAAAATACTGTTGACTATATCAGGGAAATACCAGTTTTCTCAGAAGATGACGCTAGTTACTGGCAGATTAATTAATGGAAGCAGTTTGTTCATCAATAGCCAAGTCCAAAACCAATACAATAAGTTAGAAATAGAACTACAAGAGTTCTTGAAGTATCTGACGCAAAAAGAAACATAAACCAGGAATATCAACCATGAAACAAAAGATCTATTTTAGCAGAAAAAGAGAATAAAATAAAAATCAAGAAGAAAATAATAATAGACATAATATCTAAAGTTACAAAAATATCAATAGAAATAAAACTAAAAACAATTCGACTAAAATCTTTGAAAAATTCATAAAATTAACAAAATCAATACGCAAAGCTCAAAGATTATAAAGAGCCGAGTGATAAAATCATCAAAATAAATCAAAATAGGAAATTAAGAAATTGAATATATAAACGAATATGTATATCTAGGATATATATGTTATTTGAAAATAAAGGGGAAAAAATATAGGGGAATCAAAGGAATGCTATATAATATAATGCTAATGCAAAATATTAAAAAAAAATATTCAGTATTGATGATATTACCATCAATACTAATATAAAGAAAAAGTTTTTTGAACTAGCAGTATTGCCATGTCTAACATACAGTTGTCAGATGTAGTCATTGAAAAAATAGGACGAAGAAGAGAATGCTCTCTGTCAATCTAAAATGGAAATAAGTATGCTCGGATCAACGACTGCATTAGAAAAAAATAAAAATAACAGATGTACGAAAAATAATTAGATTACTCAAGTGACATTGAGCAGGACTTATTTATAGGATGCGTAACAATAGATGGACAAAACGTGTGACAGAGTGGTTACCACGAGAGAGGAAAAGAAAAAACGGGAAGAGCAAATAAAATATAGAGATATATTTTCATTCAGAGATGTGGATTTCATTGGGTGCAAAAGACACGGGAAAGAGATGTATGTAAAGGGTTAGGAGAGGTCTACGCCGTAGAGGCAACTGCTACAAACATTCATTGATATTTATTTATACATACAAATCTAATACATAATATATAATTTAACCTAATATTATTATAACCTAGAGTACAAGTACTCATGTAAACGTTCATTGTAGTTGTAATAAAGGCTATTTTTATTGTTTAATTGTAGTAAATACAAACGCACACGTCATCACTATGATGTATTATTGGATAAAGTCAATAGCTGAATTGCGTTAGTATTTTTTTTTTAATTTTAAGTAACTTATAGAAAATGTACATATTTAAATGGCTTATCTTTATAGTGGCCTGCTTATACGCTTGACTGAGATTTTCTTCTTAGAAATTCTTAGTAACAGCTGCAGTAATAAAGTTGGTAATGTTACAGTTTCGTGCATCTAAATATGCTTAAAATCGTTAATCTGAATTCTTATTTTTTACGAAGAACATAATTCTAAGAGTCAAAACCTATGAGCCAAAATCTCAATATCATTAATCAAGAATGTGTATTTGTCTAACTTCATATATCTAAAAGAGTTCTGAAATATATTTGAATTTATTTCATCCACATAACAATTTTATATACCGATCCATTTTTATATTAAAGTTTAGTTTAACTCGTAAAACCTTACAAAGTGCGCCCGTCAATATGTCGGCGAGACAAATAGTTGGATGTTGAAGAGTGTAAATTGAAAATAATATGTCACATCTTCGCCGAGTCTGCTGTGAGCGGCCGATTTGTCCCACTAAAAGCTATGCCTACGGTCGAGTGAGCTTAAGACCTCATATAAATCAAACTATTCATATAAGTTTTATAAATGTTATAAAAAATTCTAAAGCTAAGCTAGCTACTTGCAATTAATGCTTTTATTAACAGTTTACTACTAGTGAATACAGTCATATGGTGCTCAAAATCAGAGTTACCTTGAAAGTTTTCCGGGATTTTTTAGTTTTATTTATTATAATGTACCTCTAGTTTAGGAGATTGAACAATTGTTATCGTAAAATACATTGGAAAAGGAAAATATCAAAAAAAATGTGGGTGCCATTTTTTCAACATGGCTGTGCGAGCGGCAAAATCAGTCACTAATTTTCTTAACGGCGAATGCTAACGAACTCTACTCGCCAAGTCATTAATATGAGCTCCCATAATCCGTTAATAACAAATAAATACTAGACAAATGAAAAATAATGCGATTTTCCGATCTTTAAATCAGGTGGTAAGTACATCAAACTCTAATAATAATGATTGTAGATCGATACCCACCCAAAAATGTCGAGAACGTATTTTATTAACAAATAGTCTACATGTTAAGCTTGCATTTATTTTAATCAATAAATATGTAAAGCTATGTTCCTACTTTCACGGAAAACGGTGTCGAATCTCTTAATCTGAAATATACATAGATTATATTCATCTCATATATGTTTGTGGATATTAATATAATGTGTATTAATATAATTAATATTATTTTATTTTTCAATACAACTTTATTGCCATATTAAGAATTCTGTTGTTATTTTTATTATTTATTAATATTTTTAATTTAAATAAATTTAACTGTTATGTTTTTTTTGTATTATAAATAGAACTTGTTTATTATATTATTTCTATATTATTTATTCCTGTAAATGTTAGTAAGCTGAATAAATAAATAAACACCCGTTACGTACATTGATTAAACACAATTGATTCAATTCCGAGAATTGATGAAAAATATATATTTCAATTCGTAAGAATACTTTCAGACTGTACCAATCCATGTGCGGCTTCTTATTCAGCAGAGATTTAAAGCTAGCTAGGAAATTAGAAAACCAGGATTGTTCAGGACATAAAGGCGCTTACATTTCTCAACTGCGCAGGAATAGTCGATAAATCTTAAGTTTCAGTTATTTAAAGAATATCCAGAAATGACCTGCAATTCGTAGTGAGTTATATTTTGTTAAAATATTAGGTCTTATAATAAAACTTCGGTCGGTTTCGTGATATTATTTCAATTGTTATATTTTCAAAATTCGAATTCACCGGTAACAACGCTCAGTATAAACTTAAATTTAAAAAAAAAAAAATATTTTTTTTTCGTAGCATAGAATTGTGATAGTTTTTGCAATAACAAAATAAACTATAATTAAGTGTCTAATACGTAGATGAGCACTCATTTAAAGTATAAAGAAAGATAAATAAAAGGTGTGTCATTAATTCAAACCTTACATCAAAAAACAAAACACTCAGCATCATACATTAGCATTGCATTAGCAACCCGTAAATGTCCCACTGCTGGGATAAAGGCCTCCTCTCCCTTAGAGGAGAAGGTTTGGAGCATATTCCACCACGCTGCTCTAATGCGGGTTGGCGGAATACACATGTGGCAGAATTTCGTTGAAATTAGACACATGCAGGTTTCCTCACGATGTTTTCCTTCACCGCCGAGCACGAGATGAATTATAATCACAAATTAAGCACATGAAATTTCAGTGGTGCCTGCCTGGGTTTGAACCCGAAATCATCGGTTAAGATGCACGCGTTCTTGCCACTGGGCCATCTCGGCATCATATATAACGCTTGAATACATAATATTTAGTTGAGTCCTCGTTAATAATGAAATAAAGAATATGTATTTTATCTGTAATCAATTAACTTTAAAAATAAATAAATGGCTCTCATGTCTAAATAACAAAAAAAAAAATATGTCAAGTAAGGTAAGTTGTGTGCAAAAGGTTATTATAAAAGTAGTGAGTTAATAGCACACCTTGGGATTGAAACGATCGCCTCCTGGCTATTTCTTTGTGATTTTGAATACATATAAATATCATAAATAGATATAACAAAAAAAAATAGCCGAACTTTTGCCGTTCCTTCTAAGGTACAAACCGGTGTTGGTTTTTACCTTGCCGTAATACTGCTAAAAAGTTTCTAAAACACTCGACACTCCATATTATTGCATCTACTAGTAACAGGGAAACTGATTTATTTTTCGTCAAAAGGACCGTAATTGGGATTCAAAGCGGAACTGCTGTTAGCATTTTTGCCACCATTCCATATTGTGGTCTACTTGTACTGAAGCTTTTTTTTACAAAATATACAAAAATACATAACTTTAAACAAGTACTACCACATATCGCTAAGAAATATTTAAATTATAAATAAATAAGTAAGTGTAATGCTTCTACATAGAATCAAGGAATTTGATTTGATTTGATTTGTAAGTAATTCCATTAAAATAAATAATTTCGACATCGAAGTCGCATCGCATACATATATAAAGCCAACTATATATTATATACAGACAGATTAAATGGTAACAGATACTTGGTATTCAGTTGGGTCGAGTGTTGTAAAAGAGTTCGACTTGAATTAGAATTTAAAATATATCGATTCCCTTATGAATGGGGATGAACACGAGAAATATTAACATTGCTCTCAAATTGGCTAACGCAGCTGCTTTGGAACGTGACTTGATAATACTGCAACCGGCTTTAAACAATTCGGTTTGGTGTTATAAGAATTACTTTACATTACTTATTTATACAAACAGTATCCTGATGATAACACGCTAGATAATATGAATGATTGTAAAAAACAAAATAAATTATAAAATTTCATCAATTATTTCAGAATACACCTTGTAACATGTATCGTAGAAATTATTTTATATTGATTTGAAACATCTAATTCTACGCCTTGTGGGTAGGATCGAGTCGTATAACGTGACGGCAACCGGCTTGACACTCTTAACCCGTCATACCCTAACTGCATTCCAACCGCTGCACTCTATGCCGCGTACGTATATCTAGGTACTTGGTATCTATACGAGGTAGGTATCTAATACATTTATAGTGTAAGCCGTTTTTTATCCCAGTTATTATGGGACGATAGCTGCACATAAAAATCAGTTATGGCCTCATTTTGAAGAGCTCCATTCTTTGATGTGCAAAAAATTAAAAAGCATTCTTGATAGCAATTTACTAAATTGTTACAATTTAACAAATAATTAATTTTAAAGAGCGGAAAATAGTTACTGTCTGGTGAGAGAGCGGTGCTACTACGGCTGTATACGAAAAAAAAAGATAAACGTAAACAAAATTAAAGTAATTTTTTATCGACAAACTCTAATTTTAACCCTTCGGGTGCCTGGTGGGTAAAAATCACATGGCGTGCCTGATGGGTCTGTGGGACCCGGTAACAAAATGTTTGTTTTTTACTTATTTAATATGTCAGAATGCCAAATAATGTGTTTATACTTATTTTAGAGCTGTTTAGTTATATGAATGAAAAATAAAATGAAACTAAAGTTCTTTTACAAAGTTATATTAAAAAAATTAAAAAGACTCTAACTTTACGTTACAAAAATTAACACTTATGTTTAAATCAACAATATTAAACTTTTTAATTGAGATCAACAATCAGACTTCACGTTAATTTAAGGCACTAATTAATCAACTTACAAACTATTATATTTTGATCTAAAAGTAACAAAGGTATTGCTTATAACTAATCAGTATTTATGTGACAATTTTCGCAAACAAAAATCGCGTGTTCCAGGCAAATATGACTTGTGCAAGAGACACAGGTGTATTTAGACTTCCGATCTTTTTGGCTAGGACATATATAACAACGCCTTTTTATACCAGCATCATGTCTTTGAGGTTTTGTCTCCCAGATTTGAATAGTCTCTGAATATGCATATTCGTTTGAACTCTCATAACTCTGCCTCACATTGCGGATCTTATTGTTAGTGTGTTCCAGCACTATGTTCGACATGTCTTCGGTTACAAATAGATGGAAGCAATCAAGTTCTTGGAGAGCATTCTTTGCGTGAAGTTTTACTCCAGTTGTTCCCGTTAAAATGTTTTCTGCTCTTGCGCGAACACGAGAACTCGGAGGATTATGGTACCAAAGTACCCTATCTTTCCCTTTATATATTGATGAATGTGTGAGCAAAATTACTCAATGGCTGGGACATCTCAAAATCACTATCATCGTTTTCACTATTATTTTGTTCATTAAAGACTTCTGCTTCTTCCTTATCATCATCAGAATCATGTGGTACACTCAAGTGGTCTGAATCATCTTCACTTTCATCAAAAACTACATCGTCATTTTCATTTTCTTCAAAATCTTTCTCTAAAGCTTGACTAATTTCATCATTTGTTAATCGCCCAGCCATTTTTAACTGCAACAATATTGTTTGAATAAATAATTTACCACACAAAATATAATAAAAAGATAAAACAAAAATAATAACTTACCGATTAAAAGTTACGCCGCGTGCCTGGTCGGGTCTCTGAGACCCGAGCGCATACAAAATGCATATTGTTCAGACGCGTGCACGTTGCGAACTGCGGGAGGAACGTCAAAATGGCCGCTAGTTAGTATCGCGAAGCTACACAGGTGTGCAGCGAGTTTGCTTCAAAAATTTAAAAGGTATCGTCGATTTTTTGAAGTGACGGGTCTGTCAGACCCACCAGGCACCCGAAGGGTTAACTGAACTAATGTATAATATTTGACATTAAAAAATTCATTGAAATAAGGTTTCATCATTTTAGCGCCAAATGTAGATAAGTGGCAGTTTACAACGAAATTAAATTAAATAAAAAAAAAAAAACCTGTGATAGGTTTCGAAATTCCTAAAAAAACCTTTGAATAAACGCGAACTTTCGCGGGCGTCCCACTGGTATGTATAAATAGTAAATCTGAAAAGAGAAGGAAAGAGATAATGTTTTATGAGCCGACAAAAGCCGATCGTATTCCATATTAATAATTTTATTTATTTATTAAGAAGTATTAATCAATCTTTGAGAACTAATATGTTATGTCCCTCGTCTCTGTAGTTTCACTAGCTTACTCTTCAAACCGGAACACAAGAATACTAAGTACTGTTATTTGACAGTATAATGTGATGAGTTGATTGTACCTACAGATAAGGGCTTGCACAAGGCCCTACTGCTAAGAACTGCAAGTATATTTACTCGGAAGGCACGAGATCCACGGCTCTATCACAAAGACGTAATGTAAAAGCGAAGAAAAATACTGTCTAGTTCTTATTTATCTTTAGTATTTTATTATCCTTTTTAGATGCGCTAGTTTTTCTTTAGCTTAAATCGCTCTTTCACCGATACGCATTCCGTGCTCTTAGTTTTTTGTATTGATTTCAAAATAAAAAAAACAATAATAATATTCTATATCCAAGTAGGCTCGTAAAAGCACCTTTGAATTGTCATGTTACAGTGTTGAATTAATGTAAAGCTACCACCGATCTGGAGTGTAAAGTGTTTTACTGAGTAGAACCGGCAAGAAACTTTTCACTCTTTTCATTGTTTTTTTTTTATAACTTTGGTTGGCGCTGTAAGAAATATTAATCATTCCTTACATCAACTATGCGCCACCAACCTTGAGAACTAAGATGTTATGTCCCTTGTGCTTGTGATTACACTGGCTCACTCACCCTTCTAACCGGAACACAACTATACAGAATACTGTTATTTGGCGGTATTATATATGATGAGTGGATGGTACCTACCCAGACGGGCTTGCACAAAACTCTACCACCAAGTGTCCCAAATTTAGTACCTTTGAAAGGATGGATTACAAGTTACATTTACACCAAAGGTCAATATTAGCATATACAGATAAGTATTTATTGAAATAATGCAAGAACATAATTTTTCAACTGCAAATAATAAAATGAACGTTCAAGTATAAATTCATTTTAAACTTTAATAGTGCACTACCTATTTTGCATTAAACAGAGCTAAGCGCGCGTAGCAAATGACATTGGTGACATTTTACTACAAACGAGTTCACAGTACGCCAATTCGTTTTCTGGTACTTAATTACGACGTTACAATAATTTGACACACTTACAATCCCTGAATTAGTGAACGAATGTGAACTTAAAGTAAATTTCCATTACACGGGGATAAGGAAAAGTTCCACCCGCTATTCGAACGCGGGTTGGTGGATAGATATGCGCCTAAAATTCATGCGATAGGTTTTCTGATGATATTTACTTTTGGAATAGTATTGGACCAGTAACTTCTAGGGTGTACGCAGAACAACCAGAACAACAGGTGGTAGATTTTTGACAATCAATAAGCAAGTGTAACGACTTCTATATTGAATAAAGATTTTTGACTTTGACTTTAACCCAGCAAAGTTTGATCCCAATTGGAATAAGAGATAATTATGCAAAATTTAATTATTATTTGTATATTTATTTGAATCGTTTCCAATTGAACACTCAAACTCAAATTCCTTTATTTAATAAAGAAGCATTACACTTACTTATTGATTGTGAAGTTAAACACTACCACCGATCCAATCAGAAAGTTCGGAAAATAAAATACCCTGACCTGAAAAGAACCGTCGAAAGAAACTCAGCGGGTCTTTGTTTGACAATTTTATTATTTACATATATTAAATATGAAAAGAAATAGCCAGGTGGCGATCCCTTCATTCCCAAGGTGTACTATCAATCATATACTCGCTAATTGTATAATAAACCTTTCGCAAACAAGCGTTCCATTTTTTTTTTTAAATTTGGCAACAGAGCCATTTTAAACGCTTTCTGGGATCCTGTTGTAGAACCGTGTACATTGCCCCACAAAAGAGTTACTGACTTTATGCAGTCGAGTAACAAGAGTAACAAGTTTGTGTTTGTTCCTTGTACCAATGCTATGAGTATCACATTTTCTCATAAAATCACTAATATTTTTCAGTATATACATAACACTATAGAATATATATTGAGCAAAAGTCAATATCTTGATTTCTTTAAATTTATATCTCTATGTTTTTTTAGCTCCTTGGTTATAGATTGCGCGAATAGCCCTCTTCTGTAACACAAATATAGTATGGATAGTGGCTGCGTGACCTCAGGGCATAAAACCGTAAGACATTATAATGTGAAAGTAGCTGAAATATACTAAGCGAACCGTATCAACATCGGTAAATAACCAAGCCGAGATGGCCCAGTGGTTAGAACACGTGCATCTTAACCGATGATTTCCGGTTCAAACCCAGGCAGGCACCACTGAAATTTCATGTGCTTAATTTGTGTTTATAATTCATCTCGTGCTCGGCGGTGAAGGAAAACATCGTGAGGAAACCTGCATGTGTCTAATTTCAACGAAATTCAGCCACATGTGTATTCCGCCAACCCGCATTGGAGCAGCGTGGTGGAATATGCTCCAAACCTTCTCCTCAAAGGGAGAGGAGGCCTTTATCCCAGCAGTGGGACATTTACGGGCTGCTTATGTATGTTATGTTATGTATGTAAATAACCTAATTTTTTTGACCGCAAATGCCGCAGAACTCAGTCTACTCGCCAATCCGTTAATATAAAAATCCGTTAATAGAAACAATAGGGCCTTGAAGTAATACTGCTAAAGTTTCTAAAACATTCGAAACTCCATATTGCCCCCAGTAACAGGAAAGCTGGTAATTTTTCGTTAAAGGAACCGTAATTGGGCTTCAAAGCGGAACTGCTGCTAGCATTCTTGCTATCAGTCCACGTGGTTTTGATTTGTACTGAACTTATTTTTACGAAATTACAAAATTTAAAATAAGTATTATTAAATTTAGCTACATATTATTTAAATGATACATTCTTAAGTGATATATTCTTAAGATTGGAATGCTGATAGAACTTGAGAAGAAGAGTTTGAAACTTTATTCTTTAATTATCATCTCTAATCATCTACAGGCAAAATTTACTAAAGATTTATAAATAAATGGGTTTAGGCGAAAGAATAAACTTAGCTCGATTATTGTTCAAAGTTATACTTTGTTGTTTGAGATTTACTAGTCTGCTCTTTTGAATCACTGTGATGGAAACATATTTTAGAATGCTTCTGATGCTTCTGAGGAACTTGTGTGTTGTGTGTCTGCTTTCACCAGCATGTGAAAGGTGCTTTCTCCGGATCAGCAAAATTCACCTTAAATTCACGTAAAGTATATTCAGCTTTCGATATCAAAATATTACATATTAAAGCAATGATATGTAACAAATATATATTCAGAGCTTTCTTTTGATCGTATCTTGTATTTCGCAAATTATAAATCCGTTTTAATGAGAAAATTATTAGGTTCATATTTGTAAAGTGTAACTAGAACGCCAGAACGAAATAACTATGACCCACTATTCCGGCTATGAAATGAATAGATACTGATGAGCGATTCATCTGAATGAAAATTTAGATTGCATTTGTTGCTTAACTAAACCCTTAATTAATGTTTTAAGCAGTTCCTATTTGAATATATGTTTGTGTCATTAACTAGTATATTCTTTATTAAAGGGTCGTCCCTTTGACAAATCCGGCAGATTGCTAAAAATATAAAGTAGGTATACGGTGCCTTTGACTATTTTTGGCATGCTTTAAATAGGCGTGATCTGACCTATGATTGCGGAAGTTTCCTACTATCTTATGCGAGGGATGAACTACTATCCAAAAAATGTCTACCCGTCTGAAGGTTCTTCCGACAAACACTCAGAATAGTTTTTTTCTGGTTGAAACGAAAAGTGCGCCAGTGCAACTACACAATACACATGGGACATAACATGCTTTGTTTCAAAAGTTGGTGGTGCGAAGTAAGAAATGGTGAATATTTTTGACGGCGCCACTGTCTATGTGCGGTGGTGACTACATACCATCAGGTGGCCGAGTAACGTGCCTACTAAATATTATAATATATAAACATAAACTTTTCTTCGCCTTACCTGATCCCGGTGCTAATATTTCTTATTCTTGATTTTGGACTTTGAACAATAGTATCTTGCAAAGTGAAACCAACAGCCTATAAACGTTCCAATTTTGGGCACTGCTCAACTCCACTAAACAAGAACGTTTAGGGCTTACGACCATACTCCGTAAATGACTCGCATTAAATACGACACATGTAGGTTTTCTATGTTCCTCTGCATGTTATGATATATCTAAGAGTTTTCAAAATTCTGTCTAGTCAATTCTGGTGATACTATAAATGGCGATGGAATGTTATTCCAAGATGAATATTAATCTGAAAGATTATATAAAAAAACAGTATCACTCAATTAATGATGACGTGATGATTATGATGATGGACCAAGTAGTCTTTCATTTTATGAATATGATATATTCGTTTATTTAACCTCAGTAGACATATTTTTTTTAGTGATATATTTATATATATATACCGTAATTTTAAGTATTAAATTATAAAAAAATATCGACTATAATATTCTGAGTTCTATCACCTTGAAATTAAGGATTACAGTTGTATTTACGTTAGGATATATTTTTCATCCACCCAAGGTATGTTCCCTACTAAGTGCATCTGGATCTCTACGTGCATCTGTTCGCTGTCTGTTGGAAATTTCTCGTTACCGCAATAATCCACCTTCAGGTTGAAATAACATTCCGTATTTTACAATTTACGCGAGGGAACTCTGTAGTGAAGTTGGAAATATTTTCTCATGACTGTATTAAAAAATCACGACTACAATTAAATGTGATCTTGAATAATTTTCTAAATCTATCCATGCATGAAATGTGCGAAAATGGTTCAGTACAGGTTGAACAGGTGAATTTTATCCAAATAATAACTAACCACTTTATACTACTCTCTTTCCATGAAACACTTATTTTGTTGCTTGTCTTAAAACATTAAAATATAAATTATTTCGAAATATTATCTTTGATTCATTTACACAGCGATTACAGGGTATATTTAATGTTTTAGATTTGTTGAATACATTACATACATACATTAGCAGCCCGTAAATGTCCCACTGCTGGGATAAAGGCCTCCTCTCCCTTTGAGGAGAAGGTTTGGAGCATATTCCACCACGCTGCTCCAATGCGGGTTGGGAATACACATGTGGCAGAATTTCGTTGAAATTAGACACATGCAGGTTTCCTCACGATGTTTTCCTTCACCGCCGAGCACGAGATGAATTATAAACACAAATTAAGCACATGAAATTTCAGTGGTGCCTGCCTGGGTTTGAACCCGAAATCATCGGTTAAGATGCACGCGTTCTAACCACTGGGCCATCTCGGCTCAATTTGTTGAATGTTATAGATTAATCAAGCTCTCGACTTAGTCATTATGAGATACAAGAACAATATCTAGGTAGCTTCTGATAAATAAAATACCTATTTGTTCGTAGATTGAAATATAATAATAAACGTATAATAAACGTATACTATGTATTTTAAATAGAAAATTTGGTCCGTCTGTTAATTTAAACATGTTAAGTACTATCACATGGAAAGCTTCTCATAAAGAAAATTTAATTCAGAATTTTTAAACGATTGTAATTCAGATTATTTTTAATAGAGTTTAGATTGAATGCATTTTTAAATTTCCTGTTAAACATTGTGTTGATGTGTGCGCGAATACGAAATGAGCGTGTTTGTTGGACCGTGCTTATATCAACAATGCGCCATGCGCCGCGTCCGTTCACTCGAATAACTACCCAGTCTATCGCTCTACGCTATGAAAATCAAAAGAAGTAGTCAAAATAACAACTTAATCTTTACCATTTAAAGTCACGTAACTAATTTTAATGATCACTTGTTAGCAGTACATACAAGAGCTGAAAAACTTAGGCTTTCATCTTCAACTAACACTTTTGAACAGTTTATGTTTGATTATTTATTTAAAAGACACTTAATTTTTAATTTACGTTTAAATAGAGTTATAATAATACTAAAAGGTATTTTAAAAAAATGGTTTAAAAATTGAATCGTTATTATTCTGCGGCTTAATAAAATCAGAGTGCAAGGTAGCACTCTAGCACCCAGTACATGCTGAAACTGAAACGTTGTCAATGGAAATGAGATATCCTGATATGGCACGGTTTAAATACAGGTATGGACCTCATTCGGAGCTTGATCCAAAACTGTAATCTCAAAATATAATTACAAGCATCCATGGATTTACGTCCAACATATAGCAGCTGTCATCATAGGAAACCAGAGCGGCACCGAAGCGGGGCATCGCACTCTTTTTCTGAGCCAGCTCATGCCGTCGTTGCAATGCAGTTTGGGTTATATAAATGTATAGACATATTAGTTGATATACTTCGCCGCATTGACGTGGTTTGTTTTAATAATGAGATAAATATATACTCCATAATATTCGAACCTGTACCTATCGAATATCGTACAAAATGCTCCACCAATCAACATATTCACAAGGACATAAGATTGTCCCGATCGATGGAGTAGTTCCCTCGAGTGCTATAAAATGAAGTTAACACGGGTCACGCTGAGGGAATGAGTAAGTATTTATATAAAAAAAACGTATCTTTGATAAATGAAATACTTTAAATTAAAACAATTATTCACATTTTTCAATCAAAAGTACGGGAACATTATATGGGACTAAAATTATTTTTTTCACACGCTTTCCTTTTATTTTCCATTCATATATTGTTTACGTTAAATAATCTCAAATCAAAAATGCTTCACTTAATAAGACATTTATAAATAGATTTGAAACGACATTGTAAAGGCTACAATTTAAATAAAATTTAATACTACATTTCACAAATTAAATAAAATAATTAATATGTTCATAATTATATTATAATATAATAATCGTATTCATCGTAACATTTACATGAAGTATTTTAAAGATATGTAAAACGAAAACTAAACGACAACAATTGAACTTGTATAAAATAGCTGACCATGTATTTATAGCCGTGTGTATCCGTTTATTCGTTAACAAAGCACACATAGCAGTAATCGGTCACGCATAGCGCAATATAGCCCGATGTAGTACTAAATAAACGCCTACCAGCCATTACCCCACTTGCTTTGCCATGCTAAATAATTGAATCAGCGATTAACACATTACAAGATCCTAGTTGACGGTATGACAGTATTACGAGATTAGTTGGTGACGTACGAATTTATTTTTAGACTAGATTCTGACCACGGTTTCGTCTGTCAGTGAGAGGGGAACCTCTATGTCAATATATTTAAAATGATATAATGATAATGATGATGAATTCTGGATGAGTCTCGAGTTACAATTTGCTGTATATATATATATATATATATTTCTGTATGTACAAGGACTCCGTTGAATAGATGAAATATTACGCACTTTTTCCCCAATTGGCGGCTCCAGCAGCTGAGGCGGTTGTAAAAAAAACGCTTAAACGTTTAAAAAAAATTTTTGATTGTGTTATAGGTAGGCTTATCTTTAATCGTTTGATTGGGAAATATTTAAAAAAAATAATTGTGATGTAAGACGGACAAGCAATTCGGCCAGATGATGGTAAGTGGTCGCCACACAATGGCGCCAACACGCCACCAACCTTGGGAAGTAAGATGCTACGTCTTTTGTTCCTTTAGTTACACTGACTAATTCAAATACTTGTGTTACTAAAATCGATCATATTGTGACGCTTATAAAATTATATCTAAAGTATATTTACGGAAATATTTTACAGCATAATTAGTAATCATGTTTTAAAAATATCGAAAATATGAAATATATTCTTTTTATAAAATTATCTCTTTTTGTTTGATATAAAATTGAAAATTTATTTTTTTAAATTTTAAAGCATTATGGTTATTATTTTTTCGAATCAAATCCTTGTTGTCCTTAGCTTTATATTTACTTTCTTTTTGATTTTACGTATAACTGTTACAAAACATGCAATTTTTTTATACCAACCCCATAAAAGTTTGTGTTATTTTTATGTGATGTATTTAGTTATGTATGCAAATTTTTGTTTCCCAAATAAATAAATTAAAATACAAAAAAATAGCCTTTAATTAAAAATAACTTTGAAAAATCCGTAGACTAATAAATCCGTTGCGGAACCATATTGGAAGTTCAGAAATTCCACGCGCGATACTTTTAGTAAATATATAATACCCGTATTACGAACAATAGCACGTATTTTTATTCTTTGAAATATAATTTCGTAATATAATAAAACTTCTTTGATAAAACTTGTTAACTCTTTAGAAACCGTTACCGATATCTCCGATAGCGGCACGATTCAGTGTTCACTTCTAGTTTATTTCTTTCGAGTTTCGCTCGTCACTTTTATTCCGCACTTTAGCTTCTACCTCAATTCAGCCACTCTCATCTTTCCCTGCATCAGAATTTGCTAAAATAACTCTTCGATGTATTTTAAGCTCTATTACGCGGATGATATGGTTGATTTTCAAATGGGAAATTAAGTATCTGCAATGTTTTTACTTTTCATTGCGACGACGGAATATGATGCAGAAATGTAAAATGTAAGGACAATTGAGTGGAGAGGGAGGCGCAAATGTGTAGCGAGCGCTACTCTTTGTCTCGGCCATGAAATGACATTTTTTTTAGAATAGTGTTCTTTTTTCAAATTTGCTTGAGGAAATATGGGATTTTCATTCGTCTCTAATTAGAAGCATGTTTTTATAAGGAACTCATCGCTCACTATATTATTTTAAATTTACTTTTGTATCAGTTAACGCATTCATGTGAAATTATTTGAAAATGTTTCTAGAACTTTTGTCCATTAACGTTAACTACCGTTAACGGATGAGGACCTTATTCGGTTTCTGTGCCTACGACTGCCAATCCCAAGAGTGGATTCTACTATCTTGAATAGAAGATCAAAAAATAGTTATTTAGTTTTTCGATGAACAAATTCGGGGTAGCCTAGAGATTAAAAATTGGTAATGATTGCTCGTGCTTCAGAAAATACGCATAGCCTTATAGCTTTTCATGGTGGTATCGCTTTTTGCAATCACTATGGTCATAAATTTCACCGCCAATCTATGATAACCCTCATAATATTTATACTTCATACCATAATATACTTTAATTAAATAAGCTCTTACAAGTTTCATTAAATTTAAAATACCAAGTTTAAAGAGGTAAATCATTAGACATATTGAGAACTCAAAACTCTGAAGGTATAATTAGTAATATACTCACATGTTATACACATACAATTATTTTTATATATCTTGTTTGAAAAATAGCAAATACTAAACCCTAACTAACTTACCATCTACACAACAGAATAATATGCCTAATGTGTTTAGCATGGGGGTTAAATTTATTCATTGTTAAATGCAAAATGATCGCGTACCATCTGAACAGCGTTGATGACCCAGAACGTGAGAAGTCGACGCAACAATAATATGCAATGTTCGTAAACTCAGTTTTAATATTTAAACGTCAAAGATCCGCATCTAGAGTCTGGTCACGGAACGTAAGAATATTTTGAGCAAGTTCCAGTCGCTCTGGGAATCGTAAATCTTAAATTCTAAGTCGTTGTGGCGTCTCCGATATGCTTAATCCCTGGGCTGCAATAGGCTTTGACACATTGTAGTATTCACTGATCTGAGGCGCTCTCATTTTATTTGTGCACTAGCTGAGTTTACTACTATCCTCACGTGGAATTCATGAAATTAATTTTATTAAAAGTGTTTAAAACGCATATTATGTTTAATATTTCCCACATTGTGCATTTGATTTTTTTGCTAGATATCAAAAATTTAAGATCTAATTAATAATAATACGTATTATTTAAGGGAATAAGTTGTCGATCACTTTATCAAAATATATATTTTTACGTAGTATTAAATTAATGACCTGTTATTTTAAAGTCAGCACACAGAAACGTTAATAAAATAAACCGATATTAAACGTAGAAAGTCCTGGAATAATAATATCAATTTTAATAACTCAACATACCAGTTCTATAATTAAAACAAATCTACATGAAGTAATGATGTAGCAATTCAAGAGAATAGTGTCACCGCTGCCCCACAATATAATGTAAACTGACCAACTAAGGTTACATTATCGCTCTTAAACAAAACACACCTGGAGCTAAAATAACATTCTCGTAACAAGAACTCGAGATTAAACGACAAATTAGTCGCTAAGAGGCGATTAATGTCCTCTGAAGATGTCGCGCACCACCCAATGAATTAACGCTTCAACAATTATTTGTCCTGCTCTTACAAATAGAAACCGATGAGGATGGAATTCGTTGGACTATCATCACTATATCCTGGGTTCGACTTGACGGACTAAATGTGTTGTAGCATATACATTGCATTATCACTTTAATACTTTGAGAGCAAGCCTTAAAAAAACATCAATGTATTTGATGTCAGCAATAAATGTTATCTAACTTTGATTGCCATAATCATACCGATCGGTTATAAAAAAATATATATGTAACAATCAATTAATAGTTAATATTCTAAAATCTCATTATATTTGGGAAAAATTCTAATCACTGAATCAACATCTTTGTAAAGTTTTAGTCGATAAATATTTAATATTACAACATTTTCTCTCATTTAAAACATAATTTCATTCGTAATCGCATAAGTAATCAAAAAAGCGATACAAGGGTCACTTATAAAGAATAATAAAATATTTATCATTATAAATTGGTCAATAAAATATATATCATAAAATACTTTATGAATACCTTGTACGAATTACTATTTACTGCATAAATTTGAACATTTCAATTTTGTTTATTTCAAAGTACTTTTAAGTAAGTGTAATAAACGTTTAAATATTCCGACCGCAGTTGACTTTACGTTAGCCAAAACTTAAATGGAACTAATTAAGGATCAAGTAAAGGTGCTATTCCACTGAGCAAACGCCGCGAACAAACAAAATATTTACGTCAAAGTGACCGATAGGGATCCAATATCGTCGCTAAACAAAGGTTTACAAGAGTTTTGGATACGCCCACGCCGCTGCATATTCAACGCGGGACTAAAGTCAATATAGACCAGGAGGCAATCAATTAATCTAATACCTAATACTTAGTACAGTTTTGCTAATTATTAATATAGAAAAAACAAAACAAATGCGTTCCTAATAATTTAATCATTCTCGATTCAATATTTTATTTATAAGAAAAATTTAAAACTATAATAAAGTACAGGGTGTTGGAAAATTTCACCGCGTTCGTGCCGATTAAATAAAATAATTATAGTACTGTCTGCAAAGCGAATTGAGCTGGAATTTGCAGTAGTTTTAGTAGGTAATATTCCACAAAAAGAAAGTAAAGCTTGGTTCTACATCGGATCGAAGAGAGATTTGAAAGATAAGCTAATTATTCGATTAAAAGAAAGAGTCTATTTTTGTGCATACAATCTGTTGTACTGTAATATACATATTTTGTGATACCAAAATATACGATTTTATACGATTGGCGAGGCACACGGAGGTAACGTTGTTACAGTAAGCTATTATTTCACAAATTGATAAGATACATCCATACATACATTCACAGCCTGTAAATTTCCCACTGCCTGGCTAAGGCCTACTCTCCCTTTGAGGAGAAAGTTTGGAGCATATTCCACCACTCACACATGTGGCAGAATTTCGTGGAAATTATACACATGCAGGTTTTCTCGCGATGTTTTCCTTTACCGCCGAGCACAAGATGAATTATAAACACAAATTAAGCACATGAATATTCAGCAGTGGTTGCCTGGGTATGAACCCGCAATCGGTTAAGATTCACCGTTCTAACCACTTAGCCATCTCGGCTCAATTAAATAAAAAATGTCTATTAATATTTAACGACGAGCCACTGTACTAGAAAGCGTTGCACGCGTCGCTGCCACTGACCAATATCCGACGATACACCTAACGCTTTGAATTTCCATTCAATCTTCATTGCTTTTCAATAATATCGTTTGAGGCGAAATTACTATACTGTGTACATTAATTTTATAAACAGTACGGACAATTTTATATCGTTTAAAATGTTATAGAACGTTAAATATTCGTTTGACATTTTATAAGTTAAAATATGTTAAGTCATTAAATAAATTCAATAATAAAATAACATTTTTTTAATATTCAATTGCAATTTTAATTTTTATTAATCAAACACAATAATCCTATATTTTGGCATTATAAAATTTATTAATTTATAAAATCGTATAAATAATAACGCACACCGTATCTATGAGTAAAAGAGCAACGATTTACGAATTAATTATTTCTATTAATACATTTGTTGGTAGTTCTATATATAATTCAATAAATAATATGACAGAGAATTGGAAAAAAAATAAGGCAAACGCATAATTCTAATTGTCATCACGTGATTACTATAAAAGAAACACTTCAGAAATATTCAAAGCTTCCAAATCAAATTAACTTCTATGTATATCCATTTCAATTTTAAAATAAAAAAAATCCATGTCTTGAGAACTTATTTTAATATTTAAATAACAAAATTAACATTAATAATACTTATAAGGTAACATCAAACATATATCCGTATCTGATAGTTGAGTCCATCCCCTCTCGCACTCCTCAGCTTGATGTTTGTGTATGTGAACCCGATTCCACCTGACGTCACTTTTGCTTGTGTGCTTGTATTATAAAAGTCGATAGCAGAAATTCCCTGAAAAAAAAAAACAAAATCGATAATATATTTTATATATGAAGTTTTTTTTTAGAACGATGTTTTTACGTGGCTTAGGTATATTAGAGTGAACTGGCAGAAATCATCTCATTAGTAAAAACCGTTATGCTCTGCGTCCCTTGCTTTTATATGCGGTTCTATTTTTTTTTTTGTTATAATTCACACGAGATGATAGTAACAATTTTATTTGTAAAGTTAACATAATTAATTATATCGTTGTGTCTATTTGTTAATACATAGCACAGAGGTCAATTTCATTCCAACCAGGTATGCCAAGACGCTTTTGGTTTTTTTTTTATATTTTTTTTTATATGGTTGCAGACTGGCATATTGGAGATCCGTGATACACGATCACCACTGCCTAGATACTGTAAGAAATTTAAACAAACCTAAAGCTTGGACTCTGAGATGGTATTTTCGATATACTTTTAATTGGACATTGGTGCTCTAATAAATATTAACAATTTCTTTCTCAACAATACTATTTCTAATTCACAACAATACTACAGATTGCTGTTTGATGGTAGCATATCTAGTCCTAACCCTGATGGACATGCACAAAACCCGACTGACAAGTAAACATAATGTCTACAGGCGCGCTGCAACTGTGGTAGGATGTGTTTTCAGTTTCTCCTCAAGACGGAAGGAGGTCATCGTCCCGCAGTGGAATATTTACAAAAAAACAAAAAAAAAAAAACAAATAACAAACGATAGTGACAAAATACAAGTTTAGTATCTGACGTGATTTCTTATTACTTTATCTCGGACATCTTCGATAGACAATCTGATAAAACTAACATTGTTTAATATATAAAAATGTTTTTCTTTTTATTATATTTTTTTTAAAAACATTTTTTAAGCACACAAATAGTTTACAAACATGTGACGTCACAATTTCAAATTTGAGCCTCTGTGGCAATAGAGCTAATAATGTCTGCGATTGCGTGAGCTTAATTATGGTAAGTTATTGAAATAATATAATTGTGTATCAATTTTCAATAAAATACAAATAACTAGTTTGTTAGAAATTAGAGCTGTTATGATCTATTTACACTCTTAGTACATAATATAATCGAAGACTCACCTTTATCGTGGAATTTCCAGTGTAAAAGCAATTTTTGTTTCGATTTATAAACGGTAGAGCTATGAGTTTGACATTTTCAATGTACGCTAGTTTAACGTTGACATCGGTGCCTAGCGTCAGATTAGCTGATTTACAAGAATCAATATATAAAAATACAAAAAATACAGATAATAATAACTTCATCGTAGCAGCCATTTTATAAATTAAACTTGCAAGGAAAATGCGTGTACAATTTCTCGAAATCTACTTGTGACTGAGAATTTATTTTCATTTGGGGAAATATATACTAAGATGACATTCTAGATTTATCTTAAAATACAATCAGGTATCAAGATAACTTCAAATATTGTGACTCATAATCTTATTGTGATCTACATGTATATTGAATGGACAATGATCTTATTATTTTTGACCTTTGTTATTGAATAATCTTATCAATCAGATAATCATTTTTGAGTTAGTACAGTTCGGTTTTATTTAAACATATTTTGTTGATTATCATATATTTTAAGACGTATCACATTGAAAATAACTGATCTCTTGATGTCATACCATAATTAATTTAGTTGGGTTAAGTTTCATAAGACATTTTTTGTTTGACACCAGCAGTGCTTTTCTATAAAACCAAAATTGATGTCAACATAGGCCATGATATTGAAATTTCATACGTCAAAACAGCGGAACATCGTTTGATTTAACCAAAATCAAAATATACTTTATTCAATTAGACTTTTACAAGCACTTTTGAATCGTCATTTAACAAACTATATTAAGTAAAGCTACCACCGGTTCGAAATGTAGATACTACCGAGAAGATCCGGCAAGAAACTCATTAGTTACTCTTTTTCAACATCTATAAATATTTATGTAAGTATATATGTATGTATACCAGTAATAACCAGTTTGGTTTTCAAAATTACATCAGTGTGATACGAAGAGAGTTCTTAGGGCGGTCTTTTACCGCTCTGTTATACTACTGCCTTATTGATAGTCAGAGTATCTGCTATAACTTTTTATTTTTCGATTTTGAGCATTCATTCATTCATTCGTTTTACAATCATTCGTTTTACAATCTTGGACAAAATTGTATAATTCAAGGTTCCACACTCATGCTCAGTTCAGGTCGACGATACTGTCAAAGAATCTGTATAATATGTATAAGTATAATGAATGAATTTGGACCAGTTTGAGACAAGACTAGGGTACACGCCTCATCCATATCCAATAATGGTATAAGCAGGGCTGTGGATGATGGTCACGATGATTGATTATGTACACATTTATCCATACGATTTAATGTAGGGCAATGTATTTCGTTAAACTAGACTTCTTTATCTAACAATTATAATCTACCACCACCCATCTCGTAACGATAAAAATACCTCAAAATAAAACTTTTTATTTTGTAAGTTGGGAAGCGATCATTTCATTTCCAAGGTGTCTTGTATTCTTTAAAGTCAACCCTTTGTAGTCGGGTGACATTGATAACAACTTTTACTAAATATTTTAACATGAGAACCGATGCAGTTATAGAACATAATACAGTTTATATTATTGATGATAATATCAGATATCAGCTATGTCGGCTAAATTTTGGTAACTGTATGTGAAAAATTATTCTTAGCTTAGGTAGCACAAAATCAAACAGACTCGTACACTTAGAGTAACCTATGTACTAAGATCGAGCAAATCGGTTTTCCTATTAGAAAAAAATATTATGACTGATCTGAAATATAACGAACTTGTTACGTTTTCTATTCTTTCATACGAAACAAAAACAATAATAATTAGGATTACGAGATGTTAATTATAAATATTAAGCGCTTGATACAATTAAGGCGCTTTATTATCAGTTTTGACTGAAGTCTGCGATCTCCGGTACGGGTAACGAGATATCTCTATTGGTCCAGTTTGGACCAATAGAGTTTTGGATAATTTCAAATATATCCTTGAATAAATACACAATATATGTAGCAACTTTAATAGTAAACGATCAAATAGGCAAAATATATTAAATTCAAATAGCTATACCAGCTATCTGAGCCGAGATGGCCCAGTGGCTAGAACGCGTGCATCTTAACCGATGATTTCGGGTTCAAACCCAGGCAGGCACCACTGAAATTTCATGTGCTTAATTTGTGTTATTAATTCATCTCGTGCTCGGCGGTGAAGGAAAACATCGTGAGGAAACCTGCATGTGTCTAATTTCAACGAAATTCTGCCACATGTGTATTCCTCCAACCCGCATTGGAGCAGCGTCGTGGAATATGCTCCAAGCCTTCTTCTCAAAGGGAGAGGAGGCCTCTATCCCAGCAGTGGGACATTTACGGGCTGCTAATGCTAAAAAAAAGCTATACCAATATACTTTTTTATATACATAGATTTAAAAGTTGCAGTAATATTTCATATTATATTATGCTTGGGTAAATAAATAAGAGTGACATTCTAAATTGCCTTTAAATATTGCCAGTTAATTCTTTTTTTTTATTGATGTAGTGGTCTTTTTCCCGATTGTTTCAATTGTATTATTTTGTATTGGGTTTATACCTTCTAAAGATTCTAAAAAGATATATCATTCCTTGTTTTTGTTGTAAAATTGGCACGGTGATCGTTCTATTTTATTTGTGAGAATTACATCAAAGAAAAAAATTAGAAACAATTTAAATTAATATTTTTGTAATCATTACGTTGTATATCCTCAAAAGTAACTTTTTATACGAAATCTTAGATTCTTTACCGTATTTACACAAGAAAACGGTAAGCCCTAAGCAGACTCGGATGAATTATAGCGATATCATATAAATAGGGCTTTAGGCATCAAAATAAATTCCCTCAGGGCTCCGACGAAGCTCACAGTATTATTTTACGTGCAATTTGTTTGTTTTTATTGCGTTCGCTGGCTTGAGCTGCATTAATATTACACAGCTCACAGTAGCCCGGAATTCAATATTTTTGGAGCGCCTCTGTGAAATTTTGTATCTATTCAAATAGGTGTGTGTTTTATTTTCAAGTATTTTTATATCAGGTAGTTGTATCTTTTTTATTCGTACAATTCAGTATTATTTAGCGTATTGGAATTTTGAACCAGAGGACTGGAATTCGGTTGATGAAAACCAACTGATTAAATCTGGTTTTTTCAATAAGTATAGAAAAATCAAATTTAGAAATACCTAATGTACAAATTGTGACCGCGTAGAATAAAAATATTAATAGAGTTAATTAAACTACATCAAATTGCAATTTCGATTCCATAGGCAAAAAAGTAACCCAAGCTAGTGAAACCAGTGAGGGAAGATTATTAAAGATATGTTAAAGAATTTGTACTCTCCAAGGGATTAGTTTCTAGGGGTTCTCCTGGGTTCAAACCCAGGCAAGAACCACTGAATTTTCATGCGCTCTTTCAATTCATCTTGTGCTCGGCGGTGAAGGAAAACATCGTGAAGAAAACCTGCATGAGTCTAATTTCAACGAAATTCTGCCACATGTGTATTCCACCAACCCGCATTGGAACAGCGTGGTGGAATATGCTCCAAACCTTCTCCTAAAAGGGAGAGGAGGCCTTTAGCCCAGCAGTGGGAAATTTACAGGCTACTAATGCTAAAAAAAAGGGGTTAGTTCGTATCAGCATTTCTCATGAAGTCTCTTTTTACTACTATAAAGGCCAAAGATCATTCAATAGATATTTTCAATTATACAGTCGTGTATGAATTGTATGAATACAACAATCGGCAGCAATTCTAGGAGGAACAAAGACCACAACAATAGTTTTTAGATAATCTATCTTCTTTCCTTTTCTATACTAGCTATTTATATATACGAGTGAAGAGTGCCTCCCAAAAGGCTGTTATCGGGCTTTTAATATGACGATTCATTTTAACAAGGGTGGTAATAACAAAAACATGGGGATGCATCCCCGCTTTTCGTAGAACAAAGTTCCGCATAATTAAATAGTGATTAGGGTAGGAGGGTGTACAAGCGTCGTTTGCCTTTTGACTCCGTGTAAACATTCCGTGATGCTATTGTAATAAAGAATGAATTGAGGATAAATCTCTTTATTTAACTTCATCTTAAACACATTTTTTTTTTATTTATTAATGATGTTCAAAAAAACTGGCTACCTGACCTCTTGTCACCTTCACACAAAGTTACTGGCACTTTAATAAATAATAAATAAATAAATATTGGACAATATCACATACATTACGCTGATCCCAATGTAAGTAGCTAAAGCACTTGTGTTATGGAAAATCAGAAGTAACGACGGTTCTATAAACACTCAGACCCAAGTCAACATAGAAAACTAATTAACTTTTTCTACATCGACTAGACCGGGAATCGAACCCGGGACCTCGGAGTAGCGTACCCATGAAAACCGGTGTACACACTACTCGACCATAGAGGTCGTCAAATGAATATGTTAGGATTCTTACATCGCTAATGCACAACCACTCACGACATTTACGATGTCATGTCTCGAGAACCAGTAATTGTTTTGGTTCACTCACTATACTGTTGAGCCGAGATGGCCCAGTGGTTAGAACGCGTGCATCTTAACCGATGATTTCAGGTTCAAACCCAGGCAGGCACCACTGAATTTTCATGTGCTTAATTTGTGTTTATAATTCATCTCGTGCTCGGCGGTGAAGGAAAACATCGTGAGGAAACCTGCATGTGTCTAATTTCAACGAAATTCTGCCACATGTGTATTCCGCCAACCCGCATTGGAGCAGCGTGGTGGAATATGCTTCAAACATTCTCCTCAAAGGGAGAGGAGGCCTTTAGCCCAGCAGTGGGAAAATTTACAGGCTGCTAATGCTAATGCACTATAGCAGATAAAAAATGAGTTACCTGATGTTAACCGCCACTCATAGACATTGGCGCTGTAAGAAATATTAACGAAACCTTACGTTACGGACCTTTTTGTCGGTTACACTGGTTTGCGGGAGCAACCGGTTTGAAGAGGGATCTTCAAACCGGTAACAATACTAAGTATCGCTGTATGGCTATACAATATATGATAAGAAGACCTTACCGAGGCTCACACTAAGCTCTACCACCAAGTTAATGACATTACGTAGGAATATTAAAAATTCAAGATCACAATGCGACGGTGTATATAATATAATCCTCTCGTCATGCGAACTCGCTCCGAGGTGACAGTTCCACATTACACTATATTAAGCCGAATTAATTAGAACAAGATCGTTCACTTGATAATGTTAACTGACATACGACATGGGAACTAAGCGAAATATGAGTTTCTAAGTAATTTGTACATATCATTAAATTATTATAAAGTATATCAAAGTTCATTTTTTTTTATTGTTATAGCATACATTTTTACTTGGTGGTAGGGCTTTGTGCATGACCCTGGGTAGGTATCACCCACTCATCAGATATTCTACATCCAAACAGCAGTACTCAGTATTGTTGTATTCCGGTTTGAAGGGTGAGTGAGCCAGTGTAACTACGGGCACAGGGAACATAACATCTTAGTTCCCAAGGGCTACCAGCCATTGGTGATGTAAGGAATGGTTAATATTTCTTACAGAGCCATTGTCTATGGGCGGTGGTGACCACTTACCGTCAGATGGCCCATTTGCTCGTCCAACTACCGATACCATGAAAAAAATTAAAAATTATTGTATTTACTTTAAAATTAATAATTGGAGCGATTGAATTTGAATTTTTTTGTATCTACTAAGACAGCGATAGTCTAAGCTATTTAACATTCCGCTATGTACGACTGATCATATTTTCCTCCGTTTATGAGACTAGACTAGACAGTAGGCTAATAATGAAAAATCCTTAAGAGAAAAAAATGTTTTTACCGGCTTGACCCTGGATTTGAACCCACGATCTGCAACCTTATAGTCAACAACTAAACCAATGAGGCAAAAAAATCCATCATATCGAGGTTGACATAGTTATACATCACCATTAGTAATCAGGTAAAAGATTTAGTCACGATAGCCGCCCTCAGTTCAATCGAAAATTAAAGATATTTATTTGTGCTCATTTCTAATTTTATGATATATCTTATTGGTTTTATTAAATATTATATAATAGTTAAAAATGTCTTCTAATTCTTATTTCTAATCATTGATTATGTTTAATTTGTATTTTAATATATAATGTGAAATGTGTACATGGTGAGACTACTTCTAAATAGTAGAACATTTGCCAAGATAAATTGAAATTATTTTTTTTTGTTTTCATGGCATGCAGGGAAAACGATTTATTTTTTATAGTAAAAGTAGGCGGTCGGTCTTATGGGCCACCTGATAGTTAGTGGACACAACCACATATGAACATTATCATTGTAAGAAATATTAAACATTCCTGACATCGCCAATGCGACACCAACCGTGGGAGATAAAATGTTATCTCCCTTGCTACAGCAAGCTACAGTAGTTCACTAACCCTTCAAACCAGAACACAACTCTCTTTGATAGAGCTCTTTATAATATATAATTTATTTCATTTAGTTTTTATATTGAAATAATAAATTATTCTCTATCATAGAGATATACATATTTTGTTGATAATGTCATTATTTATCAACATAATATGTATAGTATTGAGTACCTAGCTCTTTTTGTGAATCGGATCGTCACTGGTAGTGCTTCTTAGTAATAATGAAATCATTATCAAATCAAATGTGTTTTATGTAAGTAAACTTTACTATAAAGCGTTTTGTTTTAATCTTCAATATTTTAACTGGAAATCAGCATCTAGCAAGTAGAAACGGCAAGACACTCGCATAGTTGCTCTATTTAAATAAACAGGTTTACAATTATTGTTTAATCAAACCTAGGCCTGTAATGAAACCTGAGCCTAATTCCAGGTGTGTTTTCTTAACAGTATTTTTCGAAAACTGAATTATTTTTATTATTCTTTAAAAATAAACTACTTAGTTACTAGTTACCTTTTGCATACTTTGTACAACTTACAAGGCAATGAAAGACCGCAAGGCTTTCCGCGTCAGGTAGTGTCAAGTTTATAATGTAATTGAAATTTACTTCTCCTTAAGTGACTTAATGTATAATAATAATAAATAAGCGCTTATAAGATTATTGTTATTATTAAATTCTCCGGTTTCAGCAACTTTAAACACTGAGTAATCGTTGATTTTGATGTATAAAATAATAAATCAAAAATTACAATTATATTCATATTTAATGTTTATATTTAATGTTCAGTGTTACTCAAATGTGTAAAAGTGAGATCACAGATCATTTTGAAATAAATGTAAATAAAATTCGTCTCGACCTCGACGAGCAAAATAAAGGCTTTTTTAAACATAAAAGCCGATCAAGTGCTATTCAGTCGGGCGTGTTTTTCGTACTATTATGATAAAAAATACAAGAGAAAAATTATTGTATTCCTGTATTAGCGGGACACAAAGAAATTTAAAATAAAAAAACAACGTTTTAACGCTTAACATAAATGAATAAAACTTATAACTTTACACTCTACGTGATTCATATTAAAATGTTAAAAGAAAAATCTAAACGAGTTTTTAAAACTCGTCTTATGACCGAACTAGATTGTCATCGATACTAAAAGTGCATGCAAACTTTCAACTTCGTATGTTCGATTGCCAAGATTTCATCCACCCGTATGGGTGAAGTTAAATACAAAAAATGTTGATGTAGAGATTAGTCCATTAATAACATTGACCAAAAATATTGGAAATTTACTTGGTGGTAGGGCTTTGTGCAAGCCCGCCTGGGTAGGTACCACCCACTCATCAGATATTCTACCGCCCAATAACAGTACACTGTATTGTTGTGTTCCGGTTAGAAGGTTGAGTGAGCCAGTGTAATCACAGGCACAAGGGACATAACATCTTATTCCCAAGATTGGTGGCGCATAGGTGATGTAAGTAATGGTTAATATTTCTTACAGTGCCACTATGGACGGTGGTGACCACTTACCATCAGGCAGCCCATATGCTCATCCGCCAACCAACACTATAAAAAAAAAATAGTTTCAGAAATTAGCAGCGGGGGTATACCTTGATTTTAGATTTTTTTTTTATTTGGGGGTAGGGCTTAATGCAAGTCCGCCTGAATAGGTATGATATAAGTATTCTGCTGTAGTAATACTTAATATTATTATATTCTGGTTTGAGGGTATGTGGGCCATTGTAACTATATCTTAACTCTCAATTTTCGTGGTGGAATGTTGGCTATGTAAGAAATGGTTAAAAAAAATTATAGTGCTAATGTCTATGAATAGTGGTGATCACTCACCATTACAGACGAAAAGGTTTTCTTACTAATTAATTTGTAAATGAAAAACTAATTTCTGACAGAGATATTCATGCGACACGTGATGATGTTGAAAAAACTGTTAAAACTATCTAATTATCTACTTTTGTAAATATGTATATGACGGACGGTAATATGACGGACAGACGATACATTGATTTCAAAGTAACATTTCTTGATATAATGTATTTATTGATCGGAAAATCTGATTACACCGTTGATAAATATGACGGAACTGATTCGTAGAGCAATATGTAATCTAAATAGATATTTTCTCATATAAGTACACATATCGAAAACGTTAATAATTTTCCGACATTTTATAATCTGGCCCTCGAATGGCGCTCGCATATGATATCTGCTCAAAGTTTGCGGAAATAAATGCCTATTTTGTTCTGTTTACAGCTTTAACTTTTCATGATAACATTTTATGAAATAAAAAGCTTTTTTAGTGAAGTGCTTCGTGTACTACAAAAAAAAATTATTTTTCAATATTGGTACTTGTATACATTTTTATAAATACCATGTATGACTTTCACTTTCTGAAGAGTGGGTGAGAGGCCAGTTTAAGATGGTCATTTTATTTTTTTATTTTTTTTAAATAAGTAAATCAATAGTTTCCACTTATTATAATTAAGTATTTTTAACAATTTTAACTTTGATATGATTTCAAAAAGAACCTTTGGAAGAAGTTTGGAGAGTTGACAAGACGATATTTACGAATCTTTCTATACTTATGTAAGTTAACATTTATTTATACAGACGACAATAATAAAATACATTTAAAGTTTGACTTATTTTAGCCTAGTTGTCGGCCACGGCTTACCTCGGGTTTCAGAGGTTGGTCGTCAGGTTTTAGTCGTGAAAAGTAACTTTTGTCTTTCCTTGGAGTTTAAGCTTTATTTATACCATACCATAAAATTCAGTTTTGTGTTTTGGTCAGGTTCTTTGGTGAGAGCTACGGACAGACAGATAGATAGACTTTCGTATTTATAGAGGTCCTGGATCAATATACCTTTCAAATTCTAAAATAATATACATAAATTAGCTAAATTCATGACTTTTTTTTTAGCATTAGCAGCCCGTAAATGTCCCACTGCTGTGATAAAGGCCTCCTCTCCCTTTGAGGAGAAGGTTTGGAGCATATTCCACCACGCTGCTCCAACGCGGATTGGCGGAATACACATGTGGCAGAATTTCGTTGAAATTAGACACATGCAGGTTTCCTCACGATGTTTTCCTTCACCGCCGAGCACGAGATGAATTATATACACAAATTAAGCACATGAAATTTCAGTGGTGCCTGCCTGGGTTTGAACCCGAAATCATCGGTTAAGATGCACGCGTTCTAGCCACTGGGCCATCTCGGCTCTATTTAAATTCATGATAATGTTCGTCAAGGAGGTCGGAAAAATTCGTGCATGAGAAGATTCCACAGCGTAAGCGAGTGAATAGTTAAAGTTGCACAAAAATAATGTATGGCGGAATTGTTCCTCAAAAACGTTCTTAAATAAGTCTAAGATAGCATATGTATGTATATATCATCTAAAGATACCGAACTGTAAACTTTTTATTGATAAAAGAAAGTATACTTAAATAACTACTTTAGTTAAATTGTCTCAAAGTTTTCTTTAACAAAATAAATAATATATACATTATACTTCTATAAATGCTTCATGTCGATAATTTTTGCCTAACTATCACTTTGTAATTTAAATCTATTTATCATTAATGCAACTAAAAATACCCACAAGGAAGGTGTAAAAGAGGAGGTGTTATTACAGGAAACTTTATATTAGAGGAAATAAAATAATAAAGCAAGGTACCCTTATATGAAGAGATATTACCCTTATATCAAGATATATTATGTGTAGGTTTTTTATACGATGTCAATATATAAATGTAAACATATTAAAAGTTTTCTCCCCGAAGCGATCCTCTGCAAAATTACGATTCAATGGGAAATTGCTGCTTGCATTCTTCCCCCTTGGTCATGATTTTTACAGTAGTTATTTATAATTTTTGTATAAATAAGGCCTTTAATTTTTTTTTTTCAGAGTACTTTTATATCTAGTAGAAGAAGCTATGCCCTCGTACTTAACCAGGGACAAGGCTTCTTACGGCTTTACCTGCTTCGTAGGTTAAGGTTAACTAAAGAGCACATACTTAAAGAGTATGTGCTCTTTAGTTAACCTGTAAATGTAAATATATCGTAAGGTTTATCCTTTAGTTGCTTAGGAAGTGATTACCTAATTCTGTCTTCTTCTTTCGAATTTCAAATCAATGGTGGCAGAAAGAGATGGATAATTGTTTAACTAAACATCCGTAAAACGATATTTAAGTAAGACCAATAGTTACAGTTCCCAATGTTGGTGATGTAATTGTTAAAATTTGTAAAAAATATAAAAGTTCATTTACTATTGTTGGAATATAAAATTTTAAATTGAATTCGTTATTTACACAGAAACTAATGACCGTTCTATTTTTGTGCGTTCACGCATAGTTTATCCGATTGATTTAAATTCGTTTTTATGAAAAGAGTACTTTATAGTTTAAAATAAATATTCTAGTTTAAAAAGTAATGTAAGAGTACTATTAATATATCAGTCGTTCAGTTTAATTTGTAATCATAGTATTTTCAAGTACAAAAAAAATTGTTTCAGAAGGCTTTTATAAAAATCTCTTAACTATAAATATATAATGAAACAAATTATACCTCTCTCATTTGTAGAAAATAATTGCTTAATTATTGTCTTTGTATATATTATTTATTTAAAACTAGCTAAACCTGCGACTTTGCCTCCACGTTTATATAATACCTTACCTTATAGCACACAAACCGAACCGCCCACCATTTTACCCTACAAGAGATGAATAAAAAAATAGCCTATATACTTCCTCGGGACCTAAATTGTCTTCAAACATAATTTCATCTAAATCAAATGAGTGGTGTAAGCGTGAAGAGGTAGCAGACCTAATTACGTTCACCATAATCAGTACTAAAAAAATTGGGAACTCATACATACATCCTTTTTTTTTCATCCTTATTTCCAATTTTTAATATTAACGCTCGTAACAATAACAGAGGAGAAAAAGATATGAAACTGTTTAATCTTTACTTATATATAGATATGAATTATATGTTTTTTTAATTACATTATTGAAATAATAGTTCGTCATTATTAGACAACCTCAAACGATAAGAGCTTTTGATAATATGATTCAATTGTTTTTGTCATTAATTTCTATGCAATTTATCTAATTTCAAAAGGTATATATTTATTGAACTAACATCAGCGAATAACTTCAATGTCCGATATAAAAATATTGCGTATTTATCTAGAATAAGTTAATAATAAGGACTATATAAGCCGAGATGGCCCAGTGGCTAGAACGCGTGCATCTTAACCGATGATTTCGGGTTCAAACCCAGGCAGGCACCACTGAAATTTCATGTGCTTAATTTGTGTTTATAATTCGTCTCGTGCTCGGTGGTGAAGGAAAACATCGTGAGGAAACCTGCATGTGTCTAATTTCAACGAAATTCTGCCACATGTGTATTCCGCCAACCCGAATTGGAGCAGCGTGGTGGAATGGTGGTGCTCCAAACCTTCTCCTCAAAGGGAGAGGAGGCCTTTATCCCAGCAGTGGGACATTTACGAGCTGCTAATGCTAAATGCTAATGCTAAGGACTATCAATGCTTTACATAGACATATGAAAAGTATATGAAAATATTTTCTTTAAATTTAATTAAAAAAAGTCATAATTGTTACAGACGATTGATTTAACAAGCCCATGTTTATCTCATCATTGTTATATGTATAGAAAAATGCCAATTGTTCACATCAAACACCCATGAAATAAGTGTATCATCTAAACACGATGGCCCTAGAGAGGGCAATGAAGAGCCCTGCGGGATGAGGGCCCTCGTGTCGAGGGCTTTGCCTCCGACTATTGTTACAATAGAACCAATAATCCGATAACGAATAAACCGTAAATCGACGGGAAAGTTAATGTCATTTGAGGTTCAGCTTCATTAGCATTATGTGATATACATAAGAGATAAATTAATCAAATATAAACATTAAAACGGACTCATATTTGTCTGTATGTATATTTAAACTTAAAACTAAGACAAATATTTAAACAGATACAATACCTAATCACATTTTTTGGTGGAGGTGTTACAAAAATAAATAAACACAACACACATGTACAAACGGTAGAACAAAATATATAACATTCATAAAAAAAAATAGTTAAGCAGTTGGTCGTCAGAAACTAAAAAATATATAAAATATCTTTCTAAAAAACTAGTCTACACTTCTGGTGACCACCGAGCTGGCGCTTATAGCTGTATAATTTTACTTACTTAATTTAGTTTTTTTTTTTTATTATTATTATTTTGCAAATGCATATTCTTTAAGTTTAAGTTTGTTAATAAAATACTTTCAAAAAGTGCTTTTAAAATCTACCTTGAATAAAACATATTTTAATTTTGATCTGTGTCAAAATATCTGATGATCTCATAGCTTATCAATAACCACTATCGTCTCGTGAAAGTGACGAACACTACAAAAAAAAATGTTTCCGCAACTTCTTTTGAGCTTTTAATTTCTGATACATGGCCATATTCATAGAGTTTACAATATGCACACGAATCCTAATACAAGTATTATATTATAATATTTTCTGGATTAAGCATTCCATTGATTAATGATGTGACTAAGCCCGTGTTGCTGAAACTGCTTTCTCAAACATAAATGACAATGATAATAATAATAATATATATAAATAGACAGTACCTATTAAATCAGAAACCTATAAAATAAATTTCAAAATTCGAACAAAAACTACAAAAAATAAATGACATCAAGGAATACCTTGAAGTAATACACTCAAAGCAAGTAAATGACTGAAAAATATAAACATCTAAAAACAAAAGAATTCAAAATATGTATTAGACGTTGGAATAAATAAAATACGCTTAGTGTATCGACTAAACAGCGCAATGAGTGTAGAGAGCCAATGAAGGGTTCTGCGGTACGAGAGTGCTCGTGTAAAGAGCTCTCAGTCTTCAGTTGAATAATAGCATTCGCTTAATAAGCTTAAATTATATTATTATATTATATACTAGATAATTATGATAAAATTGTTAATTAGAAGCTTTGTAACATGAACTTTACCTTAGCATGTACAACAGCGTGTACAACAATAATGGTGATGATGATCTTCAATGAACTTGTTAATACTACAACCAGGCGGTAGGGTTGGTACCTCATCTCATCTTAGCTCGAAAAGTTGGTGGCGCATTGGCGATGTAATGAATGGTTAATATTTTTTACAGCGGCTTTGGCTTTTGGCACTGATGACCACTTACCAACGGGTTGCACATATCGTCCACTGTAATAAAAAAAATAGTTTGTTCAATAGAAGATTTCTAAGTCGAATCCAGATAAGTACTACTAAATTCTTATGTATCTATTTTATCGTTATCTATCTATCTTTTAGTCGAAATATTTTCATAAGAAATAAGTGGATTTGTACAGCTGTAGGACATCTATTTATTTCTGCTTTATGCCTTATTTTAGATGTGCATATGCGTCTTAGTGTTTTAAGGAAAATGTAATAGGCAAATATATAAAATTACTACTACAATATACTAAGCCTAGTCCGAAACAACAGGACTAAAAATTAAAGAGTCGACCGTGACTATATTACGCAGTAAACTCACTCTGACCGTGATTGATTTTAACAATAACGATCTCTAGAATAAAGAGTAAGGGAGGCTTCGATTATTTAAATAACACGCATTATTTAAGTAGATTGGTTCGGTAAGGGTTGGTTAGCATTTCTTGTCTATTTAATGTCTATAGGCAGTGGTGCCCACTTACTATCAAGAGGGCCCATTCGCATACCTATATCAAATAAAAATACCCTCTCTTTAGTTTAAGAGTAACCCTTGCTTTAAAAGTGTGGAAGACAATAGCTCAAGGGTTCAATTGTATAAATTATATGCAAACATTCATGATAAAACGATGTAGATTTTTATTATTATTATATATAATAAATCTTATTTGATCATCTGAATATTTTGTAGGTTCGATATTTTCTTTATCAAAGATTCCTTCGATAATAATGAACTCAGTTTAATCACGTCATTCTGTATAAGATCGAAGACAGCCATAATATTTATATTCAATAAAAAACTGACAGCTTATAAAAAGCCGGATGACATCAGGTAAACGAGTAAATACCAGATAAGTATCTTGTTAGAGACAAAGGAAGTTGCCAACAAAAGCGGGCCGTATCGTTGTTTTTCATACTGAAAAGAGCGCAACGGCTCTATGGATGGTCGATGTCAAAGAAAATTTCATGTTAAAGAATTAATAATTTTATTAACTTGGCCTATTATAAAATTTAAAGAACACGTTAAAAAGTATTGATAAATAAGGCACAGTACTCAATATACGATTAAATTCATAGTAAAAAAGCGTGGATTTGGTATTTGTTGATTTCTAGGCAGGATATAGTCCTTCATTGTAATTATGGAAAAGAGTAACTACTGAGTTTCTTGCCGGTTTTTCTCGGTTGAATCTACTTTAGTAGCCGACAGTAGCTTTACATTTAATTCCACACTGTAACATGGCGATTTAAAAGTGTATTTCATGAATCTACTTGAATAAACAACATTTTGATTTGAATTTCATTAATATTCTGTAAAGATGTTATTGTACGAATAATATATCTCGCTAATTATTTAATGAACCATTGCAGGTGCGTTGCCGGCCTTTCAGGAAAGAGTACGGTATTAAGCATTATAGTAGGATTTGTGGTTTTATACACATTACACAAATTGAAAATATAAATAAAAATTAAGGTTAGTCTGATTTATAATAATTCGATAATAAGTAACTTACAATTGTCTTATAAATCCACATAAATGTCATCCGATAGTCTCTTGTGTTTTGTACCATCACGGACCAAAGTCTTCACGGTGTGTACGAATCTCAAGTCCACAATAGGTGGCGCTGTCACCAGCAGTCGCTCTTTACAACTTTAAACAATAATACCTTCCAACTGCAGACTTAATTGAACCTCGGTATCTCGCTAAGTGAATTGATACTGTGACGTTCTTTGTTAAGATATTTCGTTAACTGTTTCAATATTTTTTAAAGATAAACTAAATAGCACATTTTGTTTTATTATTATTTTTGGATAAGTTGTATTATAGTATAATAATATTATCCACGCTTCTCACGTCAACAGTCACTTAAAATACTCCTGATATCGAAATCTTTATTTTCTTTGTTCTACCAACATTGCCGCTATAAGAAACATTAAGCATTCCTTACATCACCATTGCGCCCACCTTGGGAACTAAAATGTTATGTCCATTGTATCTGTAGTTACACCTGCTCACCTTTCTAGTCGGAATAGTATAATACTAAGTTTTGCTGTTTGGCGGTAGCATATCTAATGAGTAGACCTACCCAAACGGACTTGAAGAGCCCTCTACAGCCAAGCCAATTTTATAAATCTATTTTTTTTTATAATAATAATAAATACAAAACTAAACACATTGTAGTAAAAATAAATAGCGTACAACTAACTGGGACAGTATATCGTCCTATATCTTTATTATAACTAAATAACTTTCAGCGCGTTCCAAAGTCCATTATATTGACGCCTCTCTGAACTTACACAACAGATTTATAGATGAAAAAAAAAACCGGTCGCCGAGTTAAAATAACTGGCAAAGATATATTTTTATACAGAAATAGAAGTTAAAAACGTAACAAGTTCCATGTTGGGCCATTCTAACTTGCCAGAGTTGTCAATCAGGCAGCGACACAAAAACAAGCGACGTGCAAACAATTGGAAAGCGAAAATAGGCATCGGATTTGTTTCGTCATCCCCCTGATTTGTTAAACAACTCCGCGGGGATCGAAGTTTCGCGTACATTTTCTACCACAGACTACCGATATTCAGATGTTGAACATTTAAATATTCCAGCATATTCAATAAAATATTTACATTCTTACATTCTGTGGCGGGTAATGAGTCGGCACAAATGTGTGCTGGCGAGACAGTCGTCGTCAAATGGGAAAGTTGGTGTAATTTCTATTTTGTGATTGGAACACTCGTGGCGCACCTGAGCCTGTTTTGTCAACCACTGACAAATATTTCTCTCCCCTCTTTTTGCGAACATTAAATATGTAACAAATTCGTTGTGGCTTTAAAAGCTTTACGGTTACGACAGTTTGTATTTTACAAGAGTTATATTTTACGTTTAGGTTTTAAATAATGGAACAAACTATAATACTTCGGATGGCAGAATGATGACCGAATTTAACAGCAAAACTGGCTCCAAGCGAGAAAGTGATACTGTTTAAATTATTATTTGTAACTGCATTATCATTATCTCTTCATACTGTAACGTATTATTTACACTAGCTGTGTTTTGCGGTTATGTCCGCATTGAATATGACGTGTTAAACATTGAATATTATTAAAACCTGATAATATTAACGGAAGAAAAACAACGCATTCATCCATAATAAATCCTGAACACTTTTTGTGTTTGTGTTTTGATGATAATAAAAATGACGTACTTATTATAATAGTGTTTGATAAAAATGCAAGTAAACTGCATATTGTTATTATTTATATCACAAACTTAACTGATTTTGATGAAGACTAAATGGTACCTTGGAATATTTCTCTAAAATAATCCTATAAATAGCAATTTGTCAATATAAATTACAATTCCATTGACTTGCTACTAATTGAATTTTTTTTTTATGTCAAAAGGTGGCAAACGAGCAGGAGGCTCACCTGATGGAAAGTGACTACCACCGCCCATGGACATCTGCAACACTGGGGGGCTTGCAGGTGCGTTGCAGGCCAAATTTAAAATTGAATTTAAAATTATGGTCAAATACGACTACGTAAACTTCAAAGATAAAACTTTACGATCTAAGATTAATGCTTTGAAGATTACATCGGCCAAAATGACATATTTAAAAAAAAATGTGATAGTAACTTGCAAATGGCAAATATTTGTAATACTTTAAGAAGGTAGTTACAATAAAGTCCCAGACACACACTTGAGTTTTGTTTTTCTGTACAGATGTTTTTTAATTCATGTAAGATTGTTGGTAATTGAACTTGAAGCATTTCATACGAAATTGTTATTTAAAAAATATCTTTACACGTGAAGTAAAATTAAATAACTAATATATTTCTCTTTCAACATTTCATGCCTTCCACATTTTCAATGTAAGAACTTATCCATAAAGGTATATTTTCGCAAATTTTATTATGAATTGCTGCACTACCTTTTGCCTTTCATTCCACAGGTTGCACTTCACAATCACAATATGCACGCAACTTTACCTACAAGACATGCAAAGGGTTATGGTCTTTATTCGGAACGTCTTAAGAAACAAATTCCATTATATCACGATAAGTTCGCCGTATCCTTTCATATTTATTCAACCGCACCCGTTATGGAGGAGTAGTTACTAATTAGACTGTGCCAGTCACATTTTGTTCTAATTCATTCGTGAGTTCATTAAAATACGGCTTTATGAATAGGTCCTCATGTTATTTAGACTTATAAAGGAAACATAATGATATATATTTTTTCATTATTACGCGTATAAAATGATAATTTAATTATATTACATACGGATCGTAATTGCGTGGCATGTACGTACATGTGTTGTTGTAAATGTTGTTGTGACCGTAAAGTTTTTGTTTTTGTTTCACGCTGTTGTTTCTTGATATTATGAATTAAATTCGAATTCGATATCCTTATTTAAATGCCTTATAATCTTCTTGATCTTCTTTTCTCACTGATTTCTTTTTTTTATAATTATTGCTAGCTACTCGTCCTACATTGTTACTCGTGCGTACGACTAAAAATTTTTTTTTTTCTAGTTAAGAACGTTCCTGAACTTAAACAGAACAAATCAATAAAGACAAAAACATATTTAATTTATTAATATTTATATAGATTAATTGTATCTCGAATTTTTTTTTTATAAAAACACCAATTGACGGCAATTGTGTTTTTTAGTCTGACTAAAAATATGGTCTCGACGAATTAGTCAGCAGCGGTGTAAATAAATTCCACTTTGACGTATGCTGTCAACTTCACTTCAATGAGCTATCGCGTTGTTATCGCATCATTTTGAGCGATTTTTTATAAGATCCCCGAGTGAATCATATGCAGAAGACGAACAGGAAAAAACAATATCTATCTAGATAATTATTTTTATACGCTCTGTAAACGCACCAATGACGATAAGTACTTTGTTCAGGTAATTTTATTATGACGAAAAGATTCATTTTCATGGCATGGCATGGCATGGTACAGGATTGAAGCGATACTAGCGAATTTATTTCCTTGGAAACAATTTAAATAGTGGTTACAAAGTCTTAGTAAGATATACAATTAATATTACTTGGTTATTAGGACTTTATCCTAGCTCGTGCGATTAACCACCATATTCTATAGCTAAACAGTAATACTAATATTAGAAACTAGCGTCCCGGCTTCGCACGGGTGCAATACTGATACTAAATAAACTACAGAATGTCTATATATACAACGTTCACACCTTTTTTGTCATTATAAAATACAAACCGCTATGTCCCTGCATTTTAAATCTGTAATATTTCCTGTAAAAAGTAAAGGATTAATAATTGTTATAGTGAGTTATCTCTAAGAAATTGCATATACCATCGCGGATTTTTTTTGTATACCTTTTTAAGGTGTACAATACTGTAGTACATTATTTTAACCTATCTCGTAAAGTTTCGCCGAGTTTGCAAGCAAAAAAAAAGTGTTTATTTACGAAATCACATAAGAAACCTCTAAATTATCAGTGTTTCTATTGTATTATTCATAAACATTCCTCTTTAAACACACTATATATTAAAATAAAACTATGAAAAAAATGGCCATTTACTGAACTGCCTACCCATTTTAAATTAATAGGAGATGTCATGTTTTTATAAAAAACATCTAAAAATGGCTTTTGACGTAATAATAAGAAAACTTATGCGTATGATGAGTAGGTCACGCGGTAACACAAACGCTATTCTGAACACTGAATATTACTGGCATTATATGTTTGCCAGAATTAAAAGTCTAAAAGAAACATATAGATTACGCAAATGGGCTCTAAGAAGTACTTTCGAATCGTCAGTACACAGGATTAAATTGAAGATATACAACACGTTCGAAACGTGACATCTCAATAGTTAATCTCCTCTCAAATGAAATTATTAAATAAATAATTTGCCCAAATAAACGATTCGCCACGAAAAAAATTCTAATGATCTTTGAAAGAGTAGAACTCGCAACCATTAAACCATTTCACGAAGTCTGTTATTTCAACAAGAGCACATAATAAAAACGTTCTAAACTTCCGTCGTCGCCTCGAAAGCCAATAGCAGTTTGCTTCTAGAGATTTATCTTTATTTACATAGAAGATATAGAACGTACTTTATTCGCTCTAAAAATGCACTTAACATTTTTATCAGTACGATTACGTGTGTATAAGTTCATACACACGTTACCGTAGCTTTGTATAAGAAACAAAGAAAGAATCTTTTGTATTAATAAGCAATACACAAAAAATGTATATAAAAGATATATGTAAACATTAAAAATAATAAATAAATATATTTTTTTTTTAAATGACTTATATTGATTTATTCCAAAGCTTTAAGTAAAAATAATGTGTCTTATTAATTACATAGTTTATGTATGTTTTTTAACAGCTAAGTACATAATCATTACTATCTCTATCTATATAACAAATATACAATACAATTAAATCATTCGTCAATAAGAAATAACAATGTTTCAATTAAATGAATATAATATAAATAATAATATATAAACTAATTACTATGACAGATTTCTCTCCCAAACTAGTCTTATGCCTCATCTCATGCCGTAACCGTTTTGACAGGGGTGGTCTTCCGAGAATCTATAACATTCGCATGCATCCTAATATAGAAATAAAATGTAACTTCAAATTCATTTAAATAATTCCAGATTTCCCTGAATGGTAGACTTTAGAGCGAAATTGAATTTTCTCTTTATAAACAAATAATATATGTTAGTAATTAGCAAGCTAGTTCGGAAGTTCGTCATTGTTCTTGTAAGTTATGATGTATTTTAATGGAATTATTAAATTAAATAATAAAAGTTTCTAATTTGACCTTAAGCTTTTTCTTGATTTTACTCGAACAGCGCATGCGTCTTTTAACTCGAGCGCTATTATTAAGATCACAAACCAAACCTCGACTGTATACAACGCATTTATTCCTAATATAACTATTAGATGACACGTGCTGAGGATGAGTACATTCAGTATAGATATGATATTTCTACAAACAGTGATCTATGATATATATTTTTGAATATTATTTTGTGTCTGCTTGCTCTTGTAAAAACAAAAAATTTCAGTATTTTCCCAGAAACAATTTTTAATTGTTCTCATTTATTTCCAATTTCCGTGTAAAGGTTGATGTCAGGAGCACAAGGAAAAAACCACAGTGGGACTAATACAGTATACTGATTCATATTCCAGTGAAGACCCTACCATCAGACGGTCTCTTTGTTCATATTTGTTTACAAAAAAACTATTGTATAACTTGCGTAATGTGCCATATTAACATATTTTTCATTTAAAATAATTATTCGGACACAAAATCGTTGAGGCTTTACTGTAATTGGTGTAGTTAGCGAAATTTGTGTTTTACGAGCGCACTATGAATACATAATGAATTTGTGGAAAGGAAAAAATTACTATACAGTAGAATAAATACTTTTTTAATACCCGGAGTTATTTTGTTTCCAAATGTTTTTCTTTGTCTCGCATACCCCGTATTCTCCTTTATTTACTTTAGAAGATATAAAATCAACATAAATACATCAACATTTCGTCGTTTTTATCTTTATATATCAAGTAGGTTTATGCGCAGCAAATATATTTACATAGCTGGATTCCTGTGTATTTTACAAAACTCTGCAAACCTGGTTCCTAGCAGCAGGTAATCCTCTCAATAATAAATGAGACTACCTTACCTCGCGCCGGCACCGACACTGGCTTTCGCACCTAAAAACTTTCGAACGATCTCATCTTGAGCTTCCTTGTAATATAAAATCAACTGTACAGTCATGTCATTAAGGTTCACTTTGTCATAATTTGATCTAAAAGGGTTAGTTACTAGATCGTTCCCGTGCCTCTGAATTGGGCATGTGTTAAAAGCTTAATGCACTAAATAGGGGATACCTAATTTGTTGACTACGCTTGGTGCGCGTTTGTTTATGTTCCAGGATATAAAAATACGAATGTACATGACTAGTTAATGTTAATGTAGTTTTTAAACTATTCCTCTAAAGATACTCGTGTTATATGGACCAAGTATTTGAAGCCAAAATTTTTATTCAAAGAGATATAATATTCTTGCTTGATTGTCAACAATCTTACACTGTAGTAAAATAAAGTAATAAAAATAAAAATAACATAATTCAATGCAATTTTAAAAAAATAAAATTTATTTGAGTTTTATTCCAAAGTGTGTTGTATTGTAATACAATGCGACGCACTTTGTCGTAATAACAAAGCTTTCTTACTAGAGCTTCAAGTTACGCGTAAATTATCGAGATTCGAATCGGTACCTTACCTAGTTTAAAAATAGTGGGTTAGGTTAGTAGCTTTAAGAAAGGTAGCCTAACCTTCAATCTTGGTAATTTCATTCATATTTGCTTTGGATTCTATCTGATTCAGTCAAGTAGGTACTTTCAATTTATTGAAGTTTAAAGTTTGAAAAAGGACATACATTTTCTATAACATTTAAGATTTTTTTTTTATGATATTTTACATACATTAGTTGTCAAAAACTATAATAAAAAACAAAAATGTTAAATTGTTAGGTAGATTTTAAAAGTCTATCTTCTTAACTAATTTTAATAAATACTCAATAACATTAAATTCTAGAAAATATTTTTAACGGCAGACTGACTAAACGTCAAATCCATACAAGCACTTTTCAATGTTCACGTGCTTGTTTTATGTTTGTTTTTATTATAATCTTGTGTTCAGCGAAGAAAAAAACACACCGCGAGGGAATTTTATAAGAACTTTATATTCACATAGGATATTTTACAGTTAAAATGACATCCAAATATGACATCAGTACCTAATTAGACTACGTTGACGTGACGCCCTCAAACAGCCGTCCCCATTACTGCACGTCCTTTTACAACGAACTTTTAATTTAAATTAGTATGTAAATTATTTTCATTAGTGTATTCATAGCATAATATGTATATTTATTTACTGTTAATAAATCAAGCTAACGCTGCCTTTTACATCTTCCTTAGTGTTTTTGAACTCGGTTTGAACATGTATGTATGGTGTCATAAGTATCTAACAAAATTGCTCATAAAAGTACCTATCTCAGAGAAAGGCTATGTAATATAGTATCTTTCCAGATTCTTCTAATAAGTACGTAATAAATTCATCCGATTAGTAACGAACTCTTACACAATAATAATACTAAGTATAGTCTGGTATTAATATAAAAATGATCTTTATTTTATTAAATTAAATTGAAGGTTTAATAGTAAATGCGCGAAAAGATCATAATATCATTCTTTCATTCATCAGTCTACTTATTAATTTTTCATGTAACTAAAAATTATAATTTTGTATGTAATTACTTTGAATTTATACTATTTCTTACATTTCGATGAGAAAATTAGCAAGTAATTTTATGTTGAAGATAATTATCCTAATAAGTGTCAACATAATATATCAATTAATATGAAAAGGCAGTGCCTGGTTCGTATTGCCGGCAATATTAGCAATCTTGGGAATTTTAGTGAGTTTTTCTGGCGATAAATCACAGTAGGAGTTTGAAGTCTGAGAGTTCGTAGTAGAACTTTACTTTACTTGGTGGTAGGACTTTGTGCTATCCCGTCTGGGTAGGTACCGCCCACTCATAAGATATTCTACCGCCAAACAGCAGTACTCAGTATTTTTATGTTCCGGTTTGAAGGATGGTGAGCCAGTGTAACTACAGGCACAAGGGACATAACATCTTACTTCCCGAGGTTGGTGGCGCATTGGTGATGTAAGGAATGGTTAATATTTCTTATAGCGTCATTGTCTAAGGGCGGTAGTGACCACTTACCATCAGGTGACCTATTTGCTTGTCCGCCTAACGATATCATAAAAAAATAGCTTGGATTTTGCAGTTCCAATGGATTTAAGAGACAAAAAAGTGTGCATTTATGTTTGTGCACTTACCCCCTGGCAACATGAAAATGGCAACTGGTATTGTAATCAGTCAGACGGATATTTATTTGTTATTTATTTACGGAATTTTATCCATAAAAGTATGGTCTTATAATTTATCAAAAAAATGGCCTTTTATATTAAAACAGAAAATCTATGCTAAGTAACATATAATATCAAGAAGTATCCAATTTGAAGAAATAATTCATATTCGTTTCCACGTAATTTAAATCATTGAAACTTGTACCTATAATTTATCGCCTGATTCCATCTCGAAATGAAATCTAGCAATTGCTTGAGTTGAAAGATTTCATCGTCATCGCTCATCTTGACTGGTGGAGTTTCATTAGTGGAACCATATTTTTCTTAAAGGCCATCATCCACCATTTTCAGCGTATTATAGCAATATCCTGTGTGATATATGTCATAAAAAGAGGAATAGCTATGCCGAAAATTAAAGTTTTTAAGCTGGATGGATGTAAAGCAATATTAATAAAGATTTTCATTTGTTGCGTGGCTTTCAAATCATATGTATTGGAAGGTAAGCTTAAAACTCAGGTGTTTTTGCACTGCGTGATCGAGTATTTCGATGAGAAATGGTAATTTTGAACTCAATTCAATCCTAAATTGCCTGTTGGGATTGATTTAGAAAATTTATCATGACTCTTTTTTCCATCGTTGGAAATAAGTGTCTGTTTTCGTTTTATATATTAAATTTCAAAAAAACAACGAATTCATATTATACGTCAACGTAAATACTGCAAAATTTTGCCAATTTATTATTATTTCGCCGTTGTATAATGGAACTTATATCTTTGACAAAGTTGGTGTCAGGCCTAAGAAGTTCTCTAGTCGATTCAATGAGTAATTTTGTGTAATTTAAAAAAGTCATACTTATAAACATAACCTTAAATAAATAATATTCCCCGGCTCAACGGTCCAAGCCTTTTGTTTACTAGAACTAAACGCCATATTTGTTTTTATATGTACTAACATATAAAAACAAATATGACGCCTTCACCTAAGACTTCATATTTACGCTATAGGAGAAACCTGCACGGGACGCCAATGCTAGATGACGCAGAAGACGCATAAGGAGAACAACTGATGCAAAGTACGTCAGGATGTCAAATTTGGCATACATAACATGGCTTGTAAGGATAGTAATCTCCAAGGCAGCAATGTCAAACAGTCAGCACTCTTGTCATTATTGCCTCTAATTTGGCTAGTAATTTAGCATTGCATATGTTCAATTCAAAATAACAAAAATAACAATTTATTACCAAAAATTTACATCTTTGACATTAAAAATCTATTTTATTAACTGTGCTTGCAGTTAGATTATACATTAGACCGATAGATGATATTGTTTGATACCCCTAAGTGACTGAGTTAACGGCCACTCACAAGAGAGGGGAGAACCGTATTCATCGTCTAGAATTTAGACTCTAGATCATCAAGACAACGAGGAGTTTGACTTTATCACCAATTCTAAGCCATATTATGATATTTACTGTTGTGTTCAGAAAACTGTGGTTCGTCAAAATAACAGTTTAATATTAATTAGATAATTACAATTAAAAAAATAATTCTAAATTACCTTCAATAAACAATGGAAGGCTTTTAACATTACTTATATATTTAAACGAATCTTACTTACATAGACAAATGATTATGTACTCGGCGCCATTTAGTTTTAGAAAAGGCCATTGACATTGAAATAATCCCACACGGTCGCTATAAACTAGCAAAGCCACAAACTGATACCAATAATTTTAAATTTTCGCCAATGTTCACAGCCTGTTTAGGCAGGCAAATTGCCTTAAGCCCGTGACAAAGCTGGGGCTCTACAACATAATTACAACGATTTTGCTCTGACAGTAATAATGTTTTGCAAATGGTTACAGATGTTTCCGGTATTGGTTGGTTAATGTGCCTGGTTAATTTATGCGACACTCAATTTCATTGTACATTCAGTGAGCGTTTGAAAAATTGATGTGATATAAATATATAACTATATATATTATAAATAAAAAAAATTATGAGATGAGAAATTTTCTGAGGAGATAAATTGAGAGAAGGCGAAGATGATTATGAATCAGTGATTTTTGTTTTTTTTTAGAGGAACTTTTAATTAAATTCAATCATAAACACTTGAATTATTATTCTACATGATTAAATATAATGTAACTACCATTTCGGACTTTCAATGCTACACAGAAGAACCGACAAGAAACTCATAGTTATTTTGTTCATGAAATATAGTGGAATCATATACAACTACATTTATGAATCCTGTGCGAAAATCAACGACTATATTAGGTATTTTGTAACTATTTATGTTTTTGTGAAGCGCAGTACTTAGGAATTACATTAGACTGATTTCTCCAGCTTAATATACATTTGTCAAACCTTAAGGTACCTAAAGGTAACTTCCAAGATAGAAACTGTATTATTTCTATATAAGCTGTATGAATTTGAGCTGTTCTGTAATAATTTTTATCTTAAATAAAAATATGTATGTACCTACAACATACACGTACAAACTTTAGTTTAAAATTTAATATATCTCGTAAAATAACAATTCAAAAGTACTTGTAAGTACGTGCTTTAATAAATCTATATATTTAAATATACTTTAGATAATCTGGGATCGTAATAAAAATAATTGATCGTTAGTTAATAATAACAGATTACGATAGGACGATAATAAGTCACCGCAAGTTCTTAAAAAAGAAACAAGAGGACGCCAGAATATTTACCTTCGCTTGGAATATATTATGATGAGTGTATGATACCTAATATCATACACTCATCATAATATATTCTACTGTAAAATGGCAATAATTATATGTATGTGTTCTGGTTTGATATATAATATATACATATACACAAGTAAGTTTTTACTATGGTTGACGCTGCAAGGATGAAAGATGGTTAATATTTCTTGCAGTACCAATATTGGCTCTGTACAAAGTATTAAATGGTCCATAACCATTCAAACCAGAACACAATCATATAAATATTGTCATTTTACATTATGTTACTGTAAAAGCTCGAACTAGGGTAAATCTAAAGATTTTCCAGTAAAACCTAAGATTTACCCTAGTTCGAGCTTTTAAAGTAATATATATTCAATACACTCACCATCCAAATCGGAACTACTTATTTCGATAAGCCGCCTTTGAACACTTTCATTTTCTTATGTTATTTAGTTTTTTTTATTTCATTTTTGTTTCAATAAAAAGGTTCAAAACAGCAACAAATAAAGTTAACTTCTTTATTACTTTGTAAGAAATCGATATGTCATTAATATAATAAAAATTTAAGTTTACAATAATTCAATTCATCCAAATTCATTAATAAATTTTTCATATTTATTGCATATAATTATAATAATAATTAATTAATTACTGGAATGAAACAAACTTCAAAAGGCCAGTTTTAAATTAATTATTTTAACAGTAATTTTCATGAAAAGTTCACAATAAATAACGCTTAGAACGACCGTTATCTTTTGAAGTGAACGCGGAGGTGTTGTTAGAAGCTTTGTAAATTTATTATTATTACTTTAATTCTTGTAAAATTTTCGAAATATAGAGAATATACAAAGGGTATTAGGGTAATGGTGAAGATAATATTGTTATGTCTAAGGATGGTTGGTCTGTACTTAAAACTATGAAACAAATTGTCGTTAGGGATGTCTCGTCTCGTGGCGTTTATCTTTTTTTTGAAGAGCGACGCGTACCTATATTCTTTATCGATAGAATACTTAAAATATATATTTATTTACATGAAGGTTTATAAAAGTTTGTACGATTAAATATTTTAACTAGCTACAATACAAATTCTGGCCTCACGGAGTTATGGCAAGAATGCAGCATTCCGACTTTGAATCGCAATTCCAATTAACTCGGTAAAAAATGAACCAATGCTTCTGTCACCGGAGGGTTTTTTTATACGTTGTCGACAATATTTAGAGTAAACTTTGAAGTAGCCTAAACCATTTTACAAAATCTGATGATATTATTAATTACTAATAAAGCAAGTATAAAGCAGTACTCGAAGTTACGATAAAGTAAATGTTTGTTTTGGAGAATGAGCAGTCTTTAGTCTAATCAGCGGTGTAAATCGACCTCTTTAATATAATTTGCGAGAGAATTTCAAATACATAATCGAGGTAAATTTTTACAAATATTTAAAACTTGATACACATAAGAAAGTAAGTATAATGATAATAAAATACAACTATACAATTATTGACTAATTTAGATTATGAAAACATACAATCAACAATTACTTCATAAAAAAGTTATATATTTAAAGGAAATGACTAAAATAAGTCTAATTTTTTGTTATTAAAAAATAAATATATTAAATAAACAAAATAAATAATTTTATTCATAAAAGATATATTGAACACGGTTATCATTACTATATCGGTCAAAGATATTATAAATGAACTAAGGTACAACAAATCGTAAAAAGAAACGAATTTAAAACGAATAAATGAGATCAATGCAATAAAGCTTAAATAATCAACATCCAATTATTGTTTTCAACACCTTGCGGTATACGATTTACGTATTTTTCTTTTCTTAACCAAGCAGTTCGAAACTGCAGTCAAGAATTAACAAAAACTAAATCAAATAAAATATGTTAGATAACCGAAAACGGAAAACGATAATACTTTGGGTTTAAATCTAGTCCAAAAGTTTTATACCAATGATGTATCAGGCAAAGTAATGTTGATGATCCAGTGAAAATGGGACTATAGTTTCTGTAAGATGCAAGACTACTACAAATTCAGTGTGGTTCTCATGCACACGTTCATTTTTTTCAGTGTTCTAACATGTGTGTAATATGTGAACATAGAAAGTATTCCGTTATTCGTATACAGGTACAGCTGGTCTCAGAATCTAGATAGTCTTGAGAGTTAATAAGTTGCAAATGTTTTCAGGTACACAATATTTCCCTTATCCAGTTATATTATTATTTTTTAAAGTTTAGCTTATTGAGAAACGTGACAAGAGATCTTCTTGGACTTCCACTTTTTGTTTTTCCTTCATGTATTGTTCTTCTTCCCTGTCCTAGAATGTATCTAGTATGGCTTGGAGTAAAACTATACTCAACTATAATCGTTTATAGTTATATAGATCGTTCTGATAATCCTGTTGAACATTATATTGTATCACGGCTTATGCAATTTTTGTACTCAGAACTCTCACAAACTTATAATCATAAATTATTGGAATTTTGATAAAGTTCGGATATTTTATATAAAGTCAACAAAATTATGTTTTGTAGAAAATCATGATACCTATATGTAGGTATTTTTTATACAATTAACTTATATTTTATTAAGAATGTAAATTCGGAAAACAATTGCTGTTAATTTTAAAACAAAATTTTATAGCCCAGTCCCAATAAACATTAGGTGTAAAAATAGCAGTTAAATGAGCACTGCGTGGGTGCACGCTCCATCGTCGCCCGTCTGAGGCCATTTCTTGGGAGCTCGATTTACTTACTATCGATAACTGTTGAATTGTTTTTTTGTTACATTACTATTTGCTTATTATGCTACTAACGATTTTTTATTTTACTTATCTAAAATATTAAATTTAAAGTCTGTGTTATAGGGCTTAGGATACCAACCTTAGATTCATAGAAATCAAAGGTATGCGGTGAATCAGGAGAAAATGCATAGTTACTTATTATTTATGCGTCGAAATGTTATTTTATAATAACATTTCGACGAAATGATATTATATCTATTAGTACTTTTTTATTCGGGGAAGTAATAATTTGCACCCAAAAACTTAATTTTTGAATTGAGCATTTGAAACAATTATTTAAAATTAGAAACATTTTATATTTATATTTTATAATTGAGAATTATTTCTTGGCGCGATAAGAGCGCAAGTTTACGAGGTTAAATTTTGGTCCTTTTTTAGAGCATATTTAAATAGTTCTCACTTCTGTTAGGCGGTTTCGTCGTTAATTATCAATAATATTAACATTAAATACAATAGATTTTTCTAAAAAATATTATCCTATATCGGTCTTGTAATAGTTGCTGTAAATTTCCTTCCATAAACGATAAGATTCAGGATTAGGCATCGACCCCATTTTCAACTCACTATCAATGTATAGGAAATTTAAATTATCTTTTGTACTCGGTGTCCATTTTACTGGCAGATCACTCGATTCTGGAGTAGGATTACTGAAACAACAAAATACGGATCAGTATGTAAACAATGGAGCTTCATTACTATTTAAGGAGTAATGTATATTTTTTATTAGCGTTAGTTCTGATTAAGAACTTCAATTGAACAAGTAGCTAATTGTTGCGTCAAATAATTGGTTTAATTATGATATAAGAACTATTTGACTTCCCAAGAAATTTCAGATAGAAATGTATCTATCTCTACCGTAATATAATTATTTAGAAGATGGAACTTAAAATTATTATAATTTACGATTAAATTCTCACCCGTATTTTGCAAAATTGGTCCACATGTTCGTCATATATTCTATAATTCTAGAATCATCATTATTCACTCTGAAAGGCATCAGGTATCCATCGAATAAGTAAAATATATCATCTGCGTGGCAAGCTCCTTCTTGGTCTGAATAACCACTCCTTCTTTTCATAAAATTTCTTGCTCCAGAATAATTAAAAATGTAATTATACACTGATTCGATTCTTTTGGTCAAAAATTCAGTTTCGAAAATAACTGGTATTTCAAAATACAATTGTGTGTATAGATCTGTTATATTCAGGTGTTTCTGTAAACTGATTTCATCTTTACCGAAGTAAAATTCTTTTACTTTCTCAGCTACCTTCAATGCTTCAAATTCAGATGAAAAAGTAAGATCAGAAGCGAATAAATAACGCCCGTTCCTTTCACTAACAGATTCTTCTGTTTCCAAAGCCACTAAAAAGTAACCTTCCTTGCTTGTAGTTCCATATAGCACTTCTATGTCCTTGGGCCTACTTTTCAAAACGTTGTATGGTAAATCAGTCAATACAGGTTCTGTTCCCGGGATATTAGTTTCTATACACGGTAGGTGTAGAATTTGAGTATCAAAAAATAAGCCTATTGGTTTTTTTGCGGTAATCGCAGTGAGCTCTTTGTAGCTCAATTTAGATAATATTTTGTATATTTCATTGGGATCTTCTGTAGTATGTCCAAGAGATTTGACTAGTAGACTAGCAATCCAAACGGGATTTCTATTTATCACCCAATTAGATAATGATGATCCACTTTGAACGATTGCTCTTTTAAATAATCCGGTAGAAGCCTCACTTGTTAATAGAAGTGAAACTGAGGTAGCTCCGGCACTTTCACCAAACACTGTTACGTTATCAGGATCGCCACCAAATGCAGCAATATTTTTCTGAACCCATTTCAATGCTGCTATTTGATCTTTCAATCCAGCGTTTCCTGGTGCTTCTTTTATATTAAGACAAATAAAGCCAAGGGCACCAAGTCTATAATTGAATGTGACTAAAATAATATCTTTCTTTGTGAGGAAACCCGGTCCGTGGAGGGTCTTACTTCCACTTCCTAGGTAAAATGCACCGCCATGAATATAAACCATGACGGCTAGTGATTTTATTTTTGGCATTGCTGGTACGTAAACATTTATTTTCAAACAATCTTCAGAGCCGATAACGCCTATAAAAGAGTTTTGTGCGCAGACATAAATTTCGTCTACAGCATTATATACACCTTCCCACGATGGTGGTGGACCGGGGGCCTGAAATAAAACGAAAGATTAGTAACATTAGTAAAGAAACGAATATTAATTATTATTATGAGGAATGATAGTCTGAAATAATATAGTATTATGATTTCTTAAATTTTAATATGTTTTTATTTTTATTTGCCACTATATGGTAACCGAATTCAGTAATAAATAAAAAAATAAGTTTAAGAGGCATAATTATTTTAAATGTAAGTTACAGTTTCCATTTGAAAAATTACAAATAGTCGACAAGAAATTGCAAATAACTATATTTTTTGCTAGTTTCCAAATATCCTTTCAAAGCTGTCAAGATGGCGTCAAATTACTTATATATCTTGGGATAGATTGACACTTCATTAAATTAAGTATAACTTGAATTAATAACTTGACGATTTATTTGTCAATAATTAATATTTTTTAATTTCAATTATTTTATTTTTCCTACAGACATTTTTAACCAATTTAAAGTGACCATAGAATACGAGTTTAGCTTATAATGAAAGCCTGTTATATATTTTTCTTATTATTACCTATTCAAATTGTACTTATAAGAAGACATTTTATAATTAAGGTGAAAATTTCCATCTACAAAAGTGAAGTAATAAAAAAATAATAATCGGCAAGAGACACGCGGCAGTGTGTTCAAGCCAAAACAAAGGAACTGGCCTCGCAACACACCTTTTTTGATCCCTTAACAACTAAAATCTATTGAACATTAAATTTGGTTTATTTTTTATCAGATTTAGACTAGCTATTATCCTAAATTTGATAAATACAGCTTGAACGGTTATTAAGGTATTGATGTCGACTGTGTACGTGTAGTGTATTACACCCGCATTGAAGCAACGTGGTGGAATATGCTCCAAACCTTCTCCTCAAAGATAGAGGAGGCCTTAGCCCAGCAGTGGGAATTTTACAGGCTGCTGATGATGTCGACTGGCTGAAATATACACAAAAACCTAACCCACTTCTAGAGGACCTAGAATGTTGAAATATGTTAACCAGCTGGGTAATTGTGTCTATACAAAAGGGAAAAGGCCTCGCACTTTCCAATAGTATTACAGCAAGAAAAAGTTTTTCTTTCGCAGGATAGAATAGGTTCCACGGCGAAAGGTCGATTTTTGTCAGATACTAGATTTGATTGATTGTTTATTATTTATAAAACTTAGACGACCAATAAAATGCACCTGATGGTATGCTAAAGAGATTTGTGTTACAACTGAAATAGCCTTTTAATTATTATAAAATATTGTAATTGTAACGACATTCGTTTCATATAAATATATGTGACCGACTACTGACTTTGCAAATTGTAGTTTAATACTAGTTAATTTAAGGTGAGGCTGTATTTGGCGGCCGCCGAAAGACGGAGAGGGTACCGCTGGTTTTTTAGTGGGTAAGCCCGGCGTACCTGGGCGCATTCGGCGTCCAGGGCTCCGGGGAGGCACCCCCGCCCCCCACTTTTCATCACGTCGGGGAAGCGATAAACGCGCTCTTTTTTTAAAAGTAGTCGTCTTGGGTTCAAGCTTGCTTCGTACCAATTTTCATCAAATTCAGTTGAGTGATTTGGCCTGGAAAGCCTAACAGATCATAAACAAACATGATACTTATATGATTACTATAAAAGTTTAGACTAAAAAATAAATATTCACAATCGTGTATAAACGTATTATTAAGAGTAGCAAGTCTAGTACCCTAACATATTTTAATAGTTTGTTGTGAAAAAGGATGACTATGACATTATCAAGATTTGCCATCACTCTACAATATCCACGAATGGTTATGATTAATTGAATATACTTTTTTTTTTTTAAAGTAAAACCCGATGGAAGTTGCTTATTACAACTACTGATATACAGCAAGCTAACTGGTTGCGTGTGATTGTATATTTGTACTGATGTGTATAGTCTGTAATTATATGTACGTCGTAACTACCAAGATTTAATTACGTACATTTGCGCACCAAACGAGAGCGTTACGAGTCAGAAGAGTATCGTCAATTAAAGTCTGCAGGTTATTTGTTCCGTTAAAAACTAGTTTTATTTCAATGTGTAATAATCGCGAAAATCTAAGACAACATTAGGTTATTTGTATCCCATTAATTTGATAAATAATTATTTATTTACAAAAATGATATACCATCAAAAAACTATTATTGGGTTAATATGTTATATTTGACAAGCATTACAATGTTTTTGTTTACAAACATTTCAAACAAATAAATACCTACCTGAAACCTCGTGCTACTGTTGGTCGACGCGTACGGTATTCCGATGTACTCAAAAATAGTTCCATCTACACTTATCTTACCGCTCAAAGTCCCTTGCGCGATCTTCACTTCTGGTGCCGGCTGATCGATTAGGTTCATAACCACTAACGTAAACAAAACGATATATTTCCCCCGGTACCTCATTGTATTGCATATTACTTTGAATCAATAAAAATAAGTGTATATAGAGTAAATGGATTAACTTGACCAAATTTCCGACACAACCAATGCGTAGACGCTGCGGTGCCTGACTAACGAATTGCTGCCGGTCACCGGTGACGTTCTTTCGATAATTATATCGTGACGTCATGATTGTTACAAGGTGTCCTTGATTTTTGTGGTATTAATAAATTATTTTGCTTTTTATTGAAAAAGTGCATTAATAGTTTTCATTTATTTTTTGTATAAATGAAATTTTATTTTTAGTCTGTAATTAACAAACACATAAGGTCTTCATATTATAGAATATACCTACATATATACAATATTAGATAATATATGTTTAAGTGGGGAAAATGGGAGGGTGTACTTTTACGAATTCAAATTTTCTCAATTTTACCTGTACGATGCCAGAACTGCCACGTAGTATTAAATAAAAGCTCAAACGAATCTTTACAGTACGGATAGTTTTAAATAATAATTAATTCGCTTTTAGTTGAGTTAACCGCAGAAGGAGAGATATTTTTTATCTTTGATTTTGATCACTCTATTGTTTTAGTTTCTCCTCTTCTATACTGTTATTATATATGTGCGAAAGTAACTCTGTCTATCTGTCTGTCTTGTACCTTCCGATTTTTTTCTTCTGAAACTATATATTACATGATTTTAATAAAACATAACATATTTTTTTAATTTTTTTTACGCCCAATGGAGCACGTACATTCATCTCATAATTCACGTATAATTATAGCATGCTTTATATTTTATTAACATCAAATACATCGCTATCTTTGTCAATTTAAAATCAATTATGTTTCTCTTTATTGAATATCCTGTCTTTTGAGGGTATTCCCATTTTAATTTGAAAAATATATATATCTTTAACGTTATACGGTCTCCAGATTTCAGCCAAATTTGAAAGACCACTGTTACCATTATGATGTTAAAAAATTAATATTAATTAAAACAGTATGAATTCTCATCCAAATAAAATAACAACCTAATATATAAATAAGATAGAATAGATATCGTGGTAGACTCGGATGGAACGAACTTGTTTTCGGTATATATTTTGTATTAAATAACAGACCCGGCAAAATGAATTAACTACGTGTGAGATTTCATTAAATTATTTAATTAATTGACGTGGAATATAATTGTTATTAAAAATCTCGTGTTGATTAAAGCAATAACAAAAACAATTTTAAATAATGTTGTATAAAGTAATAAAAAATAGAAAGACAGGAAAAAGTCTCCTGGAACCCCTCATAACGGTTTTCCCGTGACACTTCTGCTTCTGCTACTGCACTCTACTGCAAGAAGGGTCAACGAACTTCGTTCGAAAAAAAAAAACATTTTCAATAAATAAAAAAATAGTTTAACTTTCTTGCAATTTGGACAGTTTTCAGACATTCAGACATTTTAAATGTCCAAAAACAAACAGTCAAATACGAGTTGTAACTACGTTCTTACTATCACGATATATGTCATCATAAATTACATCAAAACTAAAAGAAAAAGAAACCATTTCCTTGGTGGCGTCTTAACTGTGCTGGCGTCGTGGCTTTGTGCGAGCCCGGCTAGGAAGGTACCAAACATATAACAACTTAGTATTGTTGTGTTCCGGTTTGAAGTAAGCCAGTATAACTACAGGCATGCACATCTTAGTTGCCAAGGTTGGAGACGCATTTGCGATGTGAGGAATGGTTAATATTTCGTAGAGAAAAAGACACATAAAAATTAATTTCATTATAAACTAAAAAACCTACACCGGCTTAAAATCTAGATTATATGGACATCGGCACCAAACGTTTGCGAACTTCACCTAAATTGGTTTTAGCTAACATACTAACACAATACTAACACAATAATTATAGGTATACTTATAGGTATAGGTATTATTATTTGATAAAGATGGTCTAAAAACAGTAGAGTAATTCTGTAGGGATTTCGTTTTTTCATTGCATGTATCGCACCCTTAAAAGACTAAGGGCGTCTGGCAAATGCCTTCAACCTCGGTATTTAAGATGACAGGAACACATCAATACAAATTATTGGTTTTCTTAACTAAAAATATGTTAAAGTAATTTCATTGTAGTTATTGTTTTTGTATTGATAAAAATTCCGTTGTCCCGTATTTATTGGGGCTAATCAATAATATCATACCAAAAAACTCGTGATTCCCTGGCTGTCAACCCTCGGGGACGGATTTTTAATTTTAATTTACATACGAATAAATTTGCATTTGTAATACAAAAATGCGGTGTAATGCGTGAAAATATAAGCAGTACAATAATTATAATTATTTCAAGGTTCTCAAAATATCTCCAGGTAGGTGGTGTATTCATAAATTTAAGAACTAATACTTATACTTGATAAACATTGTATCAAAAAGAAAAAATAATAAAAAATTATTAACTTATTTAGATTCTATAAACTTTATAAACTAAATTTTGTATAGAAAAACCTGGTACCGTGTTCTGTTTTGTATCAAATGTAAATATTTATCCTCAAATCCCCACCGAGACATGTCCAGAACTGAGGGAATATTTAATTCGACTATTCAAAATGCAAGTTTATTTCGCATAGTTCGTAGATGAATACTTAATAGACTTAGCGCTGTGTTTTGCATAACTGTTTATTAAACGAATCCGACGATTAATTCCCGTTTCCGTGAAGAGGATTCAACTGTTTGTCTTTTTTTATCTCATTATTGCGGGACTTTTGTTTTAACTCTTCTTTTGTATTCAATTTTTAATGCTTTGAAATTATGATAAGAAATAGATAAGACACAAGAGGACAAAATCCAAATACACAACATTTGACATCAAATTGGCGCGATATCATTAGTCGAGAGCTGGTATAATCCATGGTATTTATTATGAAGTTGAGAAAAAATGGCGTTTCAAACGTCAACCAAACTGTTATCGGAACTTTGATATTAAAATTAAATATGATAAAAGTAGTTGGGTAGAATAGTGTTATATTATAAATAAAAATATTTACTACTGTACTGTCAGTATTACACAATATAGCTGGGGTTAGCAAATCGCGTGGCATTCGTAAATATAAGGTTTTTGTTTTAATTTAATTTTGGAACTTTTGTCCTACACAGGTACGTCAGTCCCATTGTCCCTTCTCCCTTTGGTTTAAACATTATTTATTATTAATAGCCATTAAATAGAATTCCAGGAACATCCTAGCAGATTCTAATAAAGGATCTAATAGAATACTCTGAACAAATCCAACATCGAACAAACATTCTTTTAAATTAGTTAAGAGTAACTTTCTCTGATTCTGAGTCTTGCCACATTCCATCAACAAGTGATATAGATCTTCAAAATTTCCACCATTATCACAATAAGGAGAAACCATTTTTTTCATAAGAATCTTAAAACTTTTTGTTGGGATATTATGTCCAGCCTTAAGACCATGAGCTGTAGTAATATACAACCTGTTTATTTTGAATCTAGCAAACCAAGGTATGTGAGGACGCTCACTTTGCATGGTACGATACCAAATTCGATTATTTTTGTTTATCTTCATTCCTCTTTCGATTGGAATAGACTACAGTACAAAATACGTTTAAAATAAATAGCAACATTACACAAATACGAACAGGTGAAGTTAAATAAACTAAGTATTGAATTTAATTTTTTCAATGATTATAAGTTGATTAAACTCACGACTAACATTAAGTAAAGAAAGAGGAGAAAGCTTGAATCTCTATCACGATTCTACAATGCGCATTGTTGTGTGCAGTTGTCTTCCATGAAGGAATTCCGGATTCCTGGGCTGTTCTGGTTGGTATTCGATAAGACTATTCATGATCGGATTAATTAAATTATGGGTCGCTATTTAAATTTTACCCTTAACAAATCTTTGTCGCCGTCTCGTCCGTACCGTTAATATTATTGAGAGTGGTTTTCTCCTTTTCTGATAAAATTGGTAGTCAGATGGTAGACCATCTGATGGTAAGTGGGAACCCCTGCTCACGTACCCTGCGCACATACATACTACTACATAACTAATGCGCCACTAACCTTGGAAAATAAGATGTTACGGCCCTTGTTCATGTAGTTACATTAACTCACTCACCCTTCAAACCAGAACTTAACGATGGTAATTACTGATAGGCGGTAAATAGCCCACCAAGTGTCCTATCAACTTATCATCAATTTTCCTAAATATTTATCTAAAAGTAATAATTAACGTTATAGCTCAAACTGTTACTGTTATCTAAAACGTTCTATAAATTATAAACAAAATTACGTACAGGTTTATGCATGATTCTAAATTTAGTGTGATCCTGTAAATGTGCGAACAACTTAGGTGGACTCCGCTTGTAATATTCATAACGTTGCTATTGTAGGAAATTTGTGCATGTGTGTAAACTGTAAACTAGCAATTTGCTCCAGCTTTGCATTTATATAGAAAACACCTAAATTTAATGTTACTACGTGACTCGAAATCCACAGCTAGTGATACAAAGAAACAAGATAATTAGAAAAAAAGGGATAAAATACTGTTAAAGAATATTGCAAGTAGATCAGAATTAGAAAATGAAAATAAAAATAAAGTCGAAAATGGAATAGAAAGAAGGCATGACATATAATTAAAAAAAAATAAACCTATCTAAAAATCAATACCAACACACGCTGACATCCTTCTAAAGTGACTTCCATATTTATAATTATATTGTTATTACTTATATTTTGGAAGAAGTCGATTAATCTATTAAGACTTAATTCATATCATGCCAAATCTTCGAGGCCCAAAAGACGTCACTTGTCAAATTAACGTAGAAACTTATCAAATATAACCCTCGATATAATTACCTGTCAATCAGTAGAATCTTTGATGCGAGATGAATGTTTATGTTTATAAAGCTTCTGTCCTTTTATTATAATTGCTTGTTTTTTTTTTCTTATATCCATATTTGCTTACCAACATTTTTTTTACACAAATAGCATCGGAATCTTTCATCAAAAATTAATTGAAAGCATGGAAAAATGAGGATTTGACTCAACAGTGTATACTTAACATCAATTTAGAAGATAAACTATTTTTTTTTTTTGATCACAGAACCTTTTTCAACAGCAGCACCTGTACTATGTAAGTTAGAAGCGTTTACACTTAAGTGCGGTTTTTTTCCGGTCTTGTCGTTTGCCATCCTATTGGAATACAGGAGTAACAGTATCGGGATTGTACTTAAATTTGCCCAACAACGCAGGAATTATAATTGCTAGTTTTCTTTGAGAAGGATTCTTTGATCTAGAGGTCATAAGTAGAAGAACAGAGATATTATGTGATAGGCCATAGAGACAGAGGCCTATCACATAATTAGTTTGTGTAAACAAAATAAATATAAAGAGGTAAGAAACAATAGCGAAAGTTTTTACTAGGTGACGCAAGTAATAATTTACTTAACTTAGAATTTAGCATTACGAACTATAATTTAACTATAAAAAAAATCTTAATTTTCAGTCATTGGCCTATCTTTTGATGAATTTTTGTCTATCTTTTGATGTTTTTTTGACAAAATATTTTTACTCAAATCTCTCAGGACCTCACATCGGTTTTGTGGTTTTGAGAATATTATAAAAATAATTTACATTTATAATAAATACACAATTTATTTATTCTATAAAATGTTATCTTATATCAGTCTTGTAATATTTGTTATAGATATCTTTCCATAACCGATAAGATTCAGGGTTAGGCATTGGGCCCATTTTCAGCTCACTATCAATGTATAGGAAATTTAAATTATCTTTAGTACTCGGTGTCCATTTTACTGGCAGATCACTTGAATCCGGAGTAGGATTACTGAAAAAAAAAAAATATCATCATAAGTATTAAAGTAATCATGTATATTTTTATTAGTGTTTTTTCTTAATTAGAGAATCAGTAGTTCAATTTAAATTTAAATATATATAATAAAATCAATCCGGATCTATCATGATTCCAAATCATTTCCAAAATCATAATTAATTATAATTTAGGAATTTTTCGACTTTTTAAGAATTTTCAGATACAATTATGTCCATACTAATACAATATATTACATTATATACTAAAAATAAAATTATTTCGTTTAATTTTTAATTCTTACCCGTATTTTGCGAAATTTGTCCACATACTCGTCATATATTCGATAATTCTAGAATCCTCATTATTTATTCTGAAAGGTATCAGGTATCCGTCGAATAAGTAAAATAAATCATCTGCATGACACGCTCCTTGTTGGGCTGAATAACCACTCCTTCTTTTCATAAAATTTCTTGCTCCAGAATAATTAAAAATGTAGTTATACACACCTGATTTGATTCTATTTACTAAAAAATCTGTTTCAAAAATAACTGGTATTTCAAAATACAATTGTGTGTATAGATCTGTTATATTCAGGTGTTTCTGTAAACTGATTTCATCTTCACCGAAATAAAACTCTTTTACTTCCTCAGCTACCTTCATTGCTTCAAGTTCAGATGAAAAAGTAAGATCAGAAGCGAATAAATAACGCCCGTTCCTTTCTCTAGCAGATTCTTCTGTTTCCATAGCCACTAAAAAGTAACCTTCCTTGCTTGTAGTTCCATATAGCACTTCTATGTCCTTGGGCCTACTTTTAAAAACGTTGTATGGTAAATCGGTTAATACAGGTTCTGTTCCCGGGATATTAGTTTCAATACACGGTAGATGTAGAATTTGAGTATCAAAAAATAAGCCTATTGGTTTTTTTGCGGTAATAGCAGTGAGCTCTCTGTAACTCAATTTAGATAATATTTTGTATATTTCATTGGGATCTTCTGTAGTATGTCCAAGAGATTTGACTAGGAGACTAGCTATCCAAACGGGGTTTCTATTTATAGCCCAATTAGATAATGATGATCCACTTTGAACGATTGCTCTTTTAAATAATCCGGTAGAAGCCTCACTAGCTAATAGCAGTGAAACTGAGGTACCTCCGGCACTTTCACCAAACACTGTTACGTTATCAGGATCGCCTCCAAATGCAGCAATATTTTTCTGAACCCATTTCAATGCTGCTATTTGATCTTTCAATCCAGCGTTTCCTGGTGCTTCTTTTATATTAAGACAAATAAAGCCAAGGGCACCAAGTCTATAATTGAATGTGACTAAAATAACATCTTTGTTTGTGAGAAAACCCGGTCCGTAGACAGTCTTACTCCCACTTCCTAAATAAAATGCACCGCCATGAATATAAACCATGACGGCCAGAGGTTTTGTTTTTGGCATTGCTGGTACGTAAACATTTATTTTCAAACAATCTTCAGTACCGATAACGCCTATAAAAGATTTTTGTGCGCAGAGATAAATTTCGTCTACAGCTTTGTATACACCTTCCCACGATGGTGGCGGACCAGGGGCCTGAAATAAGACAAAAGGTATAAAATAATTGTAACAAATAAATGTAAGTAAAAAAAAAAGAATAATTAGCAGTTCAATCAAATCCAAACAGATAGGACGACAATTGAAAGGTTTGAAGGTTTGGTTCGAATTTCTATACATACAAGTACCTTTGACCTGATATTCAATATTGGCAAAGAGACTCGTAAAAATAATTATTAAAAAGACATACTAAAGAAATCTTTCTTTATTTGGAATGTAAAGTACGATTGCTACACTTGTCAAATAAACTTCGTTTACGTCTGATTGATTTGAATTTGGTTTACATATATATTACAAAACTCTGATAACAAAAAGGATAGTTAAAATACACGCATATAAGAAAAATGTTGTGTTTGGAATATTAGAAAAATGTATCAATTATTATAAATTTGTATATTTTGTGAAAATTGTTGAGTGTTTTCGCTATTTTGTTAAATAGCGTCAATTCAGCTTTTATTTATAACTTGACAGTTTATATTTATTCAGTATATATTTTTCTTATTCCTGCACCTTTATAGTGCAAATTGACACGGCCAAATTTGATCACACAATGCTTGTTTACTTTGTAATGGCAATACCGTTACTAAGCGACCAAGCTGAACCAATAATTGGCTGATATTTTTATAGACTTATCTCGAACACTATCTATATAGATAATCAAATTTATGTTTTAACATTTTCTACGCACTTATCTACCTTGCTCATTATTCATATTTATTTAACATTGAACGATTGCTTATGATGAGTTAGCCCTAGATAACCATTTTTAAATTACTTTAAATTATTGGTCAATTAAAGTAATAAACCAAAAAAAAATATCAACAATTATAATCACATTTACATTATTTTTAAAAAACAGTAATTGTTTTACACAAGATTTTTTTTGTTTGCAAACATTTCAAACAATATTCAAATAAATACCTGAAACCTCGTGCTACTATTGGTCGACGCGTACGGTATTCCGATGTACTCGAAAACAGTTCCATCTGCACTTATCTTACCGCTCAAAGTCCCTTGCGCGATCTTCACTTCTGGTGCCGGCTGATCGATTAGATTCATAACCACTAACGTAAACAAAACGATATATTTCCTCCGGTACCTCATTGTATTGCATATTACTTTAGATTACAAATAAATATTTATTTTAATTATAACACTCAAAGTATTTTCTTCATAATAAATGCAAGTGTATTTAGTGTCAATGGATGACCTTGACGAAATAACCGACACAACCAATGCGCCGACGCCGCGGTACCTGACTAACGATTGGCTGCCGGTGACGTACATCGTCAATGATATCGTGACGTCATAATTATCATATGTTTGCCTTGAATTTTGTCGTATCACTGTGCTTATTAATGACTATTGGCATATATATTTATCAATTTCAATAATTTTGATAGACTGTTTCTAGTGTATTAATGGAAAATACTTCTCTTTAGAGCCTGTGACTAACGAACACACTCAGTCAGGGTTAATATATATTTGGATTTTTTGGAAATTTTACCTATAAAAAATTTTGGGCGGCCAGATTTCACGGAAAATTTTAATCAATAGTAATGAATTAGCTTGTTAGCTGATTTCCACGTAGATGGAGAGATTATAGGATTTGTTTTTTTTTTTGTGGATGATACCTGCTATACGGTCATTGCCGATTTTTATCATTCTCTTATATTGAGTATGTGGTCTTCGACTATAAGCACATTTATATGATTACTATACAACAGGAATACAATACTAGACGAGTTTTCCTCTGTGTACATTTTATTTATTTATTTAGATCTTCCAATAGAACTAACAATATAATTATGCATAAAGATAGATAACAAATCATTATGGATTAATTGTATTTTTAATTACAGTCAATTACAGTATGCTCAATAATTCATCACCATCAAAAACACACAGAAAAAATATAAGAGCTAATTCCATTTTAGTTAAACTAATCTAGACAAATATTATAAATACGAAAGTAACGCCTTTCCGTTATTCTTTTACGGCCAAACCATTGAACCGTATTTGATGAAATTTAGTGTAAAACAAGCCTTAACCCCAAAGAAGCACAGAGATTACTTTTTTATACCTATGACGACCAACTTCTAAAACGCGAGCCAAATCGGTATTGTTTTTAAAGTGTTTCAATTTTAATTAAGAAAAAAAACACCTATATGATCCGAAATTGACGACCTCCTTGGTCAAGTAGTGGTCGATTCCCGGCCGAGTCGATGTAGAAAAATTTCATTAGTTTTGTATGTTGTCTTGGGTCGTTACTTCTGATTTTGCATAACTCAAGTGCTATAGCTACTTACATTGGGATCAGAGTAATGTATGTGTTGTTGTCTAATATTTATTTATTTAAATGTAAGGCTTGGAAACAAGGAGATAAGTCATTATATTAAAAAATAATACAGAAAAGTTGTCGACAGCATATTGTATGTTTAATAAAACACATCAATTATTTATGTAAAAAATAAGTTCTTATTAATATTCTAAATATAATTTGTTAATGAAATAGTAATGACACTTATCTAAATAAATTAATAACATAAACATTATAAGAAAATTCACAATTTACTAATTAACTAAATATTAGGTATGTATGTATGTCGAATAGAAATATTTTCTACCTTATAAATTAAAAAAAAAACACGACTCCATGAATGAATTCATTACTTTTGGTGCAAGATATGATTAGAATTAACGATACCCAATATTTTACCAAAAAGCAGCAAAATTGTCTGAAAAAAGTTTATACATATTTATATCTTTATTTTTAGTTTTGGTTTCTACAAAAAAAAAACATAATTATGTAAGCATACTTATGTTTTTTTTTAAATATTTTTTGTGATATAGGTAGGCGGACGAGCAAATGTGCCACCTAATGGTAAGTGTACCACCGTCCATAGATAATGGCGCTGTAAGAAATATTAACAGTTACATTGGCTCACTCGCCATTCAAACCGGAACACAACAATACTTGTTACTGTTGTTTGACAGTAGAATATCTGATGAGTGCGTGGTACCTATCCAGACGGGCTATCACAGAGCCCTACCACCAGGGAAATATTTATTATTATAGTATGCATGTAATAGTGTAATTATAATTATGAAAGCGAAGCAAGAAATATAATCTTTGAAGGGAAAGCAGATAGTTTATTTTACCATAAAAATCGTCTACTTTTTGGAAAGCTTTATATTTTTGTTAACTTAACGATATTTTATTTCAGTTGTATTACATTACAATTATTGATCTTGTTAAAATTAAATATTATTTTATATATCATGCATTTTCGCGTAAGATTTTAAATAATTATGTTAAGATTTTTACTTTCGAGTGAACTTTTATTTTTTGAGATGTCAGGATTAGTAGATTCACAGAACAAAAGGCAATCTTGATTTTCGTATAAATATTATCGTCATAACAATATAGCTTATGGGTTGTTACCCGCCTGCTTATGAACTGTAGATGATTCTGCCTTGATTGGTCACAATCCCATACCATACGTACAGAGAAAAACAAAAATTATTTATGTTTATATATAGATTTGTAAAGAAAATATTTATTTGTATATTTATCATTCGTTCATTCTTAATGAGTCTTTTCGTTTGATACAGACACGAGCATAATCGTAAAATTAAAAAATCATTATGTTTTTTTTTATTTTTTAAAAGACGAATGGCAAAAAAAAATATTGTATGTATACGCTCAGTAATAGCTAAGTAATAAATTGACTAAGTAATAAAGCGATTCATTAATATTAAATAGTAATTATACTAATTGTTATTTAATATTATTTTATATCCATATACTTATTAAAAAAAATGAGCTTACTTTAACTAAGTATATATTTTTAGAATATAATATCAGATTGATTTGGTAGTTATCACACGCGACATCGCCCGCGTCGCGCATACTTTTTAGATTTTAAAAAAATCTTGCTTCATATAAAATTTAATGTAATCGGTTTTATAACTAGCGTTACAGATGAACAAAAATACAGGTAGAGTTACTTTCGCATTTATAACAGTAACCTTATAAAAAGGCAGTCAAGCGTACATCGCTGCAAGAAACATAAGACACTCCATAATGCGTTTCCAAACATCGAATTTAAGATCTCATCTCCTTCGATACACAACAACGTAGAGTATTGATGTTTGGCGTTAGATCAATGAGTGGGTCATATACACCTTCATTGTCCATGACTAAAATGTTTTGCCTCATTTTTGGTAACATCGATTCCATTAAATACGTTTTTTACGTAAATTACTATTGTACGTATAAATTACTTTTTAACATAATTAAATAGATTTTTAACAAGTTTATTAAGTAAACTTGTAATATCAAATATTGTTTGGCCATTATAAATGAAACCGTTTTGTTATTATACTTTATTTATCAACCACCCAATTTATACCCAAAAAACAAATGACGCATAGCCATACATACCTACATTATTATTATCCCATGCTTATCGTTTGCATCTAACAAAAATACTATTGTTACTAAAAAAGAACAAAAATAGAGTTTGTAAGATGGATTCTTTCATGTTACCAAAATAATTTAATTCAATGCTTTAGTGCGCAGCTGTTTGGAATATTCCAGTGTCATGTGGAATCCTCTTTATAATGCCTAGTCACAACATGTATGAGTATCTCACACGGACAGTATCACAATCGCTGACTGTATATATATGTATATATATCGTTAGTGTGCTTAAATAATTAAAGAAAGCCCTCAGGGTTGGATTGTACTTTAATTTACATACAATTAAATTCGCATTTGTATATTTGCAATAAAATACGAGTGAATATTGGCAGAAGGCTTGAGTATCAACAAAGAAATTCACTCCGAACTGATGTGTTAATTATTAAAATATCTCGGGGCAAAAGTTACATTATATCAGGGCAAAAAGTGGATAATGTGGTTTGCTAAAAATATTAAGAATTATATACATATTTATTATACGCATAATATTCCATTCATTCAATTATAAATATTTATTTATCTACTTACTTAGTCTCTATTATCAGATAAAGTATCTGCACCACACTATAATTTATTTTCAACAAAGTTGCGCCTAAGTAATGAGAAAACTTAAAGGTATCTCTTGAGATTCGCGTTGTTTTGTTTTATCTTTGTTCTAAGTTGAAATATGTTATAGGTAATATTCACTTTACACAAAATACACCATATATGTCACACAATTGAGTATATCATTATAACTTAACTTGAAAAATATAGAAAAATATCTTTACTTTTTAAATTTCAAAATTGCGATATTTATCATATATTTCTTTCCATAACCAATAAGCCTCAGGACTAGGCATCGAATCCATTCTTAATTTACTATTAATGTATAAGAAATTTAAATTATCTTTTGTATTTGGATGCCATTTGATTGGCAAGTTGCTCTCATCGGGTGTGGGATTTCTGAAAAAAAATTATATTCATACATCAAAAAATTCGTATGAATTAATATTGATTTATTCTATAACTATTTAGTTATGCTTACCCGTATTTGGCGAAGTTTGTCCAAAAACTCGTCATGTAGTCTATAATTATTTTATCTCTGCTATTGAGTGTAAACGGGCACAGGTTCCCGTTGAATATGTAAAATAAATCATCGCCATGACTCGCCCCATTTTCGTTCCAATAAGTACTATGAAATTTCAAAACATTTCTGCTACCAGAATAATCGAAAACGTAGGTATAGACTTTAGATTTACCATTTTTAACAAATTGTTGCGCTTCGAAAATTGCTGGCATCTCAAAATATAAGTGTGAATACAAATTTGTTATATTCACAAATTTTTCCAATGATATTTCGTCTTTACCAAAGTAAAATTCATGTATTTTATTTGCTATTTCTCTAGCTTCATTTTCTGTTGGAAAATTAAGATCAGAACCCAACAAATAACGTACATTCCTCTCCCGTATTGACTTTTCATTTTCTTCAGCTATTACTATTAAGCCTTCGTTACTTGTTATTCCGTATACTACATCAACATTCTTAGGCTTTTGAGAAATAATGTTGTAAGGTAAATCGGTTAAGATCGGTTCTATTCCTGGGATTTTAGATTCAACACATGGCAAAAGAAGAATTTGTGTTTTAAAAAATAAATCTAGTGGCTTTTTTGCATTAATCGATGTTATTTCTTTGTAACTCATTTTAGAAAATATTTCGTATAATTCTTTCGGATCTTCAGTGTTGTATCCAAAAGATTTAACAATATGACTAGCAACAAGTTCCGGTTTTCTGTTTATCGCCCAATTAGATAACGACGACCCGCTCTGAACTATAGCTCTTTTAAATAATCCAGTGGAAGCTTCGCTAGCTAATAGCAGCGAAACTGATGTAGCTCCGGCACTTTCACCAAACACCGTTACTTTATCAGGATCGCCTCCAAATGCCGCAATATTTTTCTGAATCCATTTCAATGCCGCTATTTGATCTTTTAATCCAGCATTGCCTGGTGCTTCTTTTATTCTTAGGCAGAGGAAACCAAGAGGTCCGAGTCTATAATTAAATGTCACTACGATGACGTCTTTTCTCACAAGGTAACCTGGGCCATAGATAAGCTTACCTCCATTTCCTAAAATAAATGAACCTCCATGAATATAAGCCATAACGGCATGTGGTTTTGATTTTGGTATCGCGGGTACGTACACGTTTATTTTCAAACAATCTTCCGAGCCTATAACTCCGAAGAAAGTGTTTTGCGGACATCCATATATTTCATCGACTGCTCTGTAAACTCCTTCCCATGACGGCGGTGGTCCAGGTGCCTAAAAGTTTTATGATTCTGTTTTATCAGTTGCGGTATCTCTATTTATCGGTTATCATCTGTTTTGACCTCTTATATCTAAACAAGCAATATTTTGGTTTATAGTAGTAGTTAAACATAGTCTAAGTAGCAACAAGTAATTAAAATTAATTTTACTATTTATATTAACGTATTTAAGTATGTTTATAATATTTTTAAAGAAAACATAAACTGATTAAGTTTTAAAATAAAGTTCGCTTATTATAGATATTGTCAAAACCTAAGTTAATCTAAATAAATATGTAACGGTACATATTAGTACAATAAAAATGTTTCAGAATAATGCAACTAGTAGTGATTGTCTTATTTAAGGGCTACAATAATTCAAATTTAGTTTTATACTTTTGTCTTTAAATAAAAAATAAATCCAATAATTTGTATTTGGTATGCTTCAATTACTTTTTAATAATATCGGTCATTTTTTTTTTATTTGGATCAATTTGAATTCGCTTGAATTTTGGCCTGACTTAGGTATATAACGTAAGTCACTTTACTGATACAAAGGCCAAAATATTACTTAACCATAACTATCATAGATGATATTTTTTGGATATTTGCTTTAATTTTGTATTTCGAATATGATCATATATTTTTTTATTATTATTTTTTTTTAATTGATAAAAAAACCCTAAACAATAATATGCAGAACTAATCCCCGAACGACTTTGCGGGTAAAAGTTTATACATACTTGAAACCTCGTGCTGCTATTTGACGTCGCATAAGGAATACCAACGTATTCGAAAGTAGTTCCATCTGCACTTATTTTACCACTCAGAATCCCTTGCACTATTATCACTTCTGGTGCCGGCTGGTCAACAAAGTTCATTATCACTAACGTAAACAGTACTATCTTCTTGCCATATTTATTTATTTTCCACATTTTGTTTATGCTTTACCGATATGCAAGCACTGCGGTGGCCAACTAAACGACTGACCAGCGTAACATAATAATATTACATTGTACTTATCGCTTCTCGGTGTATCTTTTTAATAAAGTCACAATTGAAAATTAATGGTCTCGAGTATAAAAACATTACTTCATAAAAAAAAACAATTTGTTAAGAAATTGATTTAAACAAATATAATATGTATAAATTTTTCAAAGAATTGAGTATTCGGTAATAAAAATAGAGTAACAGACCAAAATCATTTTATATAAATTGACGGATATATTTCTGCCTGTGTATATCGAACGGATTTTCTTACTATTTCATAGGTATATTAGGCTTACCTTGGAAATCGGATGAAAGTGAAAGAGGTAATTTAAACAATCAGAGGTGCGTAGTAAAATTTACTTTTACGCGGACGTAGTCGTCCGTCGGGACCAGATAGACTTATAATATGTGTTATATATATAATAGTAATATATACTTATAAAAGCCAGTGTAAAGTTTGTTGGGTTTTGCTAATTATATAATACATTTTAATAAGTTAGACAAAAAAAAAATTTTTAGAAACTTAGATCAAAGATAAATGTATGTCTGCGCAAATAATAAAAAGACATTGATTTGAATTTTTTTTTAGAGGCAAAGTGCGTAGTTGGCCGGTAGATGGCGTCGTCGTATGCTAGCGCAGAGTCGGGAGACACAGTTCTCTGTCGACAAGCGTTGGGTGCACTCGCATTCCTCCGACGGAACGTTTGCCTCGGTTACTCTAAACACATATTATCTAGTTAAAGACTCGTGATTAAATTATTGTGAATATTACTGTGATTATTCTGATTTATTATTGTGCTAATTGTGAACCAAATTAAATTATAGACGATTATTGTGTGTGTGTTAGTACCTACCCTCATTAGTCGATAATATTACCATGTCTGATACGAAAGATAATTACAGTCGTGACGATTCTTTCCGATACGTATTTACCTCATTAATACGACTACTCAAAATCTGTAAGACTTTCACTGAACAATTTTAACTCATAACATACAGCAGAATCTAATCCCATTGAAGCTACAATATAATTTATTTGCCAGGTACTTTAGCAAACGATAATAAGCTTAAGCATATATTTAATTAACTCCCTAAAGTCCTAAGGAAATTAAGAGATAAATATATTTTTCAAAATTCCGTTTCTGTCGAGGCGTCTATTCTCAACGGATATTAGACAAGAGCATAGGAGGAATTTTAGAGCACAAATTTGTATGAAAACACAGATGCAATCTCAAATTTCAAAAGCAATCCGACATGACTAGGAGAGATCAGGTGCAAGATCAACGGCGTTAAGTGACTCACTAAACACGGATGTGTTACACTGCCTATTTCCTAACGCCCGGCGAGCTACTGATAAACTTTTAACATTTTATTGACCCAACTCAGAAATGAGCTCGGGACCGCAGGGTCTTAAGCCTTATGAACTACAATACTAGTATTAGTGATTCCACTGGAATAAATGATATTAGAGCCGAGATAGCATAGTGGTTAGAACGCGTACATCTTAACCGATGATTTCGGGTTCCTACCCAGGCAGACATCACTGAATTTTCATGTGCTTAACTTGTGTTTATAATTCATCTTGTGCTCGGCGGTGAAGGAAAACATCGTGAGGAAACCTGCATGTGTCTAATTTAAACGAAATTCTGCCACATGTGTATTCCACCAACCCGCATTGGAGCAGCGTGGTGGAATATGCTCCAAACCTTCTCCTCAAAGGGAGAGGAGGCCTTTAGCCCAGCAATGGGAAATTTACAGTCTGCATGCTAATTTAAATATTATTAAAAATAATTAACTCGTTACGCAAGAGGCATTAATTAGTAACTTATTGTTTAATGGAATCGCTAGGCGGTTTTACATCTGCTAATGAAAAAAGAAACATTTTATTTTGTGTTTAATTAACAATGAATTTAAAAGAGATATCAAATGTAATTGTAAATTCGTGTTCTATTTAACCATTAGGCTAATATAAAATTCTACCCCCGCCTCGTCGGAGAACTAAACAAGCCATTTTATCATCGCGTCGCATGTCCGAAATTTACTTGAATAAATTACACGAAAGGCGAAAACTGTTGAATTTTAACCCGATGCCGCGCGTGACCGCCCCAAACCCGACCCACGCTGAATTTTAAATATTTTATTCATTATATATACATTTGCCTGCTCAAAAACTCCTTTCTAAGAAATTATGAAATAAATATCTTTGTTGCTATTAGGCAGTTCTTATTTCGTGTCAGTAAAGTAAGTAATTGAGAGCCTGTAAATTACTCTCTATCGGACTAAGACCTGGACTTCTCCTCATCTTGAATTTACTTTGATGTATCATCAAATTAAACAATATTAAATACCTATGTTTCTTTAATCTCCGATCTTCTTTTCGAACAAGATAGTATGTTTTCATAACAAGTGCTAGATTTCGCTATGAATTAATACGTAAGTATATTTCTTCCACATTGATTTAGGAACTATAAACAAATATTGTAAATTCGAAAAATACCAAAATGTATCAAAACATTGTTCTATAAAAAAATAATTACAGGTTCCATCCTAGTTGATTATAATATAAATTATCATCTCATTAGTAATCACAACCCGTAAGGAAGTCCGTGGGGTCAGTCAAGCGATGAGATGAGGACCCTTCATTGATTCGCTGGTCATTTGCATAGCAGACGGAGATGCAAAGTCAGCTATCACTGGCGACTCAAAAACTAATCTTCAAAGTACTAAGTATAAGAGCGTCAAAGATGAATATAAAAAGCATTTGAGTGGTATTTTCAGTGAGGATGACAGTAAATAACGATAAATTTATTGTAAAGGGTGTTTGTTTATTTACGAGAATAAATTATGGTAATGATAACAACAGGGATGAAACTGGATTCAAATGAAAAATTGAAATTACAAAGCTAATATATGGGATGCGCAACGGTACAGACCGGAGTATAAATTGATCTGTGCTGAAAATAGTAATGATGATGATAATTTCGATAGTAAAAATGCAGTTAATAATTAAAACTTAACAATATCTATACAAATAAAATTAAGAAAATTAACAGTAGACAACGACAGGATTACCCAAAAACGGATAGGAAAGGCGTCAACTGATTTGAATGTCTAAACATTTACAAAATCAGAGGCTATAAATAACTTCTAAATTCGTACGAAACAGACAGATTACAGTTTATTGACATTTATAGTTCCGATTAAAAAGACTTACTTACAGAGAATTGAATGAATTATTATAAATACAATTAACCATTTAAAACCTTAGACGTGTCAGGCTGAATTTGAATTTTCGTTATCAAGGACGCGTTTAATCCTTGGGGATAATATCTCTGTCGATAGAATTAATTAACGTGTACTAAAACATTAATCTTTTATCATTTACCTCGTATTAAATAATTATGCTCAATTACTCTACGGATTTTCTTGTCCATTTTAACGTGCTCAGTACAGTGAGCAACGCTGCTCACTATACGTCAATCATAATCTTAACATTCAATATTAAATTTTATACCAGGGTGATAAAACTCAAAGTAGCGAAGACGGTTTTACTGAATCTTACAATTAATTACTTTCCTTAGTGTAATATTAATGTAAGATCTTCAACAATTTATATGATTTTGCAAGACCGTCTTTTCCGCAAAGAATCTTAGTTTATGTTGGAAATTTATTTTCTCTCCATCTCGAAATGCTAATACACCATTAAGCGATGCAGAATTTTCACAGAAAATTATAAATTGCATTTTTAATTACATCATTAATTAAGTAAATTTCCTTACGGAATTGATAGTTTTATATTTACATACTATATTTTTGTTTTTCGTCTTAAAAGTATTTGCATCAGAAAACCATTCTATAAATATCTAGGTCTTTTACTCCTTCAGTACAAATCTATCATTCGTCAAATTAAACGTGGTTATTTGTATATGTTTAAATACTGGGAAAAACTTCTTAGACGGTTAAGAAGCTGTTAACTTGGCGCTAATCCCATCATACTACTGCTTAATATTTTGATTTTGTTTATTCGTTGTTTTAGTAAATCCACTGCTTCTTGTAATTTCGTATTTACTTAGCTAAAATATTTTTATCATACTGTCGAAAGAAGCGAATCATCATTCTTTGTACTCTCTTCCTGTTCTCTACCCTGTCATTCTACAAAGCTTTATCAAAACATTTATAAGAAATAAATGGTTGAAATATTTAAGTCAATGTCAAATCCTTATAACTATTGTGATCAATGTTGCGTGCCACTTTCTTGGTGACTTTTGAGTTCAAAGAGTCACTGGTTGTTCTTACCTAAAAGCCCAACTGAAGAACAAAATATTATTTTTTTAAGAATTACCTATGAACTGTTCTATGTACATTTTCTGTCAAATTATTCCATGCACCTATGAAGCAATTATCTGTTTAACTTACCGAAATATTTCTGAGGTAAGTTCACTTTTGTTACGTGTAATGAATTGCTCTTTTTTATCGAGGAAAGACAATGCATGCGACTGGGTCACTTGGTAAGTGGTCCCTAATGGCTGTAGGCATCGGCATGTCCAATGAGCTCGTTGCATATATAAATTATGTATCTCTCGCCCCTTTTAAGCTTCCATTATTATTTTCACCAGATCACTTCCATTTGTATCAGCCAAATTCTTTCAAATTAATTAATCTTAAGTGATTCTCAAATGTCACGATTTGCATATTCTAGTAATAATAATAATTTATTTGAAAAAGTGTCATCATCTTATCAGCCGATCAATCAATTGATTTTCATTTACGAAGAGTAATGAAAGCCCTGGCCTGTCTAATGTAGAATAGTATATCAAAATTAAATAGGTTGTTCGGTCATTGAACTTAACGAAAGTATTCACAATGTTGGCTCGGAAGCCAGGCTGCATATGGCAAAACTCATAGTTGGGTTATTCCGACAATATACAATAGAGTGAAGGACACCACCCGTCCACTTCAGCACGTATGCACTTTGGTCGTTTTTAAAAAACACCCAAAACTCGTTTCATTTCGACATTTCGACTTCAGCCGAGTGTTAATATTGGCGCAATTTGTACGTTTAATGAGAAACAGTTTCGAGCTTAATGTAAGTCGCACGAATGAGTTTTCTGGGTGATTATTGGTTTGGGTTACTTAGACGAAAACATAAATTATACAATGAGACTATTATAAATCATTCTTAGAAATAAGTTGGACATCATAATGATAATATAATTTGCGTATTTATCATGTGCCTGTATATTTGTAGGCTAGTAGCTTAAGTGAGTGGGATTAAATATTCGAATTTGTGTGATAACCTTTCAATCTTGGTAATATAGAAAATGCCTGCACTAGTTTACGATACCAATATTGCAAAGCACCACTTTATTTTTATAATAAGTTTCATCATAAAATAAGTTATTTGATCTAATACCTTGGGTCAGAAGTTATTCCGCCTCATGCAGTTTAGCTTAGATTTTTTTTTTCTTTTTACCAACCATGAGGTGGTGAAATCGGGTAGGCATAGGGTAAACCAGTGATATGACCGGTAAGAGATACTGACATACACCACATACATCCGGAAGATGTTTTCCATCAGTGACCAGTCAAAGAGTTGCCGTGGAATGTAAGTTAATATTTCTGGTATTAGCACACAATTATATGATTGTTCCTCGTCTAGTACGAGATTATTTACAAACACAGCAAAAGTAAATGGTACTTCTTCAGGTTTAAATCCACAATCTTTGAGTAAGACTCGAGAATATATTTGTTACCATATAATTATACCTTAAGGTCACCATCAATGATAGAAAAATATATTGGTTTAAACGATACATATACTCCCGCTAAGCTACAAGTATTTAATGTGCAGCTTATATACGAATATATATTTAATAAATCAACGTGTAAAAACTCATCTTATCTTACCGTTAATCTAATGTTAGCGACACGTCATTTTATCTCAGACGTTGATTGATAATTCTCTAAGTCTTTTCATTCATTTGTAACTTTGAGCTGTTTCGTGACCCCGTTTTGAGGCTCAATATGACAGCCCAGTGAAATTCATTTCATGCCTTTATATCAAAGTAAATTATTATTTTAATTTAGCCTTTATTACCTTAAGGAAATAAAATAGATATTGTAACAATGGAACTTGAATAGATTTCTTTCAGCAGAACTTAGAGGGATTCAAAATGCAGACAAAAATATTGTAATTATAAGAAAGATAAAAAAAATATGAAATATTCAATTAATAGTTTTTTTTTTATAATGCAATCAGTGATACTGACTAGTTGTACGTAAGTACGTCATAGATTTCTGGAATTAACTTGAAATTAAAAGAATCTCCTCCAAGCCAAAAGTATTTTATTTTATTTTAAAACGATGTACGAGTATGTGTTTGTAAATCTTTGTACAAGCCTGTCTGAAGGTAGCATCACCCATTCAGCACAAAATCTACCACTAAACTGCAATACTTGGTATAGTTCTGTTAACAAAGAAAATAAAATCTTGGTTTCCAAAGTTGGTGACGCATTGGTGATTGGTCCGCAAACAGCGCCAGTGTCTATGGGCTGTGGTGAACACTTACCATCAAGTGGCCTATTTGCATGCCTGCCTACAAACTAAAAACTTATATATGTAAGTTTGACATTCATTCAATAAATTAACGCATTCAAGTACATATTTTCCTAAAGATTATTTTAAGGTCAAACAATGTAAATAAGCTACTGTTTCCCTCTCGAGCAAAACTCACATCCACATTTATTTTATCCAATGTTTATACTTTAGGTGAAAGAATATAAATGGAGCTGCTACTGAAAGTGATCGCCAGCTAAGATGAGTGCTAAATAATCGAGTTAAGTGTACGGTTAAACCGGGGAATATAAATCTAACGAGATATTACAAAATGGGGTTTCATTTGACGATATAACTTTGAGGAATAACGTCATTTGATATTGTTAATAATAACATTTTACTATAAAGATCCAACTCATTTAAATATGTTTTTTTTTTATTACAGTATATTACAGTAATATTGTTATAAATAATGCAATGAGATGAGTTTAAGACGAAGAAAAGTCGGAAATAAATGAATAAAACATTTATTTTTATCCCTCGGACTTTTTATATTTCACATGTGATTTTAATAAGGATTTTAAGTTTATTTTGAAATGTATATTTTACCAAGATGAGCGAAAATCTTCTTAAAATTGTAATAGGATTTTGTAAATGTTTGTAATAGGACTTTGTAAATGTATTCAAATCATTCCAATCAAAGTCTAGAACAATATGGCAGAAGGGGATTATTACGACCCGCTTAACATATAAGCTTAGACTTTGCGTGCATAATTGGCACCGTCTATCTAATAGTCTAAGAAGGAACAGTAACCGGAATAGCCTCGCGCTGCCAAATGCACTGATGATTTGGTGTTGGGATCGATATAAACCTTACTCCTAGGATAAACTCCAAACGAATAACCAATATTTTTCATCACTCATAAGAGACAAGTCAAAATAATTTGCTAAAATCTTAGTCTACACAAAATAATGAAATGTGATAACATGGTTACCAGTTAAATAAACATAATCAAGCAACTTCTTACTATCATCATTTGAACGGTCATTTTACAAGATAAATCCATTGTAAAACTACTACCGGTTCACAATGCAGATAAGAATGACAGTTACGAAACGATAGTTGTACATTTTATCATATAAAGTTAAAATACATATTGGTGATCAACTGTACAGGGTGACATTAAAAGAGTAATTCGATAAGAATTTAGTACACAGCACGATATTCGACATAATGACTGACCTTTGATAATACGACAATTAAGTTTCGTTAATAAGCTGAAGTAAACATTAATTAAACTCTCGATATGTTTTTTTATTATTAAGACGTATATAAAATACGAGCAATAAAATATTATATTTAAATGAAAAGAGAAATCACTATTTTTAAAAATAACTCATAACGTCATAATGATAAGTGTCATTTTTGTATCTTTGGACGTCTATCTGCCTGTTGGTTTGTATATCACTGACGCTAGAAGAACATAAACTATTTCTTTCGATGTCTACGCGCCGCCGACCAAGTTCCGAATTAATTTTCAATATTTTTAATCTGTAATTACGCTAAGCTTTCAAATCAAACAACACGGCTATAACAAGCTGCAACAACGCAGATATGTAATCTAACACCAGAAGATTAACATTGCTTAACCATTAAGTACCAGGCTAAATAAATAACCCACTGCTGGTCTATTTTTCCTCTAAATTCTTTACCAAAATTTCATCAACGACATGCAGGCTTCCTCACAATATTTTCCTATCGAGCATGAGATGAAAGTATGAACTCAAATTAAGCACGTGTTTGAAAATTCACGTGTGAACTCGCAATCATCCGTTAAATCTCAGCCATATAATTATCAGTATACCTGTATAAAACTACAAATGATTTAATGAGAGACATTATTTTAATTTAATTTTTAATTATATTTGATACATACACATGTATATGTAGGTATGTGTATCTTATTATTAATTAAATTTTAAAGTTATTGTAATTTCAATAGATATATACATATGTTACTAGTCGTCGCGAGCGCCTTATGAGTTGGTCGTATGTTTTAAGGATAAAAAATTAGCCCAAGGAAGGGTCCTTGGAGTTCAAATTTGCTTCATTCCAAATTTCATCGCTTCAGTAGTTTGGTCGCGAAAAAGCAACAGACAGATAGATAGACCGAGTTACTTAATATTACTACAGATATTTATATATACTACGTACATATATGTATGTTTTTTGGTGTAAAATAAAAAAATAGTTTAATTTGATTTCATTTGACTTGATAAATTATACAGATATCAATTGAAAATACTGGAATGTACAATAATGGTAACTCGTAATAAAATACAAACTACATTTCAATATTTAATCGTTAACCTTATCATATTCCATTAAGTGATCTCAACAAAAGGAAAATTGGTAACTCTTGAGTTGACAACACCGTTAATGACAAAAGTTTGCTTAATTACCGCAAGTTGACAACAAGAAATATTGCTATATTTTGTAGTTTTTGGTGGTTTTCGCAAGCAATTGCAAACACAGATGTTATTTATTCAAACGAGATAGATCCAATAATAAAATTACTCGTTAACTCAACTAGGATAACTAACGGCGTCGTTTTATAAAATACTAGTTAAAATTTACACAAGTGATTGCATAATCCCTATTTAAAATAATATATTTGATATTGTACTATACAATAGCCAGCAATATAAGTGTTGGTATCCCATTATATACAGATATCCCAGAGCTTCGATTTTTATATTTAACAATCTGAGAGTATTCATACAATAGTAATTAGTAAGAATATGATAGATATGTAATTTCATAAATATACCAAGATCAATCATTTTAAAAATCCTTTATACTAGGTATTTGTTTATTTTCTTATCCAACTTACGTTAACATGTATCTATGTATATATCAGTTCTTAGATTGTGCACCTTTGATACAACTATTGGAAAGAGACAGCTTTGCTTCGCATTCGTTTCGACCTTTCTAGAGAATGGTAATTTTGTAAAACTAGAATTAAACATGTAATCAGTGCAAAACAAATTGTTAACACATTTTAACATGTGTCAGAACAACCAATGAGCGTCCATTGTAGCCAAATTAGTTAGTAACTTGATTTTGATTGGCTTATGGCAACTGGAGGTCAGTTTGGTCTTCATAAATATTTTACTTGTTCAGTTTTTAATTATTTTAGAAAGCTTTGGAGTGATTTGGGTACCTTAGTTTAAAATTGAAGACAGACTGAGCCCTTATCTTTAATGTTGTCAAATTATGATACTATGATTATTATTTGATATACATATATATAAGTCATGGGACTTAGATAATATTTTTTGTAATAATATTCGCACTATAACGAAAATTTTGCATATTGGATCAGTTTTAAAATGCCATTTTACACAAGGTTTCGTAGTTCGTATAAATTATGATAAAGACATTGCTCATACACTTTTAACCTTACTTTTTATTCAGTTTAGTAACATTTTGAGCGCTTTATATTTACATAAATTAATATTAAAACAGTGTGCGGTTACGCGATAATTTGGTTTTATTTTACAAATAAATTTTGGCAAAATAATAAAATTCTCGTTCTAAATATTTGAATGTTTCTTTCTAATTATTTTTTACTTGCTTTATTGTTTATCTGTTTCTTTTGTTTGACGTTTCAGTAATTATATTTTTTGATAGGTGTATGTGCGTGTATATGTGGGAGTGTGCGTGTTTTGTATATAAGTGTAAAAATTTTATAAAACAAAATAAAAAATAAATAAATAACACAACTGAAAATATGTATAATAAAATAGCTCATAAATGTATGAAATTATAATAAAATTATATTCAGGACTAATTAGACACGAGTAAGAAACGATGAAAGCAAAAGCGTAATGAGTAAAGCGTGTATATTGGAAATTGTAAATATATTTATAAAGATATAAATATATACATAAAAATTCTATGGATAATTTCAATGGGGGATGTTCCAAGGATAAGTTCAATTTATTCCTGGCTAATGAATTTCACCTTCGGATGTCTCGACAAAATTCCAAATATCACCCGCACCAATTAGATTTTCTGCCTCGTACAACCACTCTGTGAAACCAGCTTTAGCCGGTGGTTTTTCCGAACCGATACGACTTGGAAACCTTCACGAAAAGTGCGTACTCATTCCTTAAAGGCTGGCAATGCACCTGCAAGCCCCCTGGTGTCGCAGATGTCCATGGGCGGTGGTAATCACTTTCCATCAAGTGAGCCTCCTGCTAGTTTGCCACCAATGTGATAGGTGATAAATTTAAATTTAAGGTTCATGGAGGCAAATATCCAGTTCGTCGGTGTTTAATTGCATACGGCAAAAAGAAATCGCAATAAAATAATAATAATCTAATAATTATTATTATTACTATTTTTTTTTTTTTTAAAAATATATATTGTAAAATAAGACAAGGTGTGAAGTTTTATATTTCGAGCGACTTTACAGTTAGTTCACACAATGTTTGAGTCATACTTTCTGATTAAAATCCCGGAAAAAGTACTTACTGAGTTTCTTACCGGTTCTTCTTGGTATAATCTACTTTTTGACGGTGGTAGCTTTTTCAAACATTGAAATAAAAAAAATGCTGGTACATTACATTCAAACGTGTAACATGACGATTCAAAAGTTCTTCTGCCTGCTTGAACAAAGAATATTTTGATTGATTGATTTTGATTTGATTGAAGTAGCAGTTTAGCGAGCAACTTCATCACATAGTCTTGATGTGACCCTGTGCGTAAGCATCATAAAATTCACTGTCACACCGCGTTCTAAAAACATACACAATTTAAAAGAAATAAATAATCCTCTAAATAACATGTATAAATGTTTAAAAAAACCTATTTGTATTCGAATCTATGAAAAACTAAATATATGACGCTAACAGAAAATTATTATTGAGGAGAAGGTTTGGAGCATATTCCATGCTGCCCCAATGCGGGTTGGTAGAATACACATATCACAGAATTTCGTTGAAATTAGACACGATGTTTTCCTTCACCACCGAGCATGAGATAAATTATAAACACAAATTAAGCACATGAAAATTCGGTGGTGCTTGCCTGGGCTTGAACCCGCAATCATCGGTTAAAATGCACGCATTCCAACCACTGGGCCATCGCGGCTCGAAGGGAAAAAAAAATTTTTGAAAAAATAATCGTATCAGGACATAGGCATAAAATATCTATGATCCATTCGACCGAATTTATCTGTATATAGGTAGGTGTTTGTGTTGAAAAAAATAATAATTCATATGATCATATCGTTTCAAAATCCATGATTCAACCTTATTTAACTCTCACACAGGCGGTGTCAACGTTGACAAAGGCTAAACGGGTTCCCGTTAGACCGCCATTGTTCCTAGACAATGGGCGTCTTGCAAGTTCTGTTAGTAAATTTTCGAGGATACGCAAACATATTCATATCTATCATTTCCATTAGTGTTGCGAATTCACCCAGCGTTTACATATGTTAAGCAGGTATATATGAAACAAACAGCCACTTCGGTCTTGAATATGAAAATGCCAGTATTATAATGGTCTGAAAACCCTTTTATTGCTGGAGATACCGAGTCCAGTGGGCTTATTTTGCATAGATAACAATCATTATTATTATAGTTTGCATTGAATTTTGCTGCTTAATTGATTTGGTCAGTTTGTTTTTCAATAATACAAGTAATAGCCTCAGACTGATATAAACGCCATGGATTTTTTAATTATATTGGTGATCTTATGGCTAAGTGCAAGCCATACCCAAGTATGGCTTGCACTTAGCCATAAGATACCGTATTTTACCAAGTATAAATACTTAATATTGTTGTGTTCCGGTTGGAAAGTGAGCCAGTATACAGTTACGAGGTATATAGCATCTTAGGGCCATGATGATTGGCGCATTGGCGATATAAGGAATAGATAAAACTAAAAGCATCAATATTTATCGACAGAGGTGACCACTTACCATCAGGTAGCCCATTTGCCCGTTTGGCTACCAATATTATAAGAAAAAAAAGTTGTCTACTGGTTTATACAAAATTATTATCGAATGAAGTTATAAATACTTAGATATTTATATTTATAATAGACCAACTATAATTTTCAATATTAAAGTTACAGTCACGTTAGTCTCAGGAGACTTCTAACTTATATTCAATAATCCTAAGATATATTTAGACTCTAGAGATAAATAACTAAAAGTCCGGAGTTATCTCTTCCGATGTATTAAATGCTTCAATTTAATTAAAACAGAAAGTCAGACGAGCATCAGCAAAACTCTTGGTATTATTAGAAAAACACTTCTTACATCGTAGTTTCAATTCATATTGGCCTTTTTATATGATTGTGTATATATTCATGAAAATGAATCATACACAATCCTTAGGATATAATATATAAAATGGAGCTACCGAGCTTGTAAAATTAGCAGACTGAAGTAGGAGTGGGAGCAGAGCGGTCATGTATGTCGTAAGACCGCATAGTGGATCCTCAAGCCGGATGGACCAATGACCTGAAGAAGTTGAAGAGATTGACAGGCCTAGGCTCATACAATTCTTAGATGATAATATGAAAAATATAAAATCTAAATAAAATTGACTTTGTTAAATCTGAGACTGTAATATGGTCTTGTCGGTTTTACCCCTAAAGCGCTTTTTATGAAACCGAAGAGGTGCCGCACACCCTGTAGAGCCGAAGGCCACCAGTTTCGAAAAATTGATCATGCTTAAGTGTTATCAGACGCCATTTTGAGGAATGTCATTTTCGATTGCTTTCCGGATGCTATTTAAGAAATGTATATAGATTTCCGAACAAAAGTGAAAAGAATCCTATCCATTTTAGGAATTATATACATTTCTTACGAATACAATAACGGATTACATAATTCTCCATTAACATAATACATATAACATAAGTATTGGTCGCATTACGAACTTAGTTGCATCGTAGTTTGGTAATAAAATTGAACTGTGGTTATATTTTTAAATTCAACGCAGACCTCGTACATGCCCGATATTTTAGAAAGAATCGACCTTCGCATCTCAATTTGAAGCAGGAATCCTGAATTATTCCCGGCTGCACCTACGAGGTATCTATCGGAATAAATTTGGAGTTTCCAAGCACTTAGTCGTGATACTTGGATAGTCTATTCAGTTTTTAAATTTTAATGTTTTTTTGGCGAAGATGATGACAAATACGCTTCTCTTAGGTTTCCTGGAAAATACACCCATAATTAAATTTATTCCACGAAGGTATTATATGAGCTAGGTATATGAACTTCAAGATATTTTTCTTCTTTTTTCTGTAAGTAACGCAAATTGCTGTCGATTTTGATTCATTCATTTTATTCAAATGCCTGCGTGGCTATTGTCTTATTATACCAATAAGAGAAGCCAACACTACTTACCGTAGTTAAACGACATTAAAATTTTCCTATTAATGAACCCAAATTAATTATCGTTTGATTAAATCATTTCTATCATTGAACAGGGTATACTGTTCAAGTTAGCTTGATCTTTTTGACATACGGGCTAGTGATGAAAAAATATAATAACAGTCGATGGAACGATGGAATGCGTAATTCAAATTAGAATTCAATTTTCTTTTTAACAAAAATTTTTAAACATGTTATACCAGCTAAAGAGACCTCAACCAAAAGGACCCCCGTTCGTAATAATAACTTAACAATGATCTTTAATAAGGATTTTTGTAATCGATAATTGTAGCAGTTACTGCCTATTATTCGCGTCCCTACCGTCCGACCGATGTTACATTGTACAAGCGTCTATAATTTTCAGTGTTCCTATTTAAATTTTACTTTGAAGCAATAACATATAATGAAAAAAGTCTTAAAATTTTTCGTATAACGCTTGAATCTTTAAGAACTTTTGTGTTATATGTATTTTTTTAAATATTTTTACAATTTTTAAAATCATTTAATTAAGAAAATAATATGTTCGTCATTTGCAAAGTTATGTCGATCAGAAAAAAATACATGTCAAAAAGATCTAGCTATCTTGTACAGGGTACAAGAACGATAGGACATAACGTGTTTTGAAAAATATATTTTACATACATCGATACTTACAACTATTTGGCTTAGGCAATAGTATGTTATCTTTTTGTATTTCAAACGCTTATTTTCCTATACAAATAAAAACTAACAACACTAAAATTACCTAACACTTGAAAAATAAACTGACATAAATGCAGACTTAAAATTTCCACGGGGACCTCTCAAGGAAACCTCCCTTATTCAAGATATATTTGGTGCAAGTTACGAGCGATTGTCTATACAAAAACTCAATGGAATCAAAGTAAACAGATGAATTTGTTTAAGAATTTGAGGAAAATTATTTAAATTATTGTTTTTATATAACTTTTAAATGTTACAATTTTTAGTACTTTTCAAAGGCTTATTAGTGTACCTGTTTACGCCAAAGTATTATCGGGGGATCAAATTGTGAAGGAGACAGGGGAATAGTGAATGTGCTGCCCACTGTTCACAATTATAATTTTATTGTATAGAGTAATGTTTTTTTTTTTTTTGCATCTTGTTTGAAGTATTGCTGTTTGCCTTACTGGCCTTTACAGCGTCACCGAACGTTGGGGCGAGTGTTAAAACTCTGCATTAAGGTGAACCCTTTCGGGCTCGAGAGTGACGTTCGTCCTAAGGGTGTCTCGTATGAGATCGCACCTCGGCTCAGAACGTATTCGGTGGGGTGTGAACACTTGAATTTAAATACTGTAAGAATCTTCTGACATCACGGCTTAGTAGTAGTAGTTTAACGGTTGTTATTCCACACTATAAACACTCAGCAGCGAATATATGTACAGCGCGATTCATGAAACTTATATTTTCAATCATCGCCATCTATCGGTACCGGCTTGTAACATACGCAGTTACACAAAACCATATTTGAATATAATTTATCATACTTAGTAATGACAGTTTAACGATGGAACTAGGAGCTAAATATAAATTTAAAATGGCCACTCGTGCTGAAACCCATTTATTTTATTGTGACGAATAAAATTCTCTGTAATAACTGGGTCCGACGATACAGCTAGAAGTAAGACGGCGAAACTCTCCAATTTTGACGTATTACCATGAACATTTCTGACGCAAGATAAATAAAGCGTTTCGGCTTCGTCTTTATTACAGTTAGAAGTACTGCAAATCTTTTAGGCGTATTCTTTGTACCATACCCTTAACACGAGTGCTCTGTACTTACGGCTCCCCATCGAGTCACGGCAAAAACATTCGCGACTAGAGCCCTTAAGGTGTGGTAATTAAAAGATATTTTCGCGTGGCGTGTCATAAGGCATTAAAGTTTCCTATGCACCGTTGCGTTGAGACGTTCGTGCGCCGAACGTTCCTACCTTTGAAAGTTTTTCGCTAAATTAAACTGGAAAGAGGAATTAATAAAAATTTACATTTTATTTCGAACCGGTACTCGAACTATGCTTTCGAATTCAACTAGTTCAAGTGCCATCATAAAAGGTAATTAGTTTAAAAGTAAAGACAAAGACTATAAAACTAATATCTTATCGAGGGAAACAAAACCATCAATAATATATTTTAAAATACAGAGTATTGCAGCCAATATTGTCTGTCATAGAATATTTCTTGTGATATAATTCGTATAAGTCGGTATTGTAGTTAATAATTTTATAACCTAATGGGTTGACATAATATTATAAATAAATACGAATAACTTTACCAATGGTCAGTAAATATCAGACTTTATTTTGAGTACATTATGTTGAAAGAAATTACTCTAGTTCAAATAAATACAAAATAATTTAACTTAATCATGAAAAATATAAAATATTCTAAAGTAACATTCCTCACTATTTCAAAATATAAATCATGAAATGTATTTTAAAGCAGTAAAGTTTGATAGAGCATTGTTGTGTGTTTTAGTTCTAGCAATCGGTATTTAAGCTGATCGATATAATGAGGATGTTCTATTGTCTTGTCATAGGACTGAATTTCTACGACATATTCATTCCCACATATATATATTACATGGAACCAGACGATTTAATAGGATTTGTGTACAATTTGGTCTAGGTATGGCTTGGCACTTGAATGTGAAATAGTTTCATAGGCTTCCGGCAGGCAAAATTAATCAATTTCAATCAGATGACATTATAAAATTAATTAATTAATATTATCAATAATATTTGTATGTATTTTTAATTTATCTAGCCTCGCTGGTGTACGAAAACTTCGTAAATGTCCATGGGTCGGATACAGTTTTCTATATTTAAATCCAATAACCATGTCTTAGAGTAGCGTTTTGGAGTAAACTCCAATCAGCTACTCGTGAAAGAATAGACATAAAAAAAAAGAATAGGAGAGGAGGCATTAGCTCTAATATCTAAATAATCCAATAGGTAATCAACCCGTAAAAGTTAAAAAAAGCAATACTAACAAAAGAAAATGTGTCACAAATAGTAATTATGAATGTCGACTTAATTATTATCATTTTAAAATCGATTTTAGTTACTTAGAATATTTACAGCATTAAGAAAGTATCTATACTATAAATTCAGTGGAAAGAACGATTTACTTAGAATATTTGTAATTTGATATCACAAAACAAATACAAAAAAAAAAATGGTCAAAAATTTACATGAAAACCTTACTTTTATTATCTACAAGCAAGTGATAATTTAAGAATGAATTATAATAAAATCCATTCATAAACATAACCTATGTCTCAGGCAAGATTTAGATATAAAGTTGAGTGTAGTAAATTTTAAATGAAGGTCATGAGCTCAAATACTGGCTGGACCACCAAGTTTTCAAGTTTTTAATGTATATTAGTCTAGTGACTATAAAAGCCCTGCTGGGTGGATCAAATCCCGGTTCGGGCTGATACAAAGTGTATGAGTCTTTCTATTGAAATTTTCACAACAGCACCTAGGAGTCTGAAAGTTGGAAGTGTATACACTGCCATGCCTCGGAAAGCATGTAAAATTGTTATTCCTGCACCTGAACTCTTTTCGGTTTTGTCAGATTTGACGTCCCACCGAACTTTAAGATAGAGAGAATACAGAGTCCACCTGTGTTCGGGCCCACACTTGTGTGATATATGTCATGCGACCGCTGTAACTGAAATCGGTCAGGTCATCACTCACAAACTAAATTAAAACTTAAATTCAATAATTTAATACCTAAGCTAAAAACTCTTGACAATAAATATCCAATACCTTAAAAACTAGAGCGATAAAAGATATAGATAAATGTTAAGTTTAAAAAATCACCGCCCGTCACGTCTTAAAAGAGTCCCCGGTAACGTTAAGATGTAAGTCTTGTGATTTCCCTGTGGAAATTCGAACGATAGGGTAACTCCGGCATTGAACGGATAGCTGACATATTGAGTACCGTGTCGAGTGAAAATCATTAGTTATGTTTCAGCTTGTAATACTTTAATAGCGAAGATATCGATACCACAACGATAATTGGCTACGTAGACTATAATTATGAATCTTTCTGTATGACTAGGCATAAATTAAATAATACAATTAGCGAAAAATCCTTCTCTTGAAGCCCTTCAGGGAAATTCAAAACCTTGTATCTTCGTTTCGGATAAAGCTAAAATGCTGACTGCTTTGTAGCCTAAAGGATATACTATGACATAATATTTACATAATATTTATGTATATAAACTCTTTATAAAGTATTACCCGTAAAGGCTCTCTAATTTTTTAGACTCCTGCTCTGTGGCGATCGATTGACTACTTATATTGTTGATGATAATAATACCATCTCCATGAAAAAACTTTACTGATGATCTTTTTGAAACGTCGAAGACTACCAAGTATATACGCCATGTTTATTGAATCCAACAAACACTTAGAAAAACTGAGCTTATAAATATTCATGTGCCCTGAATAGAATACATAAGCCGGCATTCAAGTACCATATAATCTCCATGTAAAAAACTACCATTCATGGTTGTTATTTATTTTATTACCACCTTATCTATCCCGTGCGGTTATTGTACGTATCGTCAGAGAATTGTATGGTGTTAAGGTCGTTAAATATTTTTTAATGCTTCCGTCTGAAGGTAATGCTAGTATAAAAATGTTATGATCTGCCAGAATTTGTTTGCTTATATTTTTCAGTTTACGTGATTTTATTCAGTTATGTTCCAAATACACGAGAGACATTAGTTTAAGTTTAAATAATGTAAAGTTAGTCATCAGTTTTAATATATTTAAATCTACAAGTATTTTTTTTTACTAATAAACGTCCTATAGCAAAGGCTTAAAGATTTTTCTATACGCTGCTTCTAATCGGTCTAGCAATTTAATTGTGATAGAATTAAAATTGTCACATTACTAACTAAATTATAAATAGTTGCTTAAACCCGCAATTTTGGGTAAAATTACATGTTCTACGTGCTCGGCCATCTTGGATTTCCATTACACTAATATGATATTTAACCCTTTTTGCCATTTCGTTGACCTTTATTAAATAATATGCAATAAAAATTATGTTTTTTTAATAATTAATATATTTTTAAAGTATTTCTAATTAGTTTACATGTTGACTTGTAGAATGACCTTTAGGTTTGAAATCTGCCTTTTGTTCCAACCACACTATTTAATAAAAATGCTTTTTAAATAAATAAATAACCCCATGAAGTTTAAATCTTAACTAATTTAATACAAGTACTGAGAAGTTACAAGCAGACAGATAATTCGAACTAATCCTGTCTGTTCACCTTTCTACTCGCTGCCGTGGAAGTGAGCTGAATGTAAGGTATATAGATTTAATACCGAGAGAAACCCACAAGGATTCCGAAGTAACATGCAGCAACCGAAACAGAGTTATGACAGGATATCTCCCAGTGAACAGCAATAAAGTGAATTATGCAGACAACTGCAACGATACTTTGCTCCCGGCCCCAGGAACTATACACTGAGGTCACACTATTAAAGAAAACGAGAAAAACTTTAAACAATTCAGTAAAAAACCGTCACGGGAAGCCTGGCAGATGCGAAACGAAGACATTGATGATTATTGAAAGAAATTATAATAAAATAAATCCCTACATAAAAAATTGTGTAAAAGAATAAAACATAGAACTTCATCAATAAATGAATTATATATTTTTTTAATATTATAAAAATATATATCAAAGAAGTTTATTCTGAAAGCACCCCGCACACAAATGGTACTACAGGAAGCGCCAGACAGCAACAGCACCAAAAAACGTCATGCCGTTGCTACCACGTTATACGAAACAGAAGATACGTTTGGCGTGTTTATTTGGTTGAATATAATTTATGTCAATATCATTTGTGGACATTTCGAAGTTGAGACAAACAAATCCTTTAGTAGATAGAATCGTAATCAATGATTTACGAATATGCCATCTGTACTGAGCGAAGCACAAGAGGGGTAGATTAAAATCTACCAGGATTTACTTATATCGGGTATTTTTACTGTCGCAAATAATATCCTTCCAGACATACTCATATTTAAATAATAACCTCGGCATATTCTAAATGTTTGACTTGATTTTAATTTTGATTTTTTTTTAACGAGTTAAGAATAAGATAAGATACGGGAAGCGTAAAGAAATATTTTACTGTGCATGTATGTTGCATTTTTCTCGAGTGTAACCGCTAATCGCTCATTCGTATAACCTCAACTTAATCCCTTTTCCCGCGGGACTCCTAATGCAGACTTACACCGAGGCGCAGTGTACGTTCAATTTAAACTTTAATATGCAACCCACTGTACCGCCAAATTGGAAATAATGATCTAGCCTCTCGATTCGCCACTTTTTTCTTGCTTCCTTTGTACGGCACGAAGTTGATGATAACTCGCCTTAATATTCATGGAAAAATATGTCTTAGCATATTGTAATATTTTCTTTATATTTTTAAATTCTTAAAATATAGGTAAATTATTCACGAATAGTATTGTTTTCTAATAGAAAGTAAAGTCAATGATGTCTCAATAATTAATTACTGGTTTTCACCCGCGGCTTTACACGCTTGCGAGGGGGGGTATAAAGAGTTTAGTCAGGTGTTTGGTTACCTTTGTCCTTTTATGTACCCCTGATAAAGCATATGCAAATGTTGATGATGAAGTTGATTAGTAAAGACGTGCAAGCGTAACAAATTCTTTTTTTTTACGGCATACCAACCATATAACATTGGGAACTAGGATGTTATGTCCCTTGTGCCTAAAGTTACAAAAATACTGAGTACTGTTGTTTGGTGGTAGAATATGTGATGAGTGGGTGGTACCTACCCAGACGGGCTTGCACAAAGCCCTACCACCAAGTAAATTCACTTCCGCATTTATAATATTAAGGATTACTAGTAGAAGTTCGCCACGATTCCAAAAACTTCCGTATCTCCGTTTAGTTTATAATGACACTTTTCATACTGTTTTTAATGTAATAATGCTTTCTTTCACGCATCCGCTCTCGTGCAGTGCTTCATTCGTGGCTTGGCGGAGGTCTCCCCGGCGGTACTTATATACTCTTATCTTATCTCCTCAACCTATCATGTCACTATAAAGTGACGTGAATTTAAATTTACTTGTGATGAAACTGATAATCAAACAATCAAAACATACTTTTTACAAAAAAAAAATGAATCATAATTTAAAATACTGAAAATATATATAAAGCGTTCAGATAGGACAATGTAATACGTATAACAATGTTGATATTTTTTTTTTTAAATTAGCTCTCGGTTGTAGAGTAATGTTCCACTATTGGGAGGCTCTCTCGAATTTATTTATTAGCCTTACTCAAATCCATGCTTAAACATAACAGAATAAATACTTCTAAGATGAATTCAGCTAATTATTGTCAATAAATAATTACTAGTTAATACTTTATGGACAAAATATTAAAAGCTTACATTTATTAAATATGACAAATGAATCATAATAATGAAATACAAGATAACTGTAGCTATAGAAACAATATTTTTGATTACAATAATTATATTATTAATAGTGATTTATCCTATAAGCTTATTATCCCCTTTATCCCCATGATGGGTTAGTACACAAAAAAACAGGAACTGTACAACTTTTTTCGGACCATATATAATGTGTCAGAATAAATACCAACATTACGTAAAATCACACAAGAATATAAAACAGAAAATGAAAATTCTATTTGATGTTTTTTTTTTTTCTTTTCCTCTTTGTCAGGCTTAGGCTCGTTTTTAGACGTACCCAATACCAGATTACGAGATGAAATCTCATAAACGGTACGTGCTGTTACATAATCGCATCACAAAGGACGCAGGCCTTTGTGAGGGAGTGACTAATTAGTTAATTTCATAGGCTTCCGCTCAGGTGCACTTATGAGAATTTTAAAGAGAGGTCACGAAATATACTACACTAGTTCCAGTGTACGGTTTCACTTTTAAAAATCATTCGATGTGTTTATCTCAACTGAGACTACCTAATCGCGTATGACAAATATTACGTGCAAAAGTGTGTGCGCAAGCACATGTTATCAATTCATGTAATAATAGGGATGGCGATTAGGCCACTTAACACTTCCCTACTAAGAACTAGTGACCTTACCATAGATAAACCGCTGACATACCCAGAGTTAGGTTAGATGCACTCAAACCTGCCAACTCTCAAGACTTGGCTATTAATAAGAAGTTCTGCACAGGAAAAACCATTTTTTTTTTTGACCTAGTTTGCGATTTAAGTTCAGGAGCTCTGGACTTACATTAATATAAGCAATCCACTGAAACAACTAGCTAGTTAATAGAAACAAGTAGTCTATAGTATTAAATCTATTTGATTTAAAATATTGCTTTATAAAATTTTGTAGAGATCACAAAAGTCCAAGAACTGAGGATTTCATATTGCATGGGTCCCGTATAATATTGATCTATTACAGCTTTATAAATCTGAATTAAATAGAATTCAGTTAATAGAAAAAAAAAACCTGTTATTTTTTCAAGATCCAAAGGGAGACAAACTTCAATAAGTTTCAATGTAAACTCATATAAATGTTATACAAACAACACTTTTACAAGATTGTCTATACGTGTAACGTGGGCCGATTGTAAATGGCTTTCAAATAGCTCACAGCGAATTCTGTGCTTGGCTACATTGTGCGTGGTTATGGCCAGTATTTGAAAAATACTGAAACATAATTTGTAAATAATCGCTGCTTTAATTTTATTAAAATTTAATGAAAACTTTATAAATAATAAACGATCAATATTATTAATTGACGGAGTATGAATGAGTCGAGCTCATTTAATTCACCACCACAGTATTTTTGTAGTTTTTTATATAAATATATGTTTCTAAGATCCAAAAGATAATGAGAGTGACTTATATGGGACAAGAAACTAACACTATCTTGTGGTTGGGAGAAAAAAAAGTGTAATTTACACGAATGTTAAGTATTAAAAATTAAAAAAATTGTCTTAACTGAGGGTAGCTAGGTCTCAAACGCCCGCGCTATAGGAAAGTATGTTTTCATCAAATGGATAGTTAGTTGCAATTCGCGCCACGGTCTGCTCGTAAAATGTCGGCGCGAGCGACGGCGCAGATGGCGCTTCTGCTCGAATACGCTCACAACATTATGCACTGATGCCCCGCAATAAAATACGCTATAACCTATAATTTTTAAAAATTCACAGCAAATACAATGTCGTTATACAATGCTAATGTTACGTGGAATTTTGTAACACATTTGTTGTTCAATATTTTTATTCATAGCACTCGAAATTTACTAGTGAATCAGTTGTGTGTCTTGTCATTTATGTTTTTCTCTTTGGCACTTCTCTATTTTGTTTTTAAAAGGATTCATTTAAATCGTTAATTAATCACCGGTCTTCGAAAGATATAATAAGTATAAATATAATCATTTAAGCTGTCAGCCTTATAAATATTATTTAAGTAAAAGTTTTCTTGGTGGTATTAAGCCAATGTACCTACAGCCACAAGGGAACTAGCATTTTAGGTTCCAAGATTGGTAACGCATTCACGATGCAATTGTTGATATTTCTAACAGTACCAAAGCTTATAGGTTGCCCTGACCATTCACCAGTGGCCTATTTTCCAGTCTATATCCCTATTTTTAATACATAATATATTGTTGCAAGAAACATTACCTAACGATACTTTGGAACTTTATGTCCATTCGTACTTCAAAATAGGTTACGAATTTTTATACCATAGGAAATTCCCGACATAATTTGCTTTGGATTTAATATGAAAATATTGATTGGATATTCTTATTTTAACATTATATAAATAGTTCAGTCGTAAGCTTTAACTTATTCACAACACAGGCGTGACACTTTCATTATTTGCTGTTTAACACTTCGAGTTTAACATAAATTATTTTTTAAAGATTACACAGAGTTACGATATATTTTATTCTGTAAGCCGAATGATTTGCATAATTTTCATTAGGTTAATACGTCCAAAACGCTGACAACTCATACGATTAATTTTAATTAAATCACACGCACAATTATTACTAACGATTGTTCGTTACAATAATCTAAAGATTCTCATGAGGTTCGTTTAAAATAATTCGCAGAATAAGTACTCCGAATGGTTTTTTGCTTCGCGTATCGTGCGTGCTGAACGCTAAAGAAGGTAATTTGGCATTGTGGGTAACAAAGGAGGTCGTAACAAATGCTTTGTCAACTGTAACTGGCCTTTTTACACGTATTTTTTTCAATTTTTGTATTCGCTTATTTTAAATATTTAGGAATACATTAATTTGTATTATATACACTCAATATGTAACTTCGTTATTCCAAAAATGCTTCTAATTTTCGCATCATAAGATTTCTTATTATTTTGTTCATCATCTACACCAGTCGTTACTTTTAGTAATCAAAACACTACTTCTGTCTTTTGTCAAAAGTAAAACTCAGTTGGATTTAGGTATTTTTTTATACACTGATACTAAAATATATATCTATATATATTCCTTATATCACCAAACTTTGTAACTTAGATATTATGCCTGTAGTTACACTGGCTCACTCAGCTTTAAAAACAAAACACAACAAAACTTAGCTTGACGGTACAACGGTAAGATTACATGATGGGTTGGTAGTACTAATCCATACATTGTTGGTATGTAATAATATTTTTACATATAACCCACTCCACTTCGTGGCATGGTGGTCCTTTAGGACTATTTTCAGCTTTTACAAAGTAAACCAAAACAGCCCCAATCTACCAGGTGTATCATAAAAGCCGAGTGATTAATTATATAATAACTTCATACTAATAATTGAGTACATTCAACAAGTGTAACTGTATTAGACATTAAGCATACAATCAGCAATGGTGAACTAAGACACAAGTAAAATTATTCTTTTGTTGGACCTTTTGTCATCAAGTTTATACTGTGCTTATCCCAAAAATATAACCAGTGTAAGCGCATGATGGTGTAAAGTTTCTGAAAAATATGCATCGATTTTAATCCGTATATTACAAGCAGATCAGGCAGGTTATGGAGACCATTGAGGAAGGCCTTTCTACAGCACTGATGATGGTGACGATGATGATAATGAATTTTCTTTAAATGTAATAAATGTTTTTGCTTTAATAGTTACGGTATAATTAACTTTTTATTTTAAGCCTTTTCATTTATTTTATTGACTGCCTCATTGGTCTAGTGGCTATAAGGCCGCAGATCGAGGTCATGTGCTCAAACCCCCGGTCGGGGCTTTAACTCTTTCTAGTCGTGTTGGATTTGCCATCCTGCGTTTTAATTGTAAACTATGTCCTGCGCTAGTCTTCCTTGAGATTCGCCAAATGATATCAATAAATGTCTTATAGTTTCTAAGATGTATTATCATTGGGTATTAAAAGAATATGGAAATAGCAGAGATATGAGTGGCAGTATTTAACAAATATAATATGCATGGGTGGCAGTATGTTCTTAATTCAAACTTTCGCCTGTCCGAAACAAATAACACTACACGTACGTAGAATCAGCTGTGAGAGTTCGCTAGTTTATCGCGAAGATAACAAGAAAAAATGTTCACCCGTTTAAAGAGTGAAAAATCGTTTGTCATTTCAACTGATTCTAGTTAAAAATGGTCTGTCAAACTCCGCTTACCAATTAAGCTACCATCTCCAAGTCTAACTGAATAAAATGCGGCATCTTTTCATCATTTTCGCGTGGAAAACTTTTAGTTACTTTTTGTGGGCTCTGATTTACGACCGACCCGGGCTCCTGCACTGCGTAATAAAGAACTTACGAAAAAAAATTGTCAAATTATTTTCTCCGATGATATTCTAGTGCTGATGGCAAAATTAATGGCTTCTTTAAAGGTAAAATTCGCATTTATGTAATGCTATTCATTTCAAATATTATGTTTTTTTTTCTATTTATCGAAATAGGTTATTGAACTCTAAATTTATGATTCAATAAAATATTTATTTAAATTAAAGGCTCTATGTATGCTAATATAATACTACATATAAAAGCTGTCAGAGTATTATTGTTTTATTTTATATTCAGTCGAGGTAAATAAGGCTTAATCTAAACGGAGGTTTGCGGATCAAATGCGGGCAAGCGTCACTGACTTTACCCGACACAAAATAAAAACTGCCATATTTCTCACAACCGCACTGCACAAAATAGTGCAGCATGGTAGATATAGGTGCAGCATGGTGGAGAGGAAGCATTTGCCAGGTGGATATTAACTGTCTGTTTCTGTATTTTGTACTTAGCTTGAAATAAATAAAATATAGTTAATACTGTATACTACAGCAAAGCTATTCTCTAAGAAATAAATTTGACAATGTGAAAACCACAATATTATTTAGCGCGACACGTGTTTTTGTGCAGTAGAGCTATTCTGAAAGAAGAAACTCACAATTCACCGCTTAAAACGAGAGCGACGTGTTATTTTATACAGTAATTAGTTTTAATTATTATTTGTATATATTTAAGGACTTAATAAATTTTATGTAAATAAACATTGACTATAATAATTATAAATCTATAGGTAATACGTATCGAAAAGGCGTTTATATCTCATGAGTGAGATGCGATGTGATTTTAAAGCACTTGTGAATTTTATATTTATTGTCGTCAATTTCGAATGTTATTTCGGGTTACTTTTACAGAATGACTCCAATGGTACTAGGGTTCCATTGATCTCGATCATTTCAATATTTAATATTGTGGCATACATCCCTCCCTTTAGCTATATAAACGGATAGTTTTTATATGTTTCTGACCAGCGAAATAGCTTCCACTTTCCACTTTAACGGCTTTGAGAATGAGCAATGCCGTGTTTTACGACTAGAAGTTTCTAGAACTAAAATGTATGAATCTTTTTAGACTGTAGATCTTTGTATCAAAAGTGACCTCGTGCACATACTAAGTTCTATCAAAATCAGTCTTTCCATTTTTGATGATCATCGTCTTCAACAAATCGTTTAATCTATCATGTGCACGATAGGATACTTCATTGGAAATATTATTGAGAATCCCAATGAATTTTCTTAAATATAAATGATTTTTCTATACTAACTTTCAATCAATTTAACCCTCTTGGAAGTTCCATTTTTAAAAAATCTTTCTTAGTGCTCACTTATGTCTAAGCGGAACGGCATTAATATAGTGATTGTGACACTTCGATCGAAAGATCAAAAACAGAGGTGATATCAAGCAAGCATCGTCAAGCAGCATCGCAATAAATCATGAATATTGAAACACAACCGACGAAGATTCTATTTATGACTGCAAATAACAGTCAGACAGAACTCGTGAGATAAACATAATCAAAATATTCCCAAGCAGGCAGATACATTGACATTAAAAAATCATGCAAATGAGGTGGAGCAACATTTTGCAACATCAATCAATAGAAAAAAAATTGTCAATCAACTGAAAAAGAAAATCGGCAAACGACAAAACACCGTAATATTTTCGGACAAAGAAAGTTAATCTTCTTGTTCTGTTTCTCATTATTTCCCCGCGATGTCATAAAAAGGAAGAAATAAAAAAGCTCAATAACATTAGCGTATAAGCAACGATATTAAAATACTGTGTCATAAAATATACGTGCGTATTCCGATACCTTAAGGACTCCCAACATCTGGCTTGCGTTTCAGTTCTCACCAGTTTGTCGGTGATGCCGTCGAAGCCGATAGGGCAAGCACGTAACACAGAGAAATTCAGATTAAAGAAATAAATTTGCGAAGGGATAAGACATCCGTGCGAACTTTGGACATCGTTTTTATTTGCTGGCTTGAAAATATCCGAAAGAGTCACGAAATCTCAAAACCAAAATACTTGACTTTCCGAAATATATATGATTGTTAAATAGCAACTAATGGGTGTCACGCAAAACTTTCTGTTTATTCCACAGATTTTTACAAATTTCGAAACCTACGACAGGTTTTATTTTGATTGAATTTCATTGTAAACTGACGACGTCTGTTCACTGTTCTGTTTGTACAGCCATAGCGCTGCTCTTTACGCAGCCACTAACTTTTTTACGCTCCCTAAAATTAATTCTTTGTTAAATCGTAACAATTTAGTAAATCGCAATTAAGAATCTCTTTTAATTTTCTGCACATCTAAGGCTAAGGAAGATCTTCAAAATAAGACCATAACCGATCTTTTATGTACAGCTATCGTCCCATAATCACTGGGACAAAAATTGGCTTACGCTTTTAATATATAAGATGAGCAGACTATTTATAGCATAAGATAGAATAAAAAAGAAAGTGACGGAGTGGTATTTTTTTGACCGCAATAGAAAACAAAGTATATACTTCATGAGATCAGTTTCTTTGACCGGTTCTTCTCAAATCGGGGTTTTTTTTTAACTCTTTTTGAGTGAGCCAGTGTAATCACAGGCACAAGGGACATAACATCTTAGTTCCCAAGGTTGGTGGCGCATAGGTGATGTAAGGAATGGTTAATATTTCTTACAGCGCCTTTGTCTATGGGCGGTGGTGATCACTTACCATCAGGTGGCCCATATGCTCGTCCGCCAACCAATGTCATAAAAAAAAAAAAACTCTGACCGTAAATAAATGTAATGCTTAATTTGAGTTTGAGTTAATAATGAGATATCTTTACATCACTATGTGGACCAGGCTGGATATCAAACGAGGGACAGTAACGTATAGAGAGGTCTCGGGAAAGCCTACACCACAAAGGCGATTACTACGATGACCACAAATTAGATAAATGCATTTACGTGCTCAATTACTAGTTACGGGTAAAATATATAAACGAGTGCCTATTTAAAGTATTTTAAAACAAAGCAATATTGTATTTGAATAAAGCGCTTTGTTCAATATTTTAAAATTGTATTTATAGCCAATATATAAATAACAAGCTTAATTTGGATAATGCTTTTTTACACAAATTGATATTTTTTTTATGAATTTTTATATTTTTCGTTAGTTTACGATCTGTCTAGATTTACTATCACATCTAGTCATCACGAGATCTCCGAAAAAATGACGTCTCGCCGTAATTAATTTTGTACACAGCAAGGAGGTTTTATTTGGCTCGAATAGTAAGCCCTTATGAAGTCGGGATTGGCAGCTTTTTTCTTACTCATTTGATATCATCAAGTTTCGAAATGAAGCAATCACATATTGTAAAGCGGTTGATTTTGCGACGATAATTGAATTTGCCATAGGATTAACCGGGTCAAAAAATTAAGTGGTATTGCATTTGCACTATCTACATACCTGTGCACTTAATATATTCTGGGCAATTGGTATATAATGATATACATCATCCATATTTTATACATATATCCAATAAAGCTAGATATTTGACGACCTCCGTGGTCGAGTAGTGTATACACCGGTTTTCATGGGTACGTCACTCCGAGGTCCCGGGTTCGATTCCCGGCCGAGTCGATATAGAAAAAGTGCATTAGTTTTCTATGTTGTCTTGGGTCTGGGTGTATGTGGTACCGTCGTTACTTTTGATTTTCCATAACACAAGTACTTTAGCTACTTACATTGGGATCAGAGTGGTAAAACTAGTTTTTAACGGATTTAATCGCGTATATTAATTATTTTATTTTAACATCCCGACGTTTCGAGCACTTTGCAGTGTTCGTGGTCACGGTCAAAATAAAATAATTAATATACGCGATTAAATCCGTTAAAAACTAGTTTTATTTCAATGTGTAATAATCGCGAAAATCTAAGACAACATTGGTGTATGTGATGTTGGTCAATATTTATTTATTTTTGTACGATACAACTGTGGTAACTACCTATCTTACATAAATAAATTTGCGCAGACTAACATGTATTTTGTTGAAGTTGTAGGCTACACTTTTTTGATCAAATTCCGTATGTGATCGTATGCCTTTCATCAATATGATTTTCAATAACGTGGCGACCGATTTAAACAATTATATCTATGCTTTACAAAGAAACAATTTTCGCTGTTATTATTGCAGTCCATGAATTTATTTACTTAAAGTTTCGAAAGTTATAGTGTACATTACTTCACGCTACAGCACTAAAACCAAGAGTGGTAACCGTAAACGCACGGAAAACTCTATGAAATATACATGTTTGTACGCGCGAGAGAAAAGTGGACTGTATTTTTGGTATAAAAGGGTGTTACCTCAAAACTCTGGGCTCGGTGAAGACACGTTCTTCTTGGGAGCGCTCCCTTGGTCTTCATACACTCGAAGAACACAGCCAAAGGGATGGGTGATATTATAGGAGAAGGATAAGTCCGTTACACAAGCTAATTTCAAAAGCGCGGCGCACTCACATAACACACGTTACCGCGGCTCACACCAGAAGGGAAGAGAGAAAAGGAAGTACGTCATACGTCAAAATCATTCCATAGACAAAACATAGACGTTTCAACGTACGCATACACCTAAATACGCTACATACCGCCCGCCTTAGAGTCACTTACTCTAATATAAACACTCGGACGGCTTCTACACTACACTATAACTAAACTATACTATTATTGACTAAAATATAAAAATATATTATTCACTGTCCGGGAGCGGACACACTTTAACAACTGCACGCTTGCAAACACCTTGTGCAGTGCGCACAGAAACCACTCGAACCACACCATCCTTGCCGGGATGCGTATTCTCAATAACACCGAGACGCCATTGCAAGGGTGGTAAATTGTCCTCTTTGAGGACCACTAATGAGCCTATCTTAACATTGTTCCGTGACTCTGTCCACTTGGACCTTTGTTGTAACGTATGGAGATACTCTTGACTCCATCGTTGCCAATAATGCTGCACGATATTACAAAAAATATGCAAGACACTAAATTCACATACCATTTTACTCGCTTTCACAAAGTTTTGACCACAATCACAGTACACATCCGTACACACACCTCTACGGTTACAAAATCGTTTTAAAAACAGCAATAAAGGCTTCAGCTGTTAATTCTGACACTAACTATAAGTGGATTGCACGTACACACAAACAAACACACATAGGACTTATAAAGTTTGGCATTTCTATGAGTACCTAGTTTTATCATAAAATGCCCACAATAATCAACACCAACACGTAAAAAAGCACGACACCTATCCACTCGAAAAGAAGGCAAATTACCCATAAGCGATTGCACAGCTTTCGGCTTATTTCTGAAACAAGTAATACACTGAAATACTCTTTGTCAAACAATACTACGAGTTGACAGTATCCAATACTTTGCAATAAATATTGTAATGTTTGTACACCAACATGTAAATAGATTTTATGGTAATAATTAATAATTAATTTTGTAAGATGATTTCTTTTAGGTAAGATAATTTGATTTTTTATATCATTATTCAACGAAGAATTAGACAACCGCCCGCCAACACGCAGTATGCCAGACCTATCTATAAAGGGTTTTAGCCTTTGTATACCAGTTGCACACGGTCTATTTTTTGATAAACAATTAAACACATCGCTAAACTCATTTCTTTGAACTAACTTAATCAAATTAAATAACGCTAAATTGTACTCCGACCCTGTAATATAATTACACTTAGTTTTTTCAACATTTAAACAATTAACTTTAAACCGATAACACCACGCCGTAACACACACTAGCTTAGAAAGATCTGAGTACTTATGTAGCAAATCAAAATCAATGTCATTCACACAAACAAAAGCTTTAATAACACGCCTTTCACTATTTATAATATTAACTTCACTATCCCCTATGTCATTAGTCATAGACACAGGCCACTGATCCCGTGACAAACGTAACCAAGGAGGCCCTTGCCACCAAAGGTTGTATGAAAGTAACTCTGAGGGTAACATTCCTCGCGAAGCACCGTCCGCGGGGTTATGAACCGAAGCAATATGAAACCAATTTTCAGGACTAACATTACACTGACACTCACTGGCTCGATTAGCCACAAAAGTTTTATATTGATGAGATGAACTCTTTATCCAGGACAAAGCGATAGTAGAATCAGTCCACGCAAAAACTCTATCGATTTTTATTCTATCTTCGAGCACGTTCATAACATATTTTATCAAACGAGATAGAATTACTGCAGCACACAACTCCAACCGTGGTATACTAATCCTTTTAAGAGGTGCAACACGAGATTTCGACATAAGTAAATACGTCTCACTGCGTCCATTAGCAGCAGTAACCCGAAAGTAGACAACAGCAGCGTAACCACGCTCAGAACTATCTGAGAACCCATGAAGCTCAATCGAAGCTGCAGTCGTCGATACAAATCGATTTATTCTCACACTCGACAAGACTGAAAACTCCTTAGTATATTGTAACCACACTTTTTTAAGATCATCTGGTAAAGGTTCATCCCACGATAAACCACGCACCCACAATTGTTGCATCACACACTTAGCAAACAATGTGACTGGGCTTAACCACCCTAAGGGATCGTAACACTTAGCAATTTGAGATAACACTGCTCGTTTGGTACACTCACACGAATCGAGTCTAACATTATAGTGGAACACATCACTTTGTGGATTCCATTGCACACCCAACACCTTGATGACACTTTCATCTTCTGCTGCAATAAAATTCACACTAAGTTCCTTATCACATTCAGGAATATTAATCAACACAGAAGGAATGAATGAATGTGGAATGTAGTTAGGCCTAAAACGAACACTCAAATTAATTTTAACCAATTCCATGTGACCCGAATCCAAATAATCCTTCATAAAATCACTATATGCCTTTTTCAATAATTCATTTTTGTTTAACCTTCCTTCCAAAGCTAATAAACGCCGCAAAGCGATATCCCGCGAATTACCTAAGTCCGGTCGATCAGTTTTAAAAGGCAATCTAATTCTATATCTCCCATTCTTTTCACGAGAATGAGTTGAAACAAAATGATCTTCACAGCGCCTCTCCTCCAGGCTTAAAAAAGAATCAACGACTGGTTCGGATTCAATCTCCCAGAACCTTTTCAAAATTGAATCAAGGTTTTCATCAGATATAAAATTAGTCATAGATACCTTCTGCGGGTTCTTTAGATTTTTATTTCTCACCTCCCCCATAACCAACCAACCAAACACACTGTTGATAGCATAGGGACCTCCACACGCACCTACGACACGACCGTCTCTTATGATAGAGGGAAACACCTCAGCGCCCAACAAAATATCAACCTTAGATGGAATATTAAATTTTGAATCGGCAAGCTTTAATGGTTTTAAATGATCCCACTGTTCAATAGGAACATAAACATTAGGTATAAAGTTCGTAATTTTATTTAACACTAAACATGATACAATCTGAGAATTATCATCACTATTCTCAGGTAGTATCTCACACGACACGACACCATTCGCCTTACACACATTAGACATACTGAGACCACACACTGGCACACACACCTGCCGAATCGGTAAGCCTAATCGACGAATGAAACTAGAGGTTACGAACGACGACTGTGAACCGGGATCCAACAACACGCGAGCCATCTCGCAGGAGCCGTCACGTCGCCTCACTCGAACCACGGCAGTGGACAACAAAACTGTTCCCGAGCTCGCACAAACAGAGCCTTTAAGGGACACCACAGCCTGTTCTCCGCTGGCATTCACACACTCGCCAGACACTCGCCGTACACCACTTTCGTTTTCACGAACACGAGAACACTCTTTCTCATTCACACTATCTTGCTTAAAGTGCAAGAGTTTATTATGTGACATTTCACACTTGTCACATTTAAAGTTTGATTTACACTCAGAGGCAACATGATTACCTGATAAACACAAAAAACACAATTTATTTCGCTTTACCACTTTCGATCTATTATACGAAGACAGATGTAAAAACTTAGAACATTTATACAACTCATGATTAGAATAACACATTACACACTTATTATTATTTTAAAATCCGGTTGTAAAAGAAGAAACATACTTATTCCCGCTAGCACTCTTAACACTCAACACCCTACGCATCGAACCTTGACTCGACGCTTCACAAGCACGTATTTGCTTATCTAAAAAATCTAGAAGTTGAACATATGTCGGATATTCGCGATCATTTTCTAAGGACAATTCAAAGCGACGTCTCGACTCACTATCTAATTTTTTTAACACTAAGTGAAGCAACAAAAAACTCCATTCACCGGTAGGAAAACCTAAAGCCTTCAATGCACTTAAATTTTCTACCAAATTATTTCTTAAACGTTTCATACCTTCGACGTCTATGTCACTACGCAACGAAGTTAAATTCAACAATTCATCCATGTATTTATTTGCGATACGACGTTTATCGGAGTATCTTTCTACAAGGGAATTCCAGGCTACAGAAAAATTATCGGATGTTAATGATAAACATTTAATTAAATTGTATGCTTCACCTTTTAAACTTCCACGTAAATATTGAAACTTTTGTATGTCCGATAAACTATTATTACCGATTATGGTAGAATTGAAGAAATCAAAATAACTACACCATTCTGAATACTCACCGGAAAACGTTAACAACGGCAGCTTAGGTAACCTAACACTTGTATTCGGAACACTACACTTTCCACAATCAGATTTACGCTCAGAATTATTATCACTATCACTACGCTCAATAATTGACTTACGCTTTAAGAATTTATTATATTTCGCACGAATATCGATCACTTTGTCCATAAAATTATCACGGATTTCCTCCTGTTCGGATTCTACAAATAATTTTTGAGATATTAAAGTTGATTCGATTTTAGTCTGTGTTTCTTCAAACTGAGAACGAAGTAAGTCTAAATCACCATAACTCGCGTCGAACTCATCAACTAAATCCGAACTTTCGTAATGCAACATACGGTCTAATTGCTTAACGAGAAATTTTCTATGAAATAATAATTGATTTAAATCCATATTTAACACAATACAATTATTATTTTACAAAACACGAGACTAGCTAAGGAATAAGATTTATATTCAATTCAAACTAAAAAACAAGTTGTCCTAAGTAAAGAAACACAATTATTATGACACTAAATAATATAATACTAAACTTTTTAACTCGACTGCGTTATAACACGACGCGTCCGGTCTATATTGTGCGGTTGCGCATCGACCGACAATATCACAAAATATGAAGGTACTTCGAAAAATAATCGACTAAATTATTTTTATGTAAAATTACACTTTTCTACAATGCAAATAATACGCAATTAATATAAATTACGTAATGTTGTAAAGCGAAATAAAAATTAACACTATTTTAAATTACACATTAGCTCCTAACGAAAGTATTATCCGTTTCTCCATGGAATGATTTTGAAGTATTAACACGCGATTTAAAACACACAAAATCGCCGATTTACACTAAATTTTAAATCTCAAATTTGGCTACGAAGGACCAAAATGTACGCGCGAGAGAAAAGTGGACTGTATTTTTGGTATAAAAGGGTGTTACCTCAAAACTCTGGGCTCGGTGAAGACACGTTCTTCTTGGGAGCGCTCCCTTGGTCTTCATACACTCGAAGAACACAGCCAAAGGGATGGGTGATATTATAGGAGAAGGATAAGTCCGTTACACAAGCTAATTTCAAAAGCGCGGCGCACTCACATAACACACGTTACCGCGGCTCACACCAGAAGGGAAGAGAGAAAAGGAAGTACGTCATACGTCAAAATCATTCCATAGACAAAACATAGACGTTTCAACGTACGCATACACCTAAATACGCTACAATGTTCAATAAAAGATTAACGCGGGTGAGATCGCAGGGCAGAGCGAATAATAAAATAAATGTACAAAGTATTTTAACGTTGAATTTAAATAAAAGATTTTAATGAAGTGAAAACATTCTATCGAAAATTGTTATTGAAGACGACTGTCTATGACTTCAAGAATTATATTATACAATACAATCTCATCATGGCCGGATCTATCATATGGCTTTTTGGGCTTCAGCCCAGGGCCCCGTGGATGAAAGGGGGCCCCAGCTAAATCAAGTCAATGTCAAATAATAATAATAATGCGAAAGAATCCATAACTTTGTTAAATTAAACAGATAACAACATAACAATTATTCAAACCAGATCAGAATCAGATTCAGATATGTCTTAGGTGGGCCCCTAAGTAGTGTTAGCCCATGGCCCCCTAAACTGACGGTTCGGCCCTGAATATCATTTTATCACCCTTCACTAATGATTATTATTATAAACACCGGTTCTGATAGTGTTGAGCTACAGTGAAATGAATATTATTTCATTATTATTATAAATGTTCCGGGAATGTATCGGAGAATGTTTTGACAAGAGGACGGTCATCATGGAGCCGCGACAAAAGTCATAATTGTCAATCAATAGGATTTTGCATGTTCTTGGAACGTATATATTATTATAAAATTAATATAATTAATACAAATCAAATCAAATCAAAATATACATTATTCAAGTAGGCTTTTACAGGCACTTTTTAATCGTCATTTAACAAACTATTTAAAGTAAAGCTATTACCGGTTCAGAATGTAGATTCTACCAAGAAGAACCAGCAAGAAACTCAGTAGTTACTCTTTTTCAACATCTAAGAATACAGTCATGTTAGTTAAATATAATTATATATGTATGTTATGTCTCCTGCCGGGAAGTCAACAAGCATTAACTCCACGATTTTTTATAATCTATATAATCTTGTATCGAATAATATGCCTTCTTTACCAATATATTTTTTACAAATGACGAAACGGCAAAGTTAAAAATTTCTACGAAATTTTATTTTCTCAGTAAAAACTCAAATGTTATGTTATATTTAAAACTGTGGGGAATCGAAGAAGAAGAATGCAGTTTTGTTTATATAAATATTTAATTAATCTAACAAACTATAATGGCGTGTTATACATTATTGTTGTTATTACAAATATAGATCTTAATTTAGTTACAGTTTTCGAGTTCTATAAATAAAAATTATGCCAGCTAGACTCAGCGTCGGTCACTTGGGATAAATGAATGGTTAAAGCTCATTACGATATCTAGTTATATCCTTAGTCACTCCCTTCTTACAGATAATATTGCTATAACAAACCATACGTCTTATATACCTTGTACCCATTCATATTAGTATCTTAAAAATCCCTCCACTAATCCATATTCCACTATTCCATATAGATAGATGGATGAATAAGAAGCTATTAAGGATTCTAAAATAAAATTACTCCGATGATTATAAAAAAAAAAATACGAATTATTATTTTTATTAAATTTCCCGCATCATATAATTTCACTTCGTTTCAACGTTTACATGACCCCTTACAACGAAGGCTCTTCCGCTTTACGCTTCTTAAGTCGTAACTGCTTCTTAATTTAGCGGGATATTCGTTCTACGTTGTTTTTCTTTCAGTTTGTCTGCACTTTGAAAATCAAGCGTCTGGAATTATTTTTTTGTTGTTCTTTTAAAGAATTTCGAAAACAGTTTATTTATGAATTGATTTAAATATATATAAACATAGTTATAGTCGGCTTAACCTTGTTTATAGTGGGTTATTTGTATGTATACTCTATCTTTAAGGCAGTAGCATATAACATATATACTAGTTATTATCTGCGGCTTCAATTGAGTTTTAAGGTTGCTCGTCAGGCGTTAGGTATAAAAGAGGCTATTTCCTTCAGCGGGGTACAAGCTTGCTTCATATCAATAGAAGATATACAAATGCTTACCACTGATTAGATCCTACGTTACGTCAATACGAATATAAAACATCCCAAGTGTTCTTATTTCTAGATATAAAACGAACCAATCTTGGATAATGTAAATAAATACACAAGGAGGTCCGCGTAGAAACGGTTCCGATAGCAATCTCGCAAGCAACTTTTAACCATATCACTGGAGTATCGTGTATCAAGACGCCTATCGACAAAAAAACACGCGTATCTTATATTTCTGATCACGACTTAATCGTAAATATGAAGGGTTGGGTACACCTTCTGGTAGCTATTGCAAAAAGAGTGCGTTTTCTCCATAAAATATATCTCGGGTACCCGGCGTGTACTTATTCTGAAAAACCGCCTTCGAACTAGAAATTTCGTCTCACTCTGATAAATGGTATGCGAAAAAGACGAATGATGCCTCGGTTCGCTTAGTATTCTTCGGTTTGAAAGTAATAGGGCTGTACGTTACTTATTTATATATGTGAAAGGCTTTCCCTCGCATATGTTTCTAGCTGTTTTATTCGCGTGAATAAAGTAAGCATAGGGATGTACTTTTTTCTTCTTTTTTTGTAAGACTTTTTGCGGATTAATTAGATGGCTGCCATAAGCCTCAAGACTGGCGCTGCGAAGAATAACAGTGAGAGTAGAATTTTCATTGTTGAACGTACTAACAAGCTACGTTTTGTTTACCGTAGTTTGAAATTTACCGATATAATATTTTGAACTTTGTGAATTTTGCTAGCAGGAAGTAATTATAGAGTAAGTAAGTCTTTATCGCATAATAGTAATGAATCTCTCGATTGAGTTACCGGATTTCCACGAAATAGCTTTATATTATTTTGTATTTAAGTTATTTTTATTATAATAATATATAAATATATTACATTATATATTTTTTTCTTCTACATATATCTTGGTATTAATTATTAAAAGTATAAATGGTTGTAAAGTTTTTTTTCGGAAAATTCCTGATGGCATGTTACATTAAATTATAATACTTATAATGATTCCTTAATAATATATTTTTAATACTTATCTTATTCTTAGAATGTAAATGGTGTTGGCAGCTTACACCGAAGCACGATTTAAGACTAATTACAATGTAATCTAATAGAAAAAACATATCTAGAATTAACCTATTTGAGTAAAACTTCACTTGGTGTTAGGGCTTGGTGCAAGTCCGTCTGGGTAGCTACACATCATATATTCTACCGTCAAACAGTATTGTTGTTTCTACAGACACAAGTTACATAAGATCTTAGTTCCCAAGGTTGCCCCACTCATGGCGCATATACCCTTTTGTCTATCTGTATCAATAAAAGTACTTAAAAAACAAAAAACTATCAGGTGTCATGTAAAACCCGATGAAGATAAATACATTGAGTTTCGTTAAAATCAATACAGTACATACATAAAGAAGTATGTAGTAAAACCGGTATACACACAATGGTGAGTGCGGAGGAGATGGGCTACGATGGCAAGAGAGATCCTGTCACTGTTTGCCTTCACGGTCGATCTAATCTCCAATGCGAGACAATAGATATTTCATACAAAAACCAAAATAAAAATACTTCATGCAAAAAAATCGATAAATATTATTAAATGTTAAGGTAACGCATTTTACCTACTCATATTAATTAATTATCCACGTCACTCCATAGTACCTCTTTACCCTCCCTTCCGTAGTACGCTTGGTGCGAATTTCCCGTAGGGTAAATAACAATTAGTATTATTCTATCAACGTAACCTTGTTTTCATTTTAATAATTCGTGTTCGGCGTTCCTATTAATGTTTTTTTTTTTTTATTTACAATTAATCACTAAATTAATTATGAACTAAGTTTTTTTCTCATGTTTTGGTGTAAGTGATTCTTAGTAAACCGAATAAATACATATTATGACCATAGACATTCCTTATAATATTATTTATTGTTATCCTTGTCTTATTTCGTCCAATAGCGACAAGAGGAAAATATATATTTTTGGCCAAAGGATCGGAATTGCGATTCAACAAGGAAATGCTTCTAGCATTCTTGCCACCATTCCGCGAGGTCATGATTCATACAGTAATTATTTTAATAATAATATGTAATAAAGGCCTTAATGTCATTAAAATTCTCGACGGAATCTACATTCCGAAAAGGATCAACGGCATTAAAAAATTAATAGCATAACCATCTACCGGTGACTTCGTGTTGATTAGTCGTAACTCATAGCGATTCGTTCAGTAGTTTTCACTTGATTGGCGTAGACTGAAATAAAATTATATATTTATAGATTGTCTGTGTTTTTCACTTTGATTTCGACTCAAAATAAACAACTTTGTTAAGCAGATTGCTTCGTTAATTTCAGTCCAAACTACGGCGAATCACACTCCAATTACCACTGCTTGTTGTAGAAATAATCACAGGCCTCAGAACGATAAATTTCCCGCCCGACACAATGGTGACTTTTCTTAACTTTTCGCCTCGAATAACGAGTTTTTAACTTTGTGGCAAAGCGAAAAATGTCTCTATCTTCGTTACGTATCGGCACACGGGATAAAATATTGCGGAAATAATACAACTTTATTTATAAATTTAAACTAGTAAATACAATTAATGTTTTGATTTAATATAATACCTTTGATGTACTGAATATATATTGAACTTTGTTGTATATAATAAATTTATATATTTTATGTGATGCAAAAAAAACTCATGTGTGAAGATGTGTCCTAGGTTAGGTATATTTAGCTGTGGTCGAAAACGGGTAAGCAATGATAATAATGATGAATTAAAATTAAGAATATTAAAAAATAAAATCATCACTCAATATAGTTATACAACCTTTTGGTATAGACTACCTGAGCTTTGCCAAGCCACTATAAGAGATTGGCACGAAAATCAATGAATACGTTTGTTAAAATGATTCTGTGCCCCCCACCCGATTTGTGTTTAGTTTCCTCAATCGATAACAAAATTCATCTCTTTAATTAGCACCTAACGACATCCATTTGTAGAAAATTCCATCGTTTTTATGAGTTCAAATAAACCTCGGTGGAGTTCGCAAACATAAATATTCTTAATGTTAGTGAAATGAATTCATTTTAAAAGACACTAAGCGCTTCTAAATTGGACAGTATTTGAAGGGTGGCCCGAGGAAATTACAGAAGGAAAACGGCCCTACTTTCAATAAAACTGTCGTCTTTATTTAACAGAGTAAAAGTTACCAGACATTCTTCTGTTATGTCAATGCTGAACAGTTTGTAGCAAAAACATGCTTTCATGCATTTACGAGAGACTGTTTATAAGAAAACTTTATTTTTATATTCATGACCTGTATCCGAGAGATCGTTGATAACATTAAAGAGCTTTAAGAGTTTTTTTATTTCCCTTAAAGAGTAAACCTTTCATTTTGTTTGAGGTAAAGTAAGTAATATTTACTTTTACTTAATATAGACACAGTCATAGTTCTTATTATGGCAAGACCACACGCAGATATATTTTTTATGTCATAGGTGGCAAACGAGCAGAAGGCTCACCTGGTGGAAAGTGACTACCACCGCTCATGGACATCTGCAACACCCGAAGAAGTACGCTCTTTTCTTGAAAGTTCCCAAGTCATATCTGGTTCCACAGAGTGGTTGTGCGAGGCAGAAAATGTTATGTTATGTTCTTTCTAATAGTGACATTTTTTTATAATTAATTATCCCCCTACATACAAACGAAATTTGCCTCCATATAATATTAGTGTAGATTTGCTACACCCTATATAATAATAAGAAAAAATATAATAAATTCTTTCAATACCCATCAATGTCGTCATTTTACATTTACGAATACGGTTTTTTTATATACATATATACCTTTATATAAAACCTATTTCATATTTTACTGTAGCAAAATGTTTCTCCAAGTAATATTTCACAGTTTTGTAAATTCACATCCTAGCCGTTAACTTCACGAACTGTCCAAATTAAGAAGTTAAGAGGTTAGTGAAGTTTAACAGTTGGAATTTCTTCGTCTTGTTGCGACTTCAAAGATTTTTTAGTGATATATCAAAAATACAATTGAATTAGTTGATATCTTTTAATGTGTGAGTTAAGTTGATGTCCAGCGTTTGTGTACTAATTTTTCTATAAGAAATAATGATGTGGAAATTGCCGGTTCCATGATGAATTATAAAATTATAATCATCATTTCCCAGTGGTTAGAACGCGTGCATCTTAACCGATAATTTTGGGTTCAAACCCAGGCAAGCACCACAGAATTTTCATGCGCTTAATTTGTGTTTATCATTCATCTCGTGCTCGGCGGTGAAGGAAAACATCGTGAGGAAACCTGCATGTGTCTAATTTCAACTCATCTCAAATGATGCCCGTAAAAAAGTCCCATTTCGTTATTTCCTTCTAATGATAAAGTCTTATCGTTGAGTTCGTATATATACGTATATAATTTATAATTGAGGGTTTGAATACATTCAGTAACTTGATGTGCGACATTGTACATATGTTTTACAACAGGCTCCCAGGAAACGTACAGGCTGACTCTGGTGCTAAATATTAAAGGAATATTTATATTCAAAGCTTACCAAACCGACTATCTTCCAGGAATTTTCTTCTGTTCTGCACCAAATCGGTGTTAGATTTTAAATACACCACTTAGTGTAAAATTTCGATATTGAATAGAGAAAAGAAAACTAGATTATATTAGCTTATTCTTTATTTGCAATAAAAATATTTTCATAATAGAGTTTGGTTAGTTTTAACAAATCTTGTACCGTATGATGACGTTTCTTTTCGTCCAGCCCATTGCTTGAAATAGTGTACCATTGCTGACTATACGATAGGATCTCTCTTAGTAAATTTGGACTCATGTTTAAATAGACTGAGTTATTTTGAAACAATTTGATAATATTTTAAAATCTTTTAAATGTAAAAAACAATCAATTCGATCGATAGTTTGAATAACATTGACGTTTTGGGTGATATTCTTTTTATAATTCAGTCTATTCTTCCTTATCAGATACGAAATTCTATAGATGGTTAAAATATATGGAATTAGTGGTCGATATTCATGCAAGCATAAATGTAACTGTTAAGTATCTATAAGGCTGTTTATGAGTACATTTTTAGTATTAAGATAAGAGGAATCGTTTCGTATCGGTCCTTTTCGGCCTACATTTCGTTCCAATTTTAAACGTGGTAACTTTAAAATAATCTACTAAACTCACAATGGAATTGTAATTTCATTTCCAAAAAGGTGATCATGTAGGTTGGATTTCATTTTTTTGAATTGTCTCGTTTGAATTCCGTCATATATGAAAGAAAAGAGAGGTGTCATGAGTCATCCGGTGGGGCGAAGTTGCTTCCGCTATATTATTATTTGTTAGCGAGTGAACCTAGCCTCCGACACGGTGGTATGTCATAGGATGTCATCATTTTTTTATATTACATTAACTTTATATAACATTCCACCACGCTGCTCCAATGCGGGCTGGTGGAATACACATGTGGTAGAATTTCGTTGAAATTAAACACATTCAGGTTTTTTCACGATGTTTTCCTTCACCGCCGAGAACGAGATGAACTATAAACACAAATTAAGCACATGAAATTCAGTGGGGCTTGCATGGGTTTGAACCGGAATTCATCGGTTAAGATGCACACGTTCTAACCACTGGGCCATATCGGCTCTAATTTTATATTTATATTTTTTTCATTAATTATATGGAATTATTATAACATAAAATTATTATAATCGAAACTATTTATTTTACAGTATACAAAGAGGTCTTAAATTAACGTAATAATTAAAGTTAATCTGTAACTATATTTAACTTCCACGCGAGCAAAGCCGCGGGCAACACCTAGTTAAATGTAAAATTATTATTGTAATTAATTGTTTAATGATTTGTTGAATATTAATATTATTTGTGGCATAATATTTAAGATAAATACGTATATTTCTTTTAAAAAAATAATAATCTGTCACTATAAATAATGAGATGATTGGATTTAGAAATACTCTGATCTACTGGAATTAAATATTATCATAATATATAATAAATAACAGACATGGATTAAATTAACAGCATTTGACAATTAAACGACAAGAAATAAAATTGTTTTTAAAAAACGATAAAGAGAACAGAAAGAGACAGAGATAAAAAGAAAGAGAGAGAAAGGTGTTCGGTGGAAGTCAACGCTTTTTCCTTACGTGATGCTCTCTTCGAGTTGACTCTACAGTAAGCCGCGTAAAAGAACTTCTTTCCAAAAAATATTACATTATATTGAAGTATATTTATACTAGATATATAATATCAAATAGATGTATTGAATTCATAGATATTTTTATTCGACTTGTTTTGTACGAATTCACTTACAGATTAATAATTTACACAAAAACACATACAATTTTTAGAAAATTGTTAGTGTATGAGGTAGTCGTTTGAGTTATAAATTAAATATCATTGGTAAAAGCGGTTTTTTCTTCGTCGTAAATCCTCCCCTCCCGGGATTAAACGTAACAGTTAGTTCTACTCGTATATTTTGAGACCAAACGACCCGAATAAATTTTACCGTTACGATTTTCACTGTAGGTTTAAATTTTAGTTACATTAATATGTTTATTTATTACATAACAATATTATAGTTGAATCTTGGAAATTAAGCTTATAAACAAAATAAATAAAATTCTTACAATGGTAAGTGACATTATTTAATATATTATTATTAAAAAATATTTATGAGTCGTTTATAAAATCGATAGAATGTTGATGTCTTATTGACTGATTGTTCAGCGGTCACCCTCAACTGAGTGTAGACAATATTATAGATGCACTCCCCAATCTTTTATTCTCGTAATCTGATGGGATGCGATCTAACAGAACCAAAACAACACAAAACTTGTTTTTTTATCACCTAAGAATAAGTTGTTACCACATCCATAGATTTGCGCCGTAGGAAATTTCAAACATTCCATCGCTAATGCGCCACGAACTTTGGTAACTAAGATGGTATGTTCCTCGAGTCTGTAATAATATGATCGTTTAGAGATTGATAATCATTCCACTTGTATGCGATGAATGTAAATAACTATTTACTTTATATATACGTGACTTATTTACAACAACTTACAGACAATTTTATTATGTCATTACAATCGTAGTAATTTTTTTAGTCGAACATCAAACGGTTTATTATGGAGTTTAAATTCTCAAACGATATCATTTCTTTATCGCTTTTTTTTTTAACTTTATAAGAATGTATGTAAAAACAATAGTGTCTTGAATTTCTATAAAAACACAATTATAATTTTTTTTACTATTGTGACTCAATCAGTTAAAACTGTTAGTCTTGCTTAGTACAAGTGACCTTATCTGTGACAGAGAATTACCTAATACCTCAAAATATAAATTTTATGATAAATATTTATCAGTTCATATCATCCTAATAGTATATTTTTATCTCGAGGTCTTGTCATCGAAGTGGAGAGGAAAATAATCGTTTAAATTGAGAAATACGATAAAAAACCTTTGAATTAAAAACAAAAACATCATACAATAACATAAGGATTGACTCTGACTGACTTTAACAACAAATTCAATAGAATATGTGTAATTTTTGTTCAATACATTGAAATTTTTTAACTTCCCGTCCTCTATATTAGATCTAATAGGTGATTGACCTTTTCAATAAATATTAATAAATGACTCGTTAAATAATGTGCTATCGCAAAACTTAGGTTTTATTTGAATTTGGATGACGTAATTTAATAATGATAACACATGTTTATCCATATGACTATTGTCAAATTGGGCAGACAAAAATAATTTTGAATATAGAAGGCTATCAAATATTTGAAAGTTAACCAGAGAGGGTATTATTTTTGTCAAAGATTTGTACTCACCGATACCCTTGAGATGGCTATTCGTGACACGGATTGGAGATGTCCGTGATATTTTTTACAAAAGCATCCAATGATCGGAGCTAGCCTTAGGGGAGAAAAACCGTCACTGAATGAATTCTTAGACGTTACCCACACGACTCTTTAGTTCCTAACAGACATTGAGTAAAATAAAGTCACTACATCTCAGCCCGAGATTTGCATAAGAGCCAAATAAATTTTTTTAAGTCTTTTACTACTGTTCCTAACATTGTACCAACATTTTTAATTGTTTCCTTTTTTACCTGCTGTACTTTGATACTGCTTTTTGTTGAAGACGTTAAGCCAACATATTTAGTAGAAGTTTTGTTATGTTATGTATCATACATTCGTTTTGACGACCTCCATGTCGTCGAAACCGGTTTTCATGGGTACACCACTCCGAGGTCCCGGTCAGGTCAGGTCGATGTTGAAAAAGTTCATTAGTTTCCTATGTTGTCTTGGGTCTGGGTGTTTGTGTACTTACATTGGGATCAGAGTAATGTAGGTGATGTTGTCCAATATTTATTTATTTATTATTATATTATAGGCTATTTCTGTTCATATTCAATATATGTATTTAATTAGATGACAAAAAAAAAGGACCCGCTGAGTTTCTTTCACCGGTTCTTCTCAGGTCAGGGTGTTTCCTTTTCCGAACCGGTGTTTAATTTGACTGTCAATAAATAAGTATAATGCTTCTATATTGAATAAAGGAATTTGAGTTTGAGTTGAGTTTGAGTGTTATTCGTATGATGGTAGAGAATCAATCTATAAGTGAAGGTATATTCAAGTCTGTCAGCATCAGGCAGGAAGCCTGACATAAAAAATAGGCAAATTTGTTTTTCAATCAACATAGCGTTGACCTCCACTAAATAAGATAAGGGCAAGCTACAGATGACATCAATGCTATTCATATTATTATATTCAATACTATTAGGGAGATGAATAATCTCAAGAATGATATCATTGTTAAAGATAAATAACAATTGTTTAAATCTTGATAATCAGCAGCATTATTTTGTGATAATTCACTTAAAAAACCTACAGGAAAATTTTAAAAGAACATCTTCCTTCTAAGATACATTTATAATTACAATTTTTATCAATCAATAATTAGTAATAATGGTCCGACGACCTGGTGAAGGTCGCGGGAAACCGCTGCTTGCGGGATGCACAAGACCGGTTGTTGTGGCGATCTTGGGTGAGGCCTATGTCCAGCAGTGGACGTCCTTCGGCTGACATGAATGAATGAATGAATGAATGAATGAATGAATGAATGAATGAAATAAATAGTTATTTGCAAAGCAATTTTCTCAAATTCTAAAACTATTTCCTTAAATGATGTAAGTTACTTTGAACGTTCAATATAGATTGAAATCGTTTTTACAGTATATCATTCGAATGAACGCTACGAAAAAATCACTCGCTGCGAAACGGGTGACGGTGTAACAATAAGGCTGTAAATTGACTTCAGTAGTTAAAATTATCTAAATTTGAATCTATAAGCCGTGGACACATTCTGATTTATGTTTTACAATAAAAGGATTATTAATATTTGTCATTTATGACATCATTAAACTAATAAATAAACGTTATAAAATACCTACTTAATATTTTCTTGTTAAACGCCTTTCTCAATATATATATTTAAATTGCACCCGTGCGAATCCGGGGCGGTTCGCTAGTATTCACTATTCGACATTTCACGACTGTTTTTCTTCGTCAGATTCGAGTTCACTTTTACAGAATATATTTTACTGATAAAGGTTATCAATCATGAAAAATATTTGATAACTCACTATATATATTTGAAAAATCCAATATTATTTTCAGTATCGAAAACAATCACTCAAGTAATCAAGTAAATAAGTCTGTTAGGTAGCATTTAAAATGTATCTCGCGTCGAAAATTGTACTGGCTCTGTTTATATTTTTGTACATAGATTCTTGTAAATCGGAAAACTTGGTGCTAGGATCCAGTACCAACGCTCAATTGGCATATGCAACAAACGTGAAACTCGGCTCAATACCATTCACGGTGCGGACCAAAAATGTTTTCTACAGTGAAAATCGAGTGATAAAGGTCGGTAAATGTCTTATTAAATTATTTTATATAGTAATATAGTTTTAAATTTATTGTATTATTATTGAAAATAACGCCTATCATCCGCATTAAAGTTCAAATTTCCCAAAAATACTTCAATGTGTACGTATACGTTCCCAAAGCCGAGATGGCCCAGTGGTTAGAACGCGTGCATCTTAACCGATGATTTCGGGTTCAAGCCCAGGCTGGCTCCACTGAATTTTCATGTGCTTAACTCGTGTTTATAATTCATCTCGTGCTCGGCGGTGAAGGAAAACATCGTGAGGAAACCTACATGTGTCTAATTTCAACGAAATTCTGCCACATGTGTATTCCACCAACCCGTATTGGAGCAGCGTGGTGGAATATGCTCCAAACCTCTCCTCAAAGGGAGAGGAGGCCTTAACCCAGCAGTGGGAAATTTACAGGCTGCTAATGTATGTAATGTAACGTTCCCAAAAAAACCGACATCAAATTTAAGTTAATCGGACCTATAATGTCGTAGCTTTCGTGTAGAGTGCTATTTCGCTTTTAAATATTTGTATAGATTACTTGCCAATTTAATTTCGATATGATTTCACTGTTATATGGAACGAGCCATCTCGAAACATGTCCACTAGTCCTAAATTAAATAATGGCAGTGAAATCTGATTGGTTAATAATAATAATATTATGAATACATCATGATTATTACTATGAGAAAATGTTGATCACTGAAAAGGTAACAACCATTAAACAACGTTTTTAGCAATTACCTGCATAATTACGATTAAGTATCAATTAAGAACTGTAGTTCTTAATTGAAATTCGAGATGAAAATACACGAATCACTGATTAAAAACTGGCTTACACGATTCATATCAAATTATTCCTTTAAAATATCTTAATAATAAAGCTAAAATCGGACTATTGAAACAAACGCGCTGCGAAGAGATTGCAATAAGAAACTATTCTTATCTACAAGCTATCCACTATTTACCATCTAATGAGTAGACCACTTATATAATATATATTATAATTGAATACATAAGCATAGTGTATGTCAGATGACACTCGGTGTCATATTAGAACTTATCCTGATGATTGCTCAAACATTAATACATTTTATACAATTACAATACACTATAACAATAAAAAGCGATCCATAAAACCTCCTTATGTATTTATGTTTATTTTTTTTTTACAGGCGATATCAGCTGTTGACCTTAACAATAAAAAAAGCAAAGCGAAAGTGACAGCTGGTGGAATCGGTTCAACGTTCACAAACATTCAATTGAAGAGCGAGAGGGGGGAAGAGCTCAACTACCAGATACAAATATTTGTTTGATCCTTGCAATAAAAACATTTTTATTTATTTGAATTGTAATTATTTAACTACGATATCCAATTTTTCCTTTAAGTTAAGTGGTCGCCACCGCCCATAGACATTGGTGCTGTTAGAAATATTAACTATACTTTACTCGCTAATGCGCCACCAACCTTGGGAACTAAGATGTTATGTCCCTTGTGTTTGTTACACTGGTTCACTCACCATTCAAACCGGAAAACAACAATACCGACTATTGCTCCTTGGCGGCAGAACATCTGATGAGTGGGTGGTACCTACCCAGACACAATATTTCTATTTCAATATAGAACTATTGTGTTCTAATGAAATTACTAAATATAACAGTAATATCACTGAACCCCAGTATATTTACGCAAACTATATTATAATATCCAATTAGAGTTTCTTTAATTGATATACTGAGATAATTTGTATAATATGAGATAATACCGTATTGGATTTAATATCATGTTACAAACGGGGTCTATGATGTTATATAATTAAAAAATAATCCTCATTGTAATCTACATGATGTTTATAATAAGTTACTAAATATGATCCAGTAAAGTTTAATTTGAAATCAACATTTTTTTCTCTTAAGTTCATTAATTTGTGAAGCCAATTACTTCGATATTTTGCAAAAAAATATCGACGTCGTATTAAATTTTATTTAACGAACTGTTGAAAATAAATTAAAAGTAAAAAAACTTATTAAATAAAATAAAATAAAGCTATTATATATACAATTTTGTGTTTATGCTGTAAACCGTTGAGGAGTTCATTCGTGTTGAACGAATCCTAGCAGTTGAATCACCCTAAAAATCTATCTTCATTAGAATAGACGCCACATGTGAAATTTGTACTTCGTGGGGTAAGAGAAAATTGATCAAGATTAGTTATAAACAAATTAACATAAAAATTGCAAGTGTAATATAAAATTGTAAAAAATGTATGTATTTAAAATGATATTCCTATAAATGGGCCATCATCTCTCATTCCACACGGTTACCTTGAATGGCTTTATACGCAGAGAGTAAACGCGGAGCGTGCTTCAAACGCGACCGGGTCAACGATGGACCACGCTTTAAAAAATTATCACACAAATTTTTCTTTCCTCAGCGAAATTCATTTTCGAAGTATCTTTCGAGAATTCTTAAATTAAAAATGATAAAATGTTAAAAACGTTTCTACTGAGAGATAAATAGAGGATGACGTTCGTCTATAGATATCCATTTTGCTCAATCTTACTATGTAATCAGACTAATATTATAAATGTGAAAGTATGTTGCTTTGTTATATAACATCTTGTTCTTCAAGGACTAACGGAAGAATGATTCATAGATGATATAGTCAACAAAGACAGTAGGTACTCGTACAAAGCTTATAATATTATTTAGATTTGAAGTAGTCAAGTATATTCCAAAAACAAGACAAAACTTATTGAAGGAGTATTTAAATAGACAGCAGCTAGTACAAATGTATATAACAGGTATATACCATTTGGCGACGAAACATGAAATATTAATTTAAATTTTCAAACAGTTTTAAATTCATCTCAGTATAAAATAAAGTGCACTTTGAAATTAGTAAGATTACGCTCTAAGTACGGTACGAGGTCATCACTTACCCCGATGACATAGTTTTACTTTAGCGTAAGGAGAACGCTTACTAAATACTTTTAAAAATATTTATTTTCGACCCGTCTCTTTATCTCACTTAATATAGTTTATATATTATTATAGTACTTGCCATACCAATCTTTGACTGTGTCCTCGATCTATACCCTGTTCAAGTTAGCTTGATCTTTTTGACAGACGGACTAGTCATGAGAAAGAGAAAATATAACATATATGACAGTCAAACAAACAAGTGGAACAATGGAATGCGTAATTCAAATTAGAAGTCAATTTCTTTTTTACTTATTTTTCTAAAAAGAGTTTTTCTAAAAAGACCCAACCACTAGCCAAAGAGACCCCAACCAAAAGGTCCCCCGCCCGTGACATTAACTTAACAATGATCTTTAATAAGGATTTTTGTAATCGATATTTGTAGCAGTTACTGCCTGTTATTCGAGTCCCTACCGTCCGACCGATGTAACATTGTACAAGCGTCTAATATTTTCAGTGTTTCTGTTTAAATTTTACTTTGAAGCAATAACATATAATAGAAAAAGTCTTAATCTTTAGGAACTTTTGTATTATATGTACTTTTTAATTTTTACAAAAATTAAACTAAGAAAATAATATGTCCATCATTGCAAAGTTATGTCAATTAGAAAAAAATACATCTGTCAAAAAGATCAAGCTATCTTGTACAGGGTATAGTGGCTAGCAAAGAATTCCGACGGATCTCAAGGTATTGGTTATCAAACTTCAAATCATAAAGAGAGATTCTCCTCTTCGTTCATCTTATTTCCGGTCACGTTGGACTTGGTGTCCCACCAGATTATAATATTTAGGAATAAGAGACTGACTGTTGTTTCGGTTACTTTCTATTCAAACTTTATTTTCTTAGTAATTTTATAAACATACAATTGACCATTATAACCTTAATGCCATCGGTTAAGTTTAGTCACAAATAATTTATTTAAAAAATCGTCTTTAAACTCCAAACAAAACTTAAACGAAGCCAGGGGAGACGGCATGCTTATAAACAGGCGATAGAACACAAATCACTTTCACGACCAATACGTTTCACACGAACATTACAAAAGCCACGCCCCCGTTCAAAAACATTTATAAAGCAGAGGGACTTCCATAAAAACAATTTACAACGATCTTTATGCTTCTCTTCCTAAAAGATAAGAGCATTGAAATTCTGCGTGAATATTATCATTTCGGTTACAAAAACGGTTGCAATGCGATGATTATATTAAATACAATTTATGTGTGTTTATCTTTTTGATAAAAAATAATACTCATTTCGCGAATCAGATATGGAAATGACAATATTTTGTTTGTCAAGTATAACTTTTTTTTTTCAAGTTTAACGGTATTTAAGTTCGTAAACGGTGAGAAAGTATTTTTATTGGAATTATGTTAGATTTTAGTTCCTCTGCGCTGCCAGTCGTGACTCATTTCCGACCGAACTTACATTTACATGATTCATCACCTTCGAACCCTATTAATTGCTGGTCTGTATTGAACCCGTGATCTGTATTTTATTAATCTATTAAAAACAATTACAATACAGTCCATTTTCTTTTTGTTTATCTCTTGACACTTTTTTCTTAAAAATTGTATTACTGTAAAAGGAAAGTATTACGTTCTTGATTGAGAATTACTTTCACATCGTAAAATCAAATAAAGTAAACAAAAAATACATAAAAAATACGTCACATCCAACCACAACTCTGCGCAAAAGCCTGATTCTTTGATATCTACCCTCAGACCTAACAAAACGCGTCTTTATTGCAATCCCATAAAAATCTACTTCACTTTTATTGCACAGCTTTATGAAGAATAATATTCCGTGTTTACCGATAGCGTTCTCGAGTACACCTTTAGTACTGTTTTACTCGCCTTATCAAAGTTTTATGGATCACCTGCGAAAGAAAGAAAAATCGCTCGTAAACATCGCATTTATATTTTATCTGTGTATTGGAGAGTACGGGGCCTCGAGCGGAGCCGTCTGAGTATACAACGCCCACTTATCATTGTTTAAATAGATGTATTCAAGTTTGAAGGACCGATGCGTATGAACTTACCCAGGCATAAGTCGTGAGTAAGGTCGATACAAGATTTTGGATTCCATATGCTGGTAGTATAAAATTGATTTCTACTTTATAATGTCAGTATTTAAAGGCAAAGAAAAATCTCACCATAATTGAACTTGTCGCTTTTTAAAAAAAACCTTTGAAGTTAATGTTTTTCAATATTAATCATCATTTAATAGTCATGGATTATGAAAATAAATCATTCAATCATTAAAACCTATTCATAGAGTATTTCTATTGATTACGTACTGACCTGTAATCTTTTCAAAAACATTTTAATTTAATTTATCGCCTCTTTTAAACATGATTTTTATACGTATTTTAAATATATATTATAATATATTAAATACCAGCTCTTAAAATTCATATTCATTTTAGCAACTCTTACTAAAATACACGCCAATAATTTGAAGCTATTACGATACATAGTAAAAGTCTTGATTGATAGCAGATATACTCAGTTGAATGATTGTGTGAGTAAATAATGAAAGAAAATAAAGTTCCTATGAGTGGCAAACCATAAACGTAGGCATTAGAAGGTGAACCTATATTTTACATTTTAAATATGACACCAACCACATTGAGTTAGAAGCCTTTCATCACTATATATTATAAAACGAAGTCCCTTCCCCTCATCTGTATGTCTGACCGCGATTAAGTTATAAACTTCCAAACAGATTTTCATACTTTTCACCAATGGAAGAAAAGACGTAAATAACTAATAATTCATGATGAAATTTTAGATGTTTTGTCTAAATTAGCGATGGTCATAACACGAAGACATCGGAAAAAGGCATGCCGACTGGCGTGCACCGCTTTAACCAAAAGGGTACCTATATTATGTACTACGATTTACGATAGACGTTTACTTACCGTACGAAGCAGGTATAAGAAGATATTAAATTGTATTAATGGAGCATTATGTGTTAAGCAAAATTCTCTTCTCTTGTTATGGACTTAGATATATAGATTACTAAGTCGCAACAAACAAGTACATTCTTCCAGCGATAAGCACAAACATAGCTAGCATATTTTTTTACTTTAGATATTTCTGGTCTACATCTAGATGAAGTTATATCGATTGAAGGGATAATGGGATAAAACTGCCAATAATAAGAAACAACCATCTTCTGATACGAGTAAGATATATCAATTGCAATGAAAATTTGAATGGTAAAAGTGCTATTACAAAGCTGTACTGCAGAGCTATAAAGTACTTAGACTAAACTGATATATCAATAAACTTCACCGTAAAATAAAAACTAGTTAAATATCTCGTTCAATGAAAATTGGTATTAAATAAATTCTGCCGATAAATTTCGGTAGCAGGTCACGTCTTCAATACTGGGATTGCCTCCGTATTGCTATCAATTTTTTCCGAGACTAAGATTTAATTATTCAAACCTCGTCGGTATGTGATGGGGCTCCGTGGTCGAATTCATTGATTTGCATGGAATTTTATCGTTCCCATCGACAACTTTAATTATAAAAGGCATTGATTTATGGTTGCAGAGTATGTTGTTAAGTCTTCAATTTATTTTATTATACGTGTAATATCAAACAAGAATTACGATCGAAAAGTATTTAAAATGCAAGTCTACTGATAAATCTACGTATAGTCAGATCAAAATTCATGATAATTTTTTTAGCATAGGTATCGATCTCTTTTGCAATCTATTTTCTAAAACGAAATGTTTATGAAATTATACTTTATTTTATTACCTTAAATTTCCTTGCTTTCACTATTACTATCAAATATATTATATTATATTGTGACATTTGACATTACCTTAAGAGCCATCTATTACATTTTAGTGGAACTAAAAGAAACTGTAAAATAATTTTGCAGAAGGAAAGCTACGCTTGAAATCCGTATCTCGAACCGTCTATGTATCATGTCATTCTGGAAAATGACGATAGATGGCGTTAGTCGTTAAAATTTAAAACAATGAGAGTTCATAGAAATAATAATAATTACACGATCTGCAAGTTGATGACAAAAACTTTTATAATAAATACACCTGCTTAAAAAAGTACTGAAAATGTATTTAAAATTGAAAAATAACTTTACCGGGTTCTATATTATGTTGTATAAAACTGTTTGACACCCGTGTCATATCAAAAGAATTTACTATGTTTCACTTAGGAATAATATTAAAGCTTTTCATTAAATTAAAAATGGTACCTATTAATGGATAATTTCAATAACAATTGAAGGTTCTTACCTAAACAAGTGAACTAAACGTAAGATAACGTTCAGCGTTTTTAAATAATCGTAAAATATATTATCCACAAGTCTTAGTTCAAATTGCAAAATTAATAAATTATTACGTGACGTTTCAAATTAATATGTAAATAAAATATAAACATTAGTAACAATTAAGAATTTCATTGATTTCAGCCATAAATTGGTACGAATACTAAGAAGTACGACGACCTATCTCGAAACGTATGGCACAAAGGTTTCACTTTTGTAAAATATCTGTTATCTCACAAATAAAGTTGCCTTTCGAAGAATCCAATTACACGAACTTTTACCTGTCCTAACGAGGAATTCATTTCATTGTATCGTTTGAATTTGAACAAAAAAAAAAACTTCACTTTTCGTTCACTTGACTAATAAATGAAGTTTACTTCTTTCTAAATTGAATATATTAATACAGAAATTAATGAAAGATTAATTTAATATCATGTGCCTTATTCTACGATCAGATATTCAACTGACAAACAGCATTGTTGTGTTAGTCCAGTCAATAAAGCCCGTGAAGGTCAAGTAATTAGTATCATTATGATTTTTTAATATGTGGTTTAGGACGCTAAAATAATACCAAAATAAAATTTTCAACCCTCTGGGGTGAACGCTAGTGGGTTGATAGGTTGAATAGCGTTTTTGTTTATATATATACTATATATAACTTTGTGAAAAAAAATGTTAGATGGTCGAAAATTGGACAGAAGGTATAAATAATTATAACTTCCCTTGTATTAAAATTTCAACCTTTTTTATTTAGTGTAAAATTAGTTATTAACAAAAAAGAATGTTTTTTGAATAACAGCGGTAAAAACATGTTTAAACGGGTTGAAATGTAATTAATTGAAGCGTCACCCTCAATGTTACTTGTTTTTTCATAAACAAATTAAAATTTAACAATAATAATAAATGTGAAAAAATGGGGAAGATAGGGCAAAATGATAGATATCTTAGAAAATTGTCTTTAACATTCAAATTACAGGTACGATGGTTTGAGACCTTAAAATAATAACAAATTAAATGTTATTATTTTAACGTCCCAAACCACATATCAAAAAATCATAATCATACTAATTACTTGACCTTTACGGGCTTTATTGACTGGCCTATGTGCCTGTTTGAGTGGTGTAATAGTGTAACTATAGACACAAGGGATCGTATCAGTTCGCAAGTTTGGTGGTGTATTTGCGATGTAAGGAATGGTTAATATTTTACGGCCCATCTGCCAGTCCACCTACCGATCGGACATAAAAAGAGCTGCCTTCTATTTTTATTTTCTTTCGAGTACAATAAATAATATTTGTTGTATTCTGTTTTCTATGTATTACCTTGTAAATAAATATTCATATACGTGATTATATAACTCAACTTACGAATCAATTATCTTGGATATTAATCGATTAATTGTATAGTTGTAGGGTATATATTGTATAATTTTATAGCATATAGCAATTATGTCAGGTGGAGACACATTTTTAGTGTGGGCGTTTTCTAAAATGTGAAAACTATAACAGATACACGAAAATTTTAATGAGCAAACAAGATTTTTATAAATAAAAAAAAGTAATATTTAATAAGGTCCAACACATTGAATTATTCTAAGACCTAATTTTAAGATAAAGCTTTGTAGCTTTTGTACGATATAACCCGTCTTATTTTTTATTAAATTTAATGTTGAAATATAACTTTGGTTGAGTACATCTAAGATCTTTGAAAGAAATATATCTACACATAAAGGGAATCATTTTCGACAACTTCTAATCGTCGTATAAAATTGAATCTTAATAGACAATATAGTATAAAATCCTATTAAAATTCTTGGGCCCTTATTTCTTTTTATGACAAACTTAGTTATTTTAATGACTAACGTCGATATAATTTAGCTTATATATTTCAAGAACATGAAATTGCGCTTGTCTCGTCCATGTCAAGATGTGTCCACATTCATCTACAAATATTCTGACATTTATCAGCACTTATTTTTTATCAAATACAAGTATATTGACATACTAACACATTTATTAATATTACAAAATGGTTCTCATATACAATCCATAAATAAAACTACATTATAAATTTTGACTTCATTTAATTATATAAGAAAAGTACATGCAATAATAATAATTATATATATTGAACGTCAATGATCTCCACTCGGTTTAGCATTAATAATCTTAGGCTAAATAATAAAAAAACAAGTAATAGAACACAAAATGAGCGAAATGTAAAAGTTGCTGTACTTATTAATGGGGAATCGAAGGATGCAGTTGAGTCAGCTGAATTTCTGGGGTAACGCAGCCGCTATCCATACTATATTTGCGCTGCAGAAGAGGGCTATTCGCGCTATGTATAACCCAGGAGCTAAAGAATCATTGAGGTATAAATTCAAAGAAATCAAGATATTGTTGCTTCTCAATATATATTTAGTTAATTACTCGACTGCATAGAGTCAGTAACTCTTTTGTGGAGCTTGTGCTATTAATAAGCTCAAAAATGTACTTAAAATATGTTACAGTTAATAAAAACCTAAGGCAGATAGAGCGCGGAGCAATAATAGTAAGATTAATATCAATTTCCGGAAGCGTGCATAGTAATTAATAATATTTTACGTAATATAATTAAATGGAATTTTATAGTATTAACTATAAGTTTCGTTTCGCAATACCGGGAATTTATATTTGCTTTAGCATTTGTATTCGCTTTCGTTGCTTCATTATAATGCTTCACACGTTCCATCTGCTTTTTATGACAAATAAGTTACAAGGTTTTCCGAATTGGATTACTATTTTCGGTGAAGATATAAATATTTGTAACTAGTTACACTAAATAAACATCACGATTAATAAATGCCAGAAGAAAAATTTGCCACAATCAATTCAAATACGGATATTGTTCAATTTTTCTCATCTTCAAATTTTTTGGTGACACCTTTAAATTATTTTTCGTCAATGTAAAAACAATTTTATCTTTACTTTTGTTCGAGGCTCTTTTTTCGAATCCACAAAAGGTGAATAATAGCCCGAAGAGAAACCAAATAAGCTCAATTATGCTTATAATGGACCCGCCGAGGCACAGACCGAAGATGCCGCCGAGATTTGCTGGAATAAAAAGATTTGAATGTCTTTTTTAAAATAATCTAGAGAATAAAATCATTCATAACCAATTCATAACTGGATGTTTGATATATGATAAATAATCTTATTAAAAAAAGTCTGTTCGAAGCAACCATTTTTTTTTACTAATATGAAATATAATTCCTCATATCACCAATACGCCACCAACCTTAGGAACTAAGATGTTATGTCATTTGTGCATGTGGTTTCACTGGTATATTCATGAAACCAGAACAAAATAATATGTATTTGTTTGGCGGAAAAATATCTGCTGGAGGTAGTACCCTACCCAGAACTGCATAAAGGCCTACCACCCAAAACAAGCCTAGTGTATTCTTGTATTGAATGAGAAATTACACCCCGTGAAAAAACGTTTAGGAATATGTAAAAGTTAAAAAATGTGACGTAACATTACATATCCCAGTGAAAACAAAACACGAACAAATTGAAATTTAAAACCGTCATAGTGTCCACTAATTGTGTTACAATTGCTGTCAATTTTTTGTTCTGGAATTTCATTACGATACTGAAAAAGAATAAAATAATCCTCTAACTCCGCCCGTGAATTATTTATAACAGGAATTAAGCATTTTCAACGTGTATTTTATGTACAGTGTGAACAAATTTTCAACTCGGCCGGGTTCGATTCCCGGCCGAGTCGATGTAGAAAAAGTTCATTAGTTTTCTATGTTGTCTTGGGTCTGGGTGTCTGTGGTACCGTCGTTACTTCTGATTTCCATAACACAAGTGCTTTAGCTACTTACATTGGGATCAGAGTAATGTATGTGATGTTGTCCAATATTATTTAAATGAAATACGTCACTTTATGACGGCAAATTTATATTTACCGAGCATTTGATCCCACGTATACAGGACGTCTCGTTTATATTTAAGGCAAGTGTTATCAGCAAAGTGTATCGTCACTCGTGTGTTACCTTTGGTCTTTTCGCTAGAAAAAAAGTTCTATTATATGAATATGCGAATCGAAGATTATATTATTATTCAGTAAAGTTAAGTAGTTCGCTAAATAAATATGTATTATTATCCAGCCAGGTAGTTCTTATTTTATACGTATTATACAAATGTCACATAGACACAGACATAAAATCTCTATTTAAATTTTTTTTTTTTTAGCATTTGCAGCCCGTAAATGTCCCACTGCTGGGATAAAGGCCTCCTCTCCCTTTGAGGAGAAGGTTTGGAGCATATTCCACCACGCTGCTCCAATGCGGGTTGGCGGAATACACATGTGGCAGAATTTCGTTGAAATTAGACACATGTAGGTTTCCTCACGATGTTTTCCTTCACCGCCGAGCACGAGATGAATTATAAGCACAAATTAAGCACATGAAAATTCAGTGGTGCCTGCCTGGGTTTGAACCCGAAATCATCGGTTAAGATGCACGCGTTCTAACCACTGGGCAATCTCCGCTCAATATTAATAAAATTAATATTTTTCATTAATATATCGGATTTTCGTTTAGAAAAATAGAATCAAATATATCAGAACCTCAAGCCTCGTACCGAAGGGATCAGATTATGTCTTTGAATTGCATCGATTTCATACACGTTTTATACAAAGGCTCGTTTTCACCGGATGGGATCGGACTATCCTTTACAAATTACGTGGGTAGGCAACATATATCCATTTCATGGAACGATTTATCTTATTCACTTTGAATTTTCTGACTAAATGAGTTTATTTTGCTTTCGATATGATTGACAAATCATTTTATGAAAAAAAAAAAATCTCTATGCCTTATGTCATGATCGTTTTTATCACCACGGAACGATATTAATGTACTTTGTAAACGAGATTATAATTTTAGATTGATATAATAAGCTTGAACGGAGAGTTAATAAATGTACGTTTTAAATATTTCGTATTCTATGACTTCAGTTTGATGAAAGATGAAACCTTTTTATTATAAGAACAAAATAAAATCAATAAAATCTTACTACACATTAACAAATCTTTATACGATGTGAAGGGATTCTAACTCGACCGCAGACAGATCAGGCACAAGATCAACCAGCTTTATATTTTTGAGATTTCCTTTATAGGATAAATAATAATTTATTATTGGCCGAACTGTAGTCGTTTAAATGATTTCACTTTACTTTTTTCGTCCATTTCATATAAGTAACCGAACTTATATTGCGGTGATAACTTTAAACTTATTCTTTTAAAAAGTCGATTAAAAATGCCTTGTTTATTCGAAATAGTTCCATAGTTTCTAGATATTTTAATTGTTTTTGTATATTTTAATTTATTTATTTATAGACTAACTTACTCGACCATTCGATCCACTTTTACGTACTCGGCTTCAGTATCGTATTGCACGTAGTCGCATCTCTGATAACATTCTTGTTCCACTATTATATTCTGAACATCGCTTTGAACTCGATCTGTGTAAATATCTTTGTTAATTTAGGCGTTATTTGTACGCTTCAATATTTACAATGACACTGCGAATTGAAGGATACTCTGAGTCGAGCTCGACACATACTCGAGGATGCTAAGTTGCTATCAAGCTGCTCGAGGTGCGACGCAATGCGCGTTATTGGATTAAACAAACTTAACATTCTTAATAGATATATACTACTCTTGAAATTGAATAAGAATCCAAAGTATTTTTTTACATTACACTTGAAATGAATATCTCACCAAATTACGCTGATACTCGTAAGCGTTCTGAGACATCCACGCTGAGAGTCAAGTTAATTAAAACGGTAATGGATTAGTCATGTTTATTCTATATTAAGTCTCAAGCCATAATGATATATGAGGTGTCGTTATATACTTGAGTACTATAAGCGCTTTAGCGCTTGACACGTTGTTTATTTGCTAACTTACCCAATTTTTGATAGATGCATATAAGTCTTTCCCAAGTACATTTTGGAAATTTTTCAACGTCCAAATCATTAGCTGAAAAAAATTAACATTAAAATTTTGGTCGTGTGCGTAAAATATAAATGTCTTAACTCCTATGTTTCAACGGTATCGTTGCGCCATTTAAATAACGAACATAATATCTGTAATAAAAATCAAATGCGAAAATAAATGAATGACAAAAAAGTTTTGGGCGCATAATATTTTACTTGGTGAGCCTTATATACCTAAAATAATAGAAGCAGTATATTTAGGCATTTGCTCAGTCTTTATAGGTAAGTCAGAACAGTTCACTCGGAGGTAGGGCTTTGTCGAACAAATCGAATTCGAAAGTATATCGGGAGCTATCCAGTATAGTCAAAGAGTGCATAGTTTAAATCGAATTATCGCGTTAGTCTTCGTTTCGTTGTTTTTGAATTTATAATATCAGTATAAATTATCAATCAAATAATACTATCAGAAAGTGAAATAAAGCTTATATAAAAACTCTGTTCACTCCTGCCCATAGACACTAGCGTATAAGTATTTGGCAGGGGAACGTATTAAGGTGATACAATGAAAGTGCAGGTTGTGGATAAAATAATTGTACTAACGATCATAATTGAACGGCATACAGCGACAGTGTTCAATAACTTTTCTCATCATTAATACAGTCATACATCCTTGATATGAATTAGCGTTGACTTTAGTATCCTGTAATAATAAAATCACCTGATGATGGTGCTAAATATTATCAAAAATCCTGAACGATAACGTTTGAAGTAACCATTCTAAACAGCCAAGTAAGCTGTAAATATAGTTCACAAATACGTCGTCCACGGTCTTAGAGACACGGTAGTGTAAGCAATGGCCACATCCAAACTCTATGAGGAATTTCTTGACTAAATAACCCAATACCTATTAAGCTTATCATTTGTGTTAGGAGTGAGTACGACAATAGTCCAAGGGGTCAGGATCGATCCTGCGACTTTTTACATCGCTAGGCGGCCCGTAAACCATTGCGCTATTGACGCTAAATATTTTTAGATATATCAAGATCTAGTATTATATAATTTTTTACTAATAAGTAACAGTATTGTGTTCATATTTTTATTAAAAATCAAAATCAAAATCGGTAGATCCAAGCTTTACAAAGAATATGTGTACTAAAATTTCATCTTGTTAATCCCAAACAATAAAAAATATATTTACTATTTAAAAAAAATAATTTAATAAGAACTTTAAGTACGTCATAGAAAATGTTGCCTTCAACGCCAAGAAATATATTACATAATTAAAATACACAAGTTAAGCAAATGGAAATTCAATAGACTTGTCTCGAAATCATCAGTTCATGAATCCTAGCAACTGAGCCATTTCGACTAAATTTCATTTCATAAATATAATAATACATAGAAATGTAACTCCTAGAATATCATTTCAACAGGTAAATGAAAAATGAAATACCTGTATTGAATAATAAAACCAACGCACGAGAAAAACGTACATCACCCGTGTATTGAAAATTGAAGTCGATTGACGGGCTTCATACGAGTATTATTACGAGTATGTTATTTTGTTGACTGTCTCGTTCATCTAAAGTTCTAGGTTCAAACACCAGATAGGGCCGATAAAAAGTTATCGGGTTTTTCAGTCGAAACATTCTCAGTTACATCCCGGAGTTTAAGTGTATTGTATTTTATTTAGGTTTTTTCCCGTAAAATTAATAAACTTTTAATGTATTTCTATGATACTTACGGAGGGTAAGAAGCATTTTCGATTATCTAAGGATAATGTTTTCACGTGACTTGATGAATCGATCGCCCACGAGTCCACCGTAACGTCGAAGTATGTAAGTGGAGTCAAGGTTATCGGACTATTTAATAATGTCAAATTGTCCTCCTCGTCGAACACATATAGCTGTGAAATAAATAAATGTACAATGTTCTTGTATCACCAACGATATATTATATTAAGCTTGACAGTGTCTATGGAAACAATAACTTGGAACAAGCGGAGCATCGCGTCTATGTCAGCTTGGCGGTCATTTCGATAAAAAGGAAATCGGAAGATATGGTGCGCTGGTATTTAATAATTAGTATTGATAGATAGGTTTAATAATTCTGTTTCTTAATTACTGTTACAGGTTTATTCTTTTTGTAAAACTTTGTTGAGGAAAAGGATTATTACCCGAAAATGTACCATAACCATGATAAATTACGATAAAAGCTATCCTTCGCCTGCTTGTGTAAAATGTAAAATAAATAAAAATATTATAACCTTTTTTTACGTGTGTTATCATAAATTATGTTATCAAAATAATATAATTCATATAATTAAAATTAGTACTAAATTGAACAAGTTTCAGAGAATGTTAATTTAATTACAATTATACCAAAAAGTGACTTAGTTTCGATGTATCAAACTTTCGTCGTTAGATTACATCGTAACTCCCTCGTGAAATGTTGACAACGCTGTTACCTCATACGCTGGTTTTGGTACGTGTATCCTATAAATTTTGTAATTATTATACATAAATAGTATAGTCAAAGTCACAGTGACATATAAATTCGTATTCTGAAATAAGTTTCGAGTTTCTTATTACAGAATAGCTCTACGGTGATAAAACATCGATTCGATATGATTTACCTTATGATTTAACAAACAACGAATACAAGAAATTAATTATTGCCATCTATTGTCTATAGTATGTATATCTACTTAAGTTTGCAGTGATTAGCACCTTCTCACGTAAAGAAAAAGAAAAAAAATTAACAGTTATTTTTGTTTTTAAATCAATGTCGTCTGTTCGTTCAAAGCTCAGTGCGAATGCCTTTGTTTTTTCAGAAAAATCACCACCCGCTGCGAATACGTTAAGTTACACCGACGACCTGCTCGCAGCAGACTTGCTAGAAAGTACCCACTTGATACATACCCATATAATTTCGTATACTTTTTTTTAATTCTCTGTATGTATTTTTTTATATTATTTATAATTAAATCTTTCGAACATATAATTTTCAATGAAATGCATGAAAAAATGAGATACATTTTGATACTCGAAAATGTATCAATTATTATGTTTTAAGATTGGAGGTATAAAAAATATAATTATATATTTTCGAGCGCTTTAAACGAGTGGAATATTTCTATATCGAACAAAATATTTGTGAATCATCTTTTATTATTTTTTTATATACTTATTCAATAAAAAAAATAGCCATCAACCTCCTACCCTTATCCCAAGGTTTATTTATACATCGAATCGAGGATAAAAATGCAATTTAAGCAAAAATAGTTGAAATTAAGAGATCTACTCACCGAAACAAAACTGTCTACAATACCTCCATGGTACATAATTTTCTGGCTATTGATAATGATATCCAATGCTTCTGATGTTTCAATACCGGTGCGAAAACTCGTACTTTCTTCAGCATATTTCCTAAAAAGTTTATGTAGTTTATAATTCGGCTAATAATTGTGATGCGATCCTATTTTTGGGAGAAAATCAATAGAAAAATTAGGCATAATGTTCATGAAGTATTTTTTTAAATATATGATCCCCAATTAATCAAAAAAACCTTGACAGGTTGGAATGTAAATCATCCAACATAAAGGCCTGAGGTATCTCATTATGGTCGGGGCGACATAATATACTTTGATGTTTGGGAAACCTTTATATTTATAGTTAAATAGGTATAAATTCATTACTTTACAGTCTGATAATGAACATTAATCTTTAGATATTCAATATGGGGAAAATCGTTAATCGGATTTGCGAGTAAATATTTTCAACAATTATCTTCGAAAACCAGTTAAGCCAGTAATAAAAATTACAAAACACTTCTAAATATTCATTGGCTCAAAAGCCAATTGGATAGCTTGTAAGGCTGCATGTACTGAAGTCCTCGGTTCAAACATGGGCTTAATTACTGAAATACTATTTAATTTTAAACTGTAATATCTCCTGCGCAGTTGAGACCCTTAAAAATGTTTATTTATTCTCCGATTAGCAAATGTTAGTATTCAGTTTCGTATATTCCTTCCAACTCAAAATGCTCAGAAGCACTCGGGAGAACAGTCCACTCCCTGATGTTGCACGGGTAAAATTTTGTTCCTTCTTCCAGATTTTTTTTGTCACCATTGTGATAACGTCAAATGGGTATTATCACCGAAAACAGCCAGGGGAATATTATTAACAAATAAACATTCCAATGGTCAATACGTTCTATCGTCCTTTATCGAGTAAACAGACAAATTCTAATTTCCTCTTAGAATGGACATGTAGTAAGTTAAAACACAATTTTCAATGATATTGTCATTGTATACGATTATCCACATCAACCTCTGTTTCGGCATGAGTTGTATAAACAATAAAAATGTTCCGGAATTTAGCCACAAGCTATTTTTTTCACGATGTTTTTAAATTAAAAAACTCGTAAAAATTAGGTAGTATTTGTTAATTTTAACCTTATTAATTGCCTTTTAAAGTTATCCGATAATATTTGCACTCTGTTCGTACTTAAATAGTAATTATTACCAAAAATAAATTATATGATAAATTTTTCGACAGTACAGTCGAAGGTAATTAAGTGCTTATATCATAATACTCTTGTGAAATTAACATTAAAAGCGCTGGTTCAGTTTTCCTTTTATCATTTAGTTTATTTTATTATATTGCCTTTATGATGTATATATGTATATATATTTGTATAAAATAAAATGGAATACAATACCTGAAATATTTTACGTCGAACTGACAACAGTAGCCCATTATTGTGAACACATGTCTGAACATTCTAGAACATTCGATGTACTTCGATCTCCAAACGCACTCTCTAATCAAAACATCACATGGTTTTTTAAGCTGAAAATATTTATGAAAATAATCGACAGTTACAATTCTAACGTATGTTAAAATAGAATTACGTAAACAAGACTTCTCCTTTCCACCTTTGCTACAGTGTCTCAGTACAAACAATAATAATAATAACAATGTACTTTACTGTTAATTTTAATATATTCATAATATCAAAAATTTAAATTTATTACTTAAGCTTTGTAAGAAATTGAACCATACATAAATTGGTTATCTAAGTCTGTTCATACATTACATACATTAGCAGCCTGAAAATTTCCCACTGCTGGGGTAAGGCCTCGTCGCCCTTAGAGGAGAAGGTTTGGAAAATATTCCATCACGCTGCTCCAATGCGGGTTGGTGGAATACACATGTGGCCGAATTCATTGAAATTAGACACATGCAGGTTTCCTCACCATGTTTTCCTCCACCGCCGAGCACGAGATTAATTATAAAGACAAATTGAGCACATGAAATTCAGTGGTGCTTGCCTAGGTTGAGTTTGAAATCATTGGTTAAGATGCACGCGTTCTAACCACTGGGCCATCTCGGCTAAATCTGTTCCTTTTAATTTTAATATCAACAAAATAAAGCTAATTCGACGTTATTTGCCTGTATAAAATGTTTTAATATTTTCTCTTTTTAGCAGCTAATTTTATCCATTAGTCTTATCTATATTTTAATGGGACGACTGATCGAACTGTTTAATTTTAAATTGCTCTCTATATGAATATTAAAATCTTTACATATACCACATTTTAGTTCTTTGAAATATTGAAATTTTATTATTGATTAAGAATAATATCGTCAAACTTTACTGTACACCTCGTAATAGTTGCTTTTATGATATGATTATTATAAAATAAAAGCGAAGAGACACTTTAACGTTTAAAATTAGTTTGAAATGGGACGCAAATTTTTCCATTTGCGACGGTTCTTTGATTTATTTTCCGAACGTGATAAAACTTTAGAACTGTTTATTTTTCAGTTAAATTTGCTGTTTGTAGAGAAAATACAGAATTTAAGTATGTAAATATAAATTTGCACTAGTTTGCAAATGCAAAAATAGCTTAAATAATTTCAAGCAATCCTGAGATTTTTAATCTTTTTTGAAGACATTATTTTAAAAACTTATTCAGCGATTTGGACGTAAATCGATATTTATCCGGATTCTGATTTCATAAATGATTTCAAAATCCGATTTAAGATATATATTAGATTTCAGTAGCGATTAGCCGCTCCAATTCGGAAGCGGTTTCGTTTTTTTAGCTAACTAAAAACACAAATCTATTACTAAGATTCAGATTTGCGTGATTTTCCTTTGTGCTCTAGTCTATTAGATTTTATTTTAGGAAAATGATAAAACTACTTTGTACCTACATAAGATTTGTCCATTTAGAATCATTTCGGTGGTATAGATCACAGTTTTTGGTTCAACTAGATCGATTTTTGGTCGATATTGATTTTCCAGATTGAGAAATAGATACGAAAAAAATTGTGTTTGAAATCGACATTTTAAATTCGTTTTGATATATAGGTCTTACGCATATATGACCTAACTGGTTTATGCCGAATAAATGTATATTTGTAATGTATATATTCTAAAATAAATAAACCTAAGTTTTTAGCCAAAATACTAGAAAGATCAGCGAAGTTCATAAAGTTCTCTATGATTGCCTAAAGCCATTTAGCTCTACAAAATTCCTTATTATGCTGACTCTAACTCTGGTCGCTTTTTTTTACTTAGTATGATCTTACGAAACCTAAGCACTTAAGTTCGTTGGCTCTTGTCTATTTTAGGAATCTCAATGACATACCAAATTCACAATGATATCGTAAGTGTAACCCAAATGTTCAAGAATCGAATGCATCTTCTTCACATATTCATCGGGTACATATTCCTTTGTCTTAATTTTACTGAAGCTTGCGTAAAATTTCTCCATCTGCTCGTCGCTGTAGCCACGGTATTTTCTAGAATAAATCTTTAGTTAATCTATAGTTAATCTTCAGTTAAAATGGATTAACTACAAGAACACTTCTTCTATTCTAATTAGTTTCTAGTATTTTTATGTTTTTTTTTAATGTATAAAATAATGTACAAATAAATTTAAATGAAAATGACTGTCTAAAAATTTGTGTCGCCATTGTTAGTATGGCTACCTTCTTACAATCATCCACAAGGGAATCTCGAGCTCCAATATGATCTTGTATATATCATTACACTATTTAAATATTTGTCACGATGAAAAATATCACCTAAAATAATCAAACAGTATACATTGAGATTACAAATGTTTTAAACGTAAGAACATAGCTATTTGTGTAATGGAATTTCACTGTCGAAAGGACTTAGTATATCTTGAGGGTACCACTCTCATCTGTCAACTCTACTTCGTATTTAAGTGTTTTGGTGAGCGAGTGCTTGTGGTATTATAGGCACAAGGAATATTAAAGCAACTTGATATGGAGGTCAATGCATTAGCAATTTAGATAATATATTGCATTAACTGGTATTATCTGGTATTATATTGTCTAATACATTTTTTGACTTAGGGCAATTTTTTTATATCGGTAGAATAAATGATTTCTTTAATCATCGTCAGTTCCTTTTTGTGGATTTTATTTTATATCTTAATATACTAACCGCTGGTTTAGATTATTTAAAATACTCTATATGTATAATTTATATAATATATAATTATGTACATAAGTACATTTTTCAGGTTTATTTTAATTCATACATTAAAAAATATAAATTATTTGAGACAGAAATTACTAACAATTATAGTAAACATACATTTAAGAAAAATGAATATAGTGTTTTTTATTTTTTATTTTATTGAACTGTCATTCAAGCAATTGTTAACCAGGACATAAAGGGAGGGTTAAAATGGTGGCTGTAAGTTTGTGTACTATAAGTATTTGGAACGGGATATTTACTATGTTTTTTATTTTTATTTGGAGATTGAATTTAGGTGGGATATTTCGACATTATCTACGAATGTCTTGTTCACGAGATTGTCTGTCTCGTGAATAAATAAAACACATGGTAAATATCCCGTTTCAAATACTTGTAGTAATAAAAATAACCATGTTAATTTAAAATCTTCTTTAATGTACTATAGTTAAACTTTTATATATAACGCACGAGTAAAGCTACAGATACAGACATATGTTTTCCAGATTCACCCATAAAACAGCCTTAAATCATTCAGAAAATGATGAACAGAAGTGAAGCCTATAAATATTAATATATATAATACATATTTCCATAAATTGTGCTGAGACGAACATAATACCGAAACAAAGCTCTTCCAGTCAAACCTAAGTAGATTTAGAGAATAAATAACGCAAATAATACAACAGAAAAATATATGTTATGTTTGAAATTCGACCATAATCACCATTGAAAAGATGAGTACAACATTGTATCTATTCTAATTAAAATAAAATTAATAATAAAATTCTAGCACTGAAACTCGTCTGACATAAAACAAAAGAAAATATGTTTACTCACAGAGGAGTAAAAGGCACTGAATCGCATTACCTTTGCCTATTTATGTATACACTAGCGCACCGGCTTCGAACGAACCCGGCTTCTGACAAGTACATTAAAAAAAAAAAGTTATATGATATTGATATATTTTAATGCGGCTTTTTATCAGTGAAAAATATTTTAGAAATGTATTTGCTAAACTTATAATATTAGCATAGATATTCTAATACTCACAATATTTCTGTGATGTTTTGCGTATTTGGTCCGTAAACCATTTCCGGATCACAAACCGATACAGCTGGGAAAGGTATATTATCAATATGGTAATGCGTTGATTCGACCTGAAAGTACAAGAACCATTTTAAAAATATCGATTTATTGATTTTTATATTTATGTTATGTAAGTAAGGCTTATTTTAGGTACATAGTAATGCTCAGTCTAATAAATCATTATCTAGACGTTTTTTTAATAATTAACGACTTCAAAAAAAGAAGGTTATCAGTTCGACATGTATGTATGTAACATTGTTAGAGTTGAATTATATTTGAGTATGATGATCCATTTAGGCTTCCAAGCACGTGTGCTTAATTTCGTAACTGTAATTTTGTTTAAATTTTCACGAATTTCCCCAAAACTAAAAGTCAACATCTTTAATTTAAGTTAGGTACACTTCAACTTAGGGAACAGTGTAAGTTTCATTAAAATCGATCTAGTACTTTGAGAGATATTTTAAAGTTTTTAAAGTTGTTGCAAAAAAACCAAAAGAGTGTGTTTGGTACTACTACTTTACAAACTACTGAACACATAAACATGAAATGTCACTGCCCAAATAAGATAATTTAATGTGAGGGAAGCCACGGAGCTCGTACTCCTATTATCATATTATTATTAACTAAGAAATAAAAATAATTTATAAAAAAATTAAACCAAATTCAAAATTAGAAATAGTGAACTAAAAATAAAAAAATATATACATATATTTTTGGACTTACGTAAAGGCAAACAAAATTCATAAACGGATTTGTCTAAGATATATCTAATTCATTACACACGCCGAAATTTTTTTCAGGTCGGTACCAGCACTTTTATTTTTATTTTCAGTTTACTAGTTACTCAGTTCAGTAGTAATTATTTTTAATAATAATTTACTATAAAAGTTAATACGTAATATTGTTTTAGCAAATTCATTTCGTAGTTTCCGCCGCATTAAATTTTAATTATTGTTGTAACACTAAACGAAAACCCGACTTCACTCTTATTAAACTAGACTTTAATTTTACTAACGCTAATGTTTGTTACTTAAGCAAGCTCGATGAACGCTAGCTCGTCGGATTTAATTTACACAGTTTTGTTTATTTTGTTAGGTTATATAATTATTGAAATGTTTTGCATCACAGGGATCATACACGAACCATGATAAGGGTGCTAGAAAACACTTTAAAATGTCCTTAAAAAATTATTATGATGTGAATAATTATTATGATTTAATTGTAGTATAATATGAAACTAACATAGAAATGTTATCACCGCTAGAGTGAGAAGTTATTGAATACACATGTGGTATTTTCAATTCCTACACAGGCAGGTTTCACGATGTTTTCCTTGTTCTTGAGCAAGACAAAATTAAGAACAGGAATTGAGCATATAAAAAAACTGTGGTGAAGGCTCGGGTTTAAACGTTTTACATTTTGGTCCTCCGTTAAGATTTAGATGTTCTAACTACGGAGCCATCTTGGCCGTTATTATAGTATTCAATAGATAAAATAATACTTACAACGGTAAATGTAGGATTATCGGCGAATTTACTCCAAATCATTTGGCTAAGATATACGCAAAGGCTAAAACTAGACGATATAATGATAGCCCAGATTACACGAATCCACCATTTAGAATTAGTGGAGAAATAATACACTCCATGGAGAGTAGAGTGCTCACAGAACTGTTTAAATTTTATATTGATTGTCTTACAGAGGACTCTGTTGATGAACATTTTTCAGAAGTATGAGAGACAGAATTTAATGTAAGTGTTTAAATTATATAGTCTTTCGAAATATCCTTATTAAAATCGATATTTATTAAAAAGTTTATGCCAGTAATTATTGTTCCATTAGTAGTATTAATGGTGAACTTTAAGTGTTCACGGAAAGTTTTAATTACTGGATTTATTGAACACTGTAATGTTTTGATGTTTTCTATTTGAATGAAAACATTTAGATACTTAACGCTCAACATATCCCATTAGAAAATAATTAACGTTAATTAGAATCCAAACGCATTAAAGGATTTAGCAAAGGAGGGAAACAAATTAAGCTGAATTCCAGTACAAAAAAAAGAGCAAATAAGTTCCGTGAAGGCTGTAAAAAATTAGCCTTACTAATTTTGTTGCAGTAATCGTCGTCGAAAAATTTCACTTGATATATCTTAAACTAGATATTTTTAAGCAGCTTTATATTGCGAAAGTTACTTTCATTCGAGAGACCAAAGGTCATCTCCAGATACATTAGCCTTTGAAGTGCACTCGTCCCGACCCATTGTAAACGTCATTCCGTTACAGGGTACTTCTATTGTAAACATTTTTTTCTTTTTCTTTATAAAATCTTTGATGTTTGTAAACTTTTATTTTAGGTGACCTGTTTTCATGTGTGAGTTAAATTTGGCACAATTTTCCAGCCAATGGTTTGACCTGTCATTTCAAAAACACACCTCTAGCACTGGTGACCGAACAATCTAGTAAACTAAAGTTATACAAATTTTGTACGCGAATTGAATGGAAGCTTGTTTCGTACACGTTTTTCAACTAGTTAGCATATTTATTTAAATATACCGTTATAATACTTTGATTACCATAATATTTAGGCGGATGGTCTAATGGTTCATTAGATGGTAAGTCATTGCCACTACCTATAGACATGGACGAGATGTTACCACTTGTGCCTGTTGCCATACTAGCTTAATATATGCATATATATAATACAAAATATTTCTGATTGGTGACAGACATATACGATGAGTGGGTGTTACCTAACCAGGCGAGTTTGCACGAAGTCCTATAACCAACTAAACTTATCATACCACATTTTATTATAACGCAGTCGAAGTATTTCACATAAAACGAGAAGTAATATAATCACATTCATACTAGTCCATAAATACATAATTGGATTGCGTAATTGCATTACTCGTACAAGTACAAGCTTAAAGCAAGTTTCTTATTAATTAAAAAAAGATGATCAATTTATATTTATTATACAAACATATACATATAATACGATATCTTATTATCAGTTTTTGTAAATAATAAAATATTATAATTTCTAATATAATTATGCAGCAATGATAGAGACATTTTTATTACAATAATTGAAATTTATATTTTTTATAATGTATCATTATTAAAACCAATAGTTAGAACACCTGCTAATAAGTATGATACCTTTGCCTATCGGGCCCATAATTATATAATTACTAACTGTGCCCTCGGATTTAACTGCATTCATTTTAGATGGTACTCGTAACTTAAGAGTCTTATTTTTACTGAAATAAAATAAAATGTTATTGCTGGATAATCGGTTCAACAGATTTAGATTCAGTTTTATTTATTACAAACAAACAAATCTTTATAGATCAGAAGAATATACAAAAATATTCCATAAAAGCTGATATATACATACCATTAATTCAAGAAATAAGAATAAGCTTTTAATCCTAACTTTCCGTTTACATACGGTACAGAGAACTTTTTTGGACAATAATACACCGGGAAATATAATAAATTTACAAAATTTAAAAACTTTATTTTGACTAAATTAATAAATCCATCTTATTATTCATTAAAATAATACTTTTAGACAAAAAAACGCCTGGATTTAGGCTCGGGTTCCATTATTTTTGTGAAAAACGACACTGTAAACATCTATGCGATTTACTTGCCATTTCTTCTCGCTATAGGCTGCTTTCCGAAACGGTGGTAGTGTTTAAATATTGACGATTCAGAAACGCTTTATTGTGAAGTTTACTTGAATAAATTGATTTTATTTGATTTGATTTGACTAATCTAGACTCCGTCAAAGTGTTACCTAACACTGACAACGCTTGTGGCTTGTTATCAATTCAATTCCCATATTGTGACATCTCCGACATTACATGTATGATCGGGATTTTAGTGACTGTTACTGTGTAACTTACACTCTTTGAATAATTCAAATACACTGCCCAGATTATAGTGTACAAGCGACCCGCTCCGGCTTCGCACGGGTGCAATGCTGATACTAAATATACTACAGAATGTCTTACAACGTGCACAGCTTTTTATCATTAGACAATACACGGACAAGGAATAATGCTGTATTGCTTAAAATCGCTTCGAAAAAAATGTTTAAAAATGGTTATTATGGGTTATCCCTAAGAGATAGACATATACAATCACGAACTTTTTTTGAAGACATTTTTAAGGCGTAAAATACTGTAAGTACATATTGATCTATCTCGTAGAGTCCAGCCAGCGTTTGCAATGTAAGCGCTAAGAATGTGTTTATTTAAGATATCACTTTAGAAACCTTTAAAATAATCAGTGTTTCTCTACTATATTGTGCATGTATTACACATATAAACCCTAATCTTTAAACGATATATCTATTAAAAAAACTACCTCAAAATCCGTTCAGTAATTTTCAAGATCTAAGTATACACAGGGACAGGCAGCGGTATGTGGCTTGTTTTATACTGTGTAATGATACCCAAGATTAAAAACTGAATTACTAATTTTATTTAAAAAATATTATGTTATATACAAAACGCTATCATTAATGTTTCTACATATAAGACTGTCAAATGAGAAAATCAATATTTGCTCGCGAGTCTAACTACAACGATGATTAAAAAGAAACTTGAACAGTGAGGTTGGCCTGAATAAAGATTACCTTTGTTTTTATTTTGCGATGTACGGAAATAGTGCTATGAATCGGAACTAGTATGGTTTTTTTTTCTTTAATGGAATATGTGCTGATGGAACAGGAGGCTCACCTGATGGAAAATTACTACCACCACCCATTGACATCTCACACCGAGGGGCTTGCTGGTTTGGGCCCGGCCTTTGAGGAATGAGGAGGTTCTTTTCTTGAAGGTTCTAAAGGTTTTTAATAATTGCGTTCTTCTAAAAAAGCCGTAATGGCCCTTAACCGATGATTTCGGGTTCAAACCCAGGCAAGCATATAAAAATTCAGTGAATTTTTATGTGCCTAAATTGTGTTTATAACTCATCTCGTGCTCGGCCGTGAAGGAAAAAATCGTGAGGAAACTTGCATGTGTCTAGTTTCAACGAAATGACAACATGTGTATTCCACCAACCCGTATTGTAGCAGCGTGGTGGAATATGCTCCAAACCTCTCCTTAAAGGGAGAGGGGGCCTTAGCACAGCAGTGGGAAATTTACAGGCTGCTAATGTATGTACGTAATGTAAAAAAATGATGTCATACACCCACGCGCAAATGATGTTAAGTGGTCAATATTGTATAGACATTGTTATTGTGAGAAATATTAATAAAATCACATTTTTTTTTATATATTGTATATATAGGTAGGACGAACACATGGCCCACGTAATGGTAAGCTAATTATATATAAATAAGAAATATTAATCATTCCTTACATCGCTAATGCGCCGCCAACCTTGCGAAATATGATGTTATCTCCCTTGTTAATTTTTATACTATCGTCTTTCAGCGGACAAGGCCTGCCTTTGTAATGGAACAGAAAAAAATGAAGAAAATAATGCCGTTCTCTACAAAATTAGCTCATCTGATTACACGAAGACTTTCAAGACTAACGTAATTTACATTTCTAAAATTGACAGTGATAAATTAAAGTTCAGAGAGATATATTTTTAGTAAAATCAGTGCATTCAAAAAAGTCACGTGATAAATTATAAAAGTCCCTAAACACAGAGCGTTGAAACACAAAGCAGTTCATAGATAGTGTGACGGCCAAGTTTCACTAAGCAACTGACACTTACGTTCAGCTTTACATATGTATGCGTATTTATCAATTTTACTTAAATAAGTAATACTGTGTCAATCATATTAACTGAAACTAGAATCATCTATCAGAATTTGAAAACTTAATAACGCTGTCCGTATTTAAGTCGCCTGTCTTCGGTCACGTCTGTTCACTGAACTACCTTAATAAACTTATAAATTTTACTATGATCTTTTCAATTTAAATCGAAATTCTATTATCAAAGTCATCAGTGAGATAAGATAAGATCAGGTGAACCTTACAGCCTTTACTGTGCAAAACGCTTGATTTGTCATTTAACATTCAGACAATAAACAAACAAAAATAAGGCTTGACTTTAAAAATGTGTTTCAAACGGTTTTATTAAAACTATTAATATAATTACAAAGTCGCATTTTATCAACTCCAACAACTCTTATAAACATAATAAGCATTTTGCTTCCCATTTTACATGGTTATTTTTTTTTTTTCAAAGGCATGTAAACTGATGCCAGCTGACGACTCCTTAATACGTCTTAAACGCGAAGACAACCATTTACACTACGATGTTGTATGCCGTGGATCTGTACACTGGCTCATTCCTCATTCCAAAATCAAAATCAAAGTGTGTATACTTTATTCAAATAGGCCTTTACAAGCACTTTTGAGTCGTCATTTAACAAACTATATTAAGTAAAGATACCACCGGAATCGGAATGTAGATTCTACCGAGAAGAACCGGCAAGAAACTCAAGAGTTACTCTTTTTCAACATCTAAAAATACAGTCATGTTACTTTAATACAATTATATATGTATTTTATGTCTCCTGCCTGGAAGTCAAAAAGCGTTAACTGCACGCTTTTTTATCATCTATACAATCTTGTATCGAATAATATGCCTTCTTCACAAATGTATTTTTTACAGTTAATTTGAATTTATGAAACGGCCAAGTTAAAGTTAAGCTATTGAGTTAGTCAACTGAAATAGTGATGTTGGCATCGAAATAGACAGGCAAACTACCACTGATAAACCATTTCTAATGATTTTTTTATATCGGTAGGTGGACGAGCTGACTGTAAGTGATGACGACTGATGGTAAGTGGTTACCACCGCCGATAGACAATGGCGTTGTAAGAGATATTAACCATTCCTTACAATGCGCCACCAACGTTGGGAACTAAGACGTTACGTCCCTTGTGCCTGTAGTTACACTGGCTCACTCACCCTTTAAACCGGAATATACCCAATACTAAGTACTGCTGTTTGGCGATAGAATATCTGATGAGTGGGTGGTATTTACCCAGACGACAAAAGCTTGGGCCTGCACAAAGCCCTACCCACCAAGTAAAATCCTTAACATCAATCAAGATTGAAGATAAATACATTTCTAAATATAAATTATCTGAGTAATAAAATGAACACACCATAGTTTGCAATAGTTTTATTTGTATTTTTCAAATAATTACAAGACATTCCCAATACAGAAAACAAGAACGAGTAAATTACTTCAAATAGCGTTATTATCGAGACACCGAAGCTTAGCGAGAAAACTCCTCCGTAGGTAGCTGAAAAAAATTATTTTATGTATTGTATAATATTATAGAAAATTTTGTCGGTTTGAATTTACCGTTTTTTTTTTTATAGATCACATATTCAGGTTTTTTGCCATCGATAAAAGTCAAACCACAAACAACCGCATTTTCTGTTTATAATGTAAAAAGTTACTGCGAAATGTATATTAATTTCAGTTTCAAATACGCGACAAAGCTAGATAGTGTTGACCGTGTGCACTAGGAACTGGACTCACTTGAAAATAAACAATTTTTTTTTTTTTGAAATGAAGAAGTAACCGTCGTGTGAACACAAAATCATCTGCGACGTGCCTCTATATATATGTAGTATATTTATTTTCAAATGCAAAGGAATGCTGTAGGAAAGGTTAGGACCAGGGCTGATGAGGTTAAAACCGATTTTAATGAAAACAAACGATATATCAAAGCGATTCCGAGATTAGCGGTAACAAACGAACATATAAAAAGACAAATATTCTAAAAAACATATTTATGTGATCTATTACGTTAATTCATACACGCAGTAATATTTTTACTCAAATATCTTCCTTGTACAGATTTCGATCAGTTATGATTTTGTAAATGTATAGAAGATGTAGGATGACACTCTGTTTGTCTGTGAAATAAGTTCAATGTCTAGCCGCTGAGATAATTCACTTCTAATAGGTCTGTTCAAGAATAATACTATACAATCTGTGTATTTCTATATATTTTATTTTCACATTGATTTGTATATCATGTTTTTATTTTTAGTATATTTGTTTAGTCTAACTGAATTATGCAAGCTGTGGTTTCCTCTAATTAAAGGAACATACATTTTAATTATGCTAAAAGCCATTTTTTACTCATGTTTAGATTGTATCTTTTCTGAGCAATCCTTAAATAAATATAACTGGGTTATTAATGATATAAGTTATAATTTTGTACTGAATTTAATTTTAAATAAATAAGATGAGAGCCGAGATGGTCCAGTGGTTAGAATGCGTGAATCTTAACCAATGATTTCGGGTTCAAACCCAGGCAAGCAACACTGAATTTCATGTGCTTAATTTGTGTTTATAATTCATCTCTTGCTCAGCGGTGAAGGAAAACATCGTGAGGAAACCTGCATGTGTCTAATTTCAACGAAATTCTGCCACATGTGTATTTCACTAACCCGCATTGGAGCTGCGTGGTGGAATATGCTCCAAACCTTCTCCTCAAAGGCCTTAGCCCAGCAGTGGGAAATTTAAAGGCTGCTAATGTAAATAAGAAAAAAATAAAGGATCATGTTGTGTGAACTGTTTATTTTTGTAAGGACATAATTATGAACAAACACATCGACATATAGATTTACTCTATATCGTACTATATTCCTATCTATTTGCTCACGATGGAGGACCATATCAGCTTGCATTGGTACTCACACTCATTCGAGTGAGGATCATACTTACAAGATATTCGAGTGTGCGTGAAACGACAAAGAGTAGAGACAGCAAAAAAAAATACATTTTATTCGGTTAGTAAATAGATCTACATCTCTGAAATCAATACTCTCGGGGCCTCAGACGTGGAATTTTGGTTACTTCAGTAATAGAGATAAACGTCTGTAAAATTGGCACCTGTCAAGCGGGAGCAACTTGAGTAGGGACTTGAAGACGTATAATATCATATATTATGAGTTCAAAAACAATCATGACACATATATCAAAAAATACTTTCAATACAATTTTTTTTTTATTGATGGTTTTTTTTTTTGCTTTTACGGTATATCATATAGTGTTAATGGTTCATAAACAATACTAAGAAGTCAGAGAGAAATTCGGAAAAAGTAAGGTTATTGCTCCGTTCGGTCGCCCAGGTGTTTTAATGCCAACATCCATTATCTGGAGCACAATAAAACACGTTACTTAACTTACTCTTACTAAAGGAAATTTATATAAAACTAACATTTATACTAAAATTGTACTTACGACCTGAGTTGTTTTATCGCTAATAGTGTTCTTTGTTTTCGTAATTTCATTATTTAATAAAGAGAATAAACATGTTTCATAGCTGGCACTTTATATAAGGTTGAAAAATATAGTTACATTAAGATGCGTATACGTATTATATATCACTACGTTCTAAGTATGTCTAACCGGACAATGCATCTGTAGCACCCACTTGGAGCAGTGTCGATGCAACGTTGTAGATTTTGTAGGACCATGCTTCAAAAATATAACTATGTACTCTAGTGGAGCGCTTGCAGCAGTGTAAAGCGATAAATGTTCACATTATAACTATGTATAACTATTTTTTTTCTGGCATGAATACTAAAATATGATAATAATGTCCTCCTGACCGATTTCGGTTATAAAGAAGTGCGTGGGAGTCAGCTGTCTTAAAATTATTACGAAATAAGACTAATATTATATTGTAAAGGCTAAAAACAAGGCCGGATTTAGGCCTGGAAATCTGGGGCAACAGCCTCGGGCCTCCTCAAGAGAGATTGTAAAAAAGATATAATTCAGATGGACTAATATGTTCATGTAAAATATGTGTAGATATCGTAAAATACGATTGCTGTGTGTGATGTTTTTGACGTTAATGATTAACATTATTAAAGTCATTTATAAGAAACTAAGAGAAAATAAGGTAAATAACTTATTGAAAAATTCAAGTGACAGGAATTGATCAAATTAATAAAATTATTAAAGGAATTCGACTCCAATGTTGTATACATATATGTCGCAGTCAACTGGTTAATTAGCCATTCAATTAAACGCCTAGCCAATTTACTAAGCAGTGCTGTTCAACCAGCGGGCCGAATGACACTCAGCCAAATCATCTTTCATTCATAGGGACTCTCGCGTAAAAAAAAAACATAAAAGGCACAGATTCATACAATTGATTGTGCAAAATTGCTACAAAACTGACTCTGTTAACTTTTACTCTTTTAGTAAGAATTAAGAAACCGAGGGTGCGAAGGGGGTGCAGCACCCGTCTTCTGTATCAAAGCACTTTCATACGAAAGGTGTTTCGAAATTGTTGATATACAACTCATTTTTAAGGTTAGGTTTACAATATTTATTTTTGTTGATATCTGAGGAACGAAGCATTTTAAGTTTGAGGTCAGACCGAAAAGACCAGAGGTAGAGAGTTGGGCTTTTTTTTAAGCAATTTTAAAAAGAGGAGAGTCTTAAACACGTTACCCTATTCAATAAACGGAAGATGAATTAGCTGAGTGTCATTCAGGCCGCTGATTGAATATCACGTAAAGTGGCTAGGCGTTTAATTGGCTGGCTGATCTTATCTGCGACATACATAAAATAAATATATCCTAATAATAGTAGTACATGCTCATAATTTATTTTATGACAACATTAATAAATATAACAAAACCTTTTAATGTACATTTTAAGTAAGCTTTTGAAAGAACGTCTTTTAGTTTATCTACGTTTTTGTGTACTTAAATGAATCTCTTCGACGGATAAGTAGGTATTTAATGGTAACTTATTTTGTGACGTCACTCTTTATGTATATTATTTTTAAATTTACAAAGAGCTTGAAAGTGAAACATAAACATAACATAAGCAGCCCGTAAATGTCCCACTGCTGGGATAAAGGCCTCCTCTCCCTTTGAGGAGAAGGTTTTGGAGCATATTCTACCACGCTGCTCCAATGCGGGTTGGCAGAATACACATGTGGCAGAATTTCGTTGAAATTAGACACATGCAGGTTTCCTCACGATTTTTTCCTTCACCGCCGAGCACGAGATGAATTATAAACACAAATTAAGCACATGAAAATTCAGTGGTGCCTGCCTGGGTTTGAACCCGAAATCATCGGTTAAGATGCACGCGTTCTAACCACTGGGCCATCTCGGCTCACAATCACTCACCAATGAAATAGTTGAAGTCAATGAGGAGCATATTTTTAAAACAGTTGCATGTTGACTTTGCAAAGTACACTTGAAGCGACGACAGTTCACTAATGTTACGACCTAACCTGCAATAATAAAAAATGTATTTAAACCTTTGAAAAATTTGTATTATTTGTAATAGTATGATTTAATATTTACACGTCCATTTATTACATTGTTATACATTTACAAGAAGTCAGTTAAGCCTGTATAATTACGACCACATAGAACATTTTAAAAAATTATGACGATCATCATCATACCTTTAGGTAGCACATATCGTTATCTCTTCCCTAAATTTAATTAAAATGGTTATATTTTAACATTTTCTAAAATGAATGATACTCCCAACTGTGAAGTATGTGGTGTATTAGAAGACGTTTCACTTGTTATTGGCATGTCCGTAACCACAGTTTAAGAGAAACACTAAAATATGAACTAAATTTAAATTTGTTAAATATTTGTGCTTTTAATTCTATTCTTAGTAGCCCTTCGAGTATTTCAGCAATTAAAATTTATGAATTTGTTAGTATTTTTCTCGTACTGATTTAGTCTTACTTTTTGAACCATTTTTGATTGAATTTAGCGTGTAACGATGGGGCTGACATATAGGCTGCTTATAAAGGTCCCTTAAATACTAGAATTAAAAAAAATAGATTAGTTAGTAGCGAATTGTTAATTTATCCAAACAAAGTCAATTTAAACAAATAAAATACGATGTCAGTTTGATTTTATTCTTACATTGAGAGCAATCAAGGTTCGTAGTTGAAGCCGATTGTATTGTATGAAAACTTCAGAGCAGCGATAATGGTTCTTGTACGATTTGAAGATATCTCACAATTTTCAATCTTGATCGTAATTATTTAAAAATATGAAATGTATCTTTATTGTATGTGCAATAAGGTGTATATTTACGTGGATATTATGTGAATGATTCGTGTTATCTCGGCTTGCTAAAGACTCACAAGCAAGTTTGTTTCGAACTTATATAAACTATACACAATGGACCTTAAAAAAATCTTTAGTTTTACTTGACGATAAGATGGATACCAGGTACAATAGCAAACTAGATCATCTATAGATCTATAGATATAAATAGATCATCTAACTTGAATAACGGATTATATAAATGTACTTAAATTGTTTTCTAAACATATACGTGAAATGTTATTGTTATAATTGTGTACAAATATTCGCCTGTGGCCTTGCCCGCATGTTAAAGGGACGGATGTTTCAGATATAATAAAGTAGACTTATCCTTCGATGGGGTTCAAGCTTGCTTCATATTAAATTATGTCAAATTCTGTTCAATATTTTAGTCGTGAAAACGTAACAGCTAGACAGCCAAACTTCCCTTCATATATTATTAGTATAGGTGACTGTTATATAATAATAATTTGACCACTATGTATATGGTTAATCTTCGATATAGCTTAGATAGCTTTGTCATACAGTCTTAACAATAATCAGACTAATGTAGAATGTTTCTACGAATTAACTAGAAGTATTACGTTACACCATAAATACATTCAAAATGTTATCTCCAAAACTATATAAGTCCAAATCCAAAACTATATAACTATAGCCTTATAAGGTTGATGGATTGATTCTAAACTTGAAATCTATACTTTTTTTATTCAGTTTATTATACTCATTGATGACCTTTCTAATATCGTTGCTTAAAATTATAAGTACAGCCTTATAAGTATTATCCTTACATGCCGAACCTTCTCCAATAAATATATATATATTCCATATACCTATTGCAAAAAAATTATGCAAATTGAATAGGTAGGTTCAGAGAAACGAGCAAATATCTCGACATACATACATCAAAGTAGACGTCTAAAACACATTACGTTTAGTTCTGTACGAATAAATAAAGTTTCTGTTGCTGTGTATGATTTCAAAATCAATATATTTTTAATACGGCTTTTTACAAATAAAGAAAAACCAAACACCCATTACTTTTATTTTTGCCTATCTGTCCGTTGGTCTCTTATCTTTAATCTTCACAAATATAAATTTTACGAATAATAGAGAAGGGCACAGTTACATAACACACATAACATAACATTAACAGTCTGTAAATTTCCCACTGCTGGGCTAAGGCCTCTTATCCCTTTGAAGAGAAGCTTTGGAGCATATTCCACTACGCTGCTCCAATGCAGAATCCCATATAGCAGAATTTCGTTGAAACTAAACACATGCAAGTTTCCTCACGATGTTTTCCGTTACTCCGAACACAAGATGAATTATAAGCACTTGCCTGGGTTTGAACCCGTAATCATCGATTAAGATGCACGCGTTCTAACCACTGGGCCAACTCGGATCTGATGGCACAGTTAGTTTACGATTTATTGCATGGTGCTTTATTTGTTACAAAACATTTATAGCGTAGTAAATCATACTTCTTACGGAACTACCCTTGACTTGAGGCCATATTTTATAAATCAATGAACAAATATTTACACGTCTTTCAACATATCCGTTGCCTAAATAATATCAAAGTATTTGTACTTATATTAAAAACTTGCAGGTACTATTAACATTTCTAATAAAAAAACTATATAAAAACTCTCATAAAATATTGAGTGTGTTTTGTTTATGATGTAGGTAAACGGACGGGCCAATGGACCACTTGATGGTAAGTGCTGTAAATATATTAACCCTTCTTGATATAAATTTCCTTAGACTGAAACACAACTATACTATGTAGTGCTATTTGGTAGAAGATTATCTGATGACGTGATGGTTCCTATTCAGACGGGCCTACACAAAGTCCTACCAAGTAGTTATGAATTTTCTACCTTTTTTTTTTTATTAATACCTTACAGTAACTTTAATTTTAAGCATAAATGTGGAAAAAGCAATCACAACTGATACGTTGAATTCTCACAAGTACGTAACTAAATAATTCATATTAATGAAAAGCCTTTTTCATAGTAATTTACTTTTTAAGCTATACAATCCGATTGGCAGTGGGCGGAATATAAGGCGATATTTAAATAAACGCGTCTGGGAATTTACATGATTACAGTAAATGTGCATGAATAGAAAATGTCGACCATAACAATAAACTTTGTATTATGGGTAAATAGTTCTATAACGAGTTTTTCTTCCTGTCACCAGTAATCAGACATTCCAAAGAAGACGACAAGGAATTGTTTAGTGGTTGTATTGCAAAAAATGTTTTGTATAGCGGGTAAATATATATTCATTCCCTAGCAATACAGAAATTCTTAAAATAACTTGGTTGTCATTGCAGTCGTAAATAAAAGCTTGTACGAGAAGGGCTGGCAGTCAGCAAGCGGGACTTAAGCTGCACATACATATATATGCAAAACACAGGTTTGTTACGAATGATGTGTAAAGTGAAAATAAAAATGAGATATTTCTCACACAAGTTTAATTTTATTTATCTTTGTATAGTTGTATTTTTTTGCCAGGGTTTAAAAAATAGAATAGTCTAAGCTTATTCAAATTAATTATGTTAATAAAATAAGCCCATATGTCCCAGTGGTTAGAACGTGGATAGTGGTTAACCGACGATTGCGGGTTCAACTCAGGGAAGCATCACTGAATTTTCATATGCTTAATTTTTGATTATAATTCACCCTGCCCTGCATGTATCTATTTTCAATACAATTTTGTCACATCTTTATGTTTGAATCCGAAGGGAAGCGCGGTGGAATTAGCTCTATCCCATCTCCTCAAAAGGAGAGGAGAGATAGACCAGCAGTGGGATATTCAATAGTATTTAATATAGTATGGTAATATATATATTTTTATTTTATAATTATAATTCTAGATTTAAAAACAGTTTCTTTCAAAATGCATTTAGTGATTTATTCTCATGTATTTGTTTTATTTAAAACAAAAAATAATAGAAATAATAAAAATAAAATTCAAAAGAATAAGAATTGCCAATCTCCAATAACAAAGGTTTCTGCAAAAGAAAATAAAGACTTTTTGATGGATTATATTAGTTTTATATAGGGATTATAATTCGTCTACAGTTGAGCCGAGCACGCCTCAACGAAGGTTTCAGTGACAGCTCTTAACTTCATGGATATCAGTCTGAGTGATCTTTTATTATTTAATTTTACCATTCTCTATCTATATCGCGTTTTAAATTGTAATTAATAATATTTTTATAGGCGTAATATTTTAACAATACGGTTCGGATACGATTTATAGGGACTGAACTGTGCGAGTTAAATTAATATAATAATTAAAGAAAAACCTTTATTAAATATAACGCCTCGCCTTAATGCTTCCACTGAGCAAGAGTTTTGGTTCATTTTTAGCCCATTGCGATTCAACGGGGAAACGATGCAAGAATTCTTAATTCTTATTTGTATATAGTTAAGGCTTGAATGTTAATTCTTATGTCGATAACATTTTTTTTATTTAGTAATCTAAATTTAATATGTTTCACTTTTATTCAACAGCTTACTCACGTTATATTCCTCGGGTAGAAATCTGCTAGCAGCGGCATGACGTCACTGGTAATACTGTATCTCTTATCTCGACATTCTATGTAGCAAATTGGCGTGCAATCTTTCTCCCATTCTATATCACGAGCTGTTGAATATATAAAATGATTAAACGATGTATTTGTCTACTAATGTAAAAAGAAGTCATAAAAATTCAGAGAGAAGAACAAGACCTTACCACGCAAATTGTTCAGACATTCCAGGTCTCCGAAATCGCAAATTCGTAAAGCCTTATCTAGAATAAATAAAAATTTAAATTATGTCAAAATCATAAAAAAGTAAAAATATATACAATATCTTAGTTATTAGAAATTGACTGCCTCTCTGATCTAGTGATTAGAAACAAAACAGCAGATCCGAAGGTCCTGGGTTCTAATTTTACATCGGCTTGCCGAATATGCCGAAAATTTTTCATCAGTCTGGAAATTGGAGGAGGAGCCTAATTTGCGCACAACATTGTACACTTTAATATATCCAGCGTAGTTGGCCGGTCCTCCTTAAGATTGACCGTCGTGATCAGAACATTACATATATGTTTTAAACACTGGTCTATTTTATATAAAATAAATCCTATTATAAAAAAAACTTCTAGATTAGGATCCTTGATTCTTTGTTTAAGCAATTTGACTATACGATTAAAGAAATACACCTAAATCTGAATATTTAAAGTTAAACAAGTATCAACGTGACGTCTAGATCTTTGAACCTATCTCATTAATAAGAACTTTTTGTCGTAGAGCTAGAGTCAGATTTAAGACATCCAAACTTCTGTTCCATATTTGAAATTTCTAAAAAAAACATTGTTCCAACGAGATAAGAATTTTAATACAACAAAAGTGCTGAAGAAATAAAATACAAGTATAATTCTGTGTCAGTATAAGGCACTGACATATTTAAATTTGAATAAAAAACATTACATAACAAGAATATTATAGAAAACTACTGCAAAACCCGACTTTAAGAAATTTTTAAAATTTTTTGATAAATAATAAAGGGTTAGAGGCCTTTGTTGCCCCAAGGCGTACAGGTCCAAATCCAGCTCTGTCAAGCATATTCACATTACTTGATTTTCATCAGAGACCAACAAACTTCGGGACTGGATTGTGCATTCGATATTTGTGGAAGTGATTTAAAATTTCGCTTTCGTCGAAAGTATTCAACATATTTTTCCATCGTAAATCGTGTAATGGAATACATAATATGATATAATTTTCAAATGTTTTGGCATTTACTAGAAACGTAATTGACGATCGGTGGTCACCGCTTTGCTTTTGAATATTTAATATCTCACTAAACGATAATTACACTATGTCAGATACCTTTACGTACCAATAACAACTGTGAAAACTATGTTTTAATTCAACCAGTTGGACGATATTTGGAAATTGCAAATATTGACTAAAATAAATGCAGTTAATTTGAAATGTCATATATACACTTAACTTTTATTTAATTGTATATATATCAATCTAGTAGAGATTGTACTTATTAATACTGAACGCAAAACTGCTTCGAAAATAAAACAACTATTTAATAACCTATAAAAAAAAACTCAATGAAATGTACTTTGTAAAATTTCTTGTTTTTGTTTTTTATTATTATTATTATTAAATATAAAAAAAATAGTTTTGAAGCGATTGATTCAATCGTATATGCATTTGTAAATAAACGGTATTTTAAATTAACATGGCACAAAACTTGTTACAGTAACTGTGAGTCACGTCATTTATCTCCAAGCCAAAGTTTCTCCTATATATTCAACAGCGCTGCGTCTAACGACTTATCCAGGAGGACGATGAGGACAATTTTCTTGACAGCTTGTCTTTGTGAAATTTTGTTTCTTACCTTAATTATTTTAAATTTAAAAAACTTTAACGTCAAATAACAAAATCGCGATTAAAGTTAATAATTCACTGCATTATCTGAAACTTAATAATATTCGTATTAGGTATATCGTGTGGTTATTAAGGACAAAGCTCTTAGCATTAATTAGGTTTTCTGTTCGACTAAGTGCTTTTTATTGTTAAAAGCCCCAATATTTCAGTGAATATTATAAGCAAAGGTTCGTTCAATTATCCGTCTTATAGGTGAGAAATTTAATCCTTATTGTGTAACTATGGTAAAGTATTTCAGAAATGATCGTCATTACCCCATATTTATGGTACTGCTCGACTTTAGCTAAATAAAAAAGAAATAACTGTAAAAAAAACGGAAGCAATTATTCCCAAGATATACCAATCAGAAATGCCATTAAATAATATAAATAAATAAATATTGGACAACACACACATACATTACTTTGATCCCAATGTAAGTAGCTAAAGCACTTGTGTTATGGAAATCAGAAGTAACGACGGTACCACATACACCCAGACCCAAGACAACATAGAACTAATGAAATTTTTCTACGTCGTCTCGGCCGGGAATCGAACCCGGGACCAAGGAGTGGCGTACCCATGAAAACCGGTGTACACACCACTCGACCACAGAGTCGCCATTACCATCTGATCAGTGGACTCCTTCATCAACACTCTAGGACTCGTTGATGGTGTGCGATATTCAGTTGGTATTCAAATGAATTATATTCAGATGCATTAACGTTTGCTAAAATGTTATTACTACTTGTGATTTCCAACGGAAACTCAGGGATACCTCAGAGTATTTATTTCCAGATCTTTCGATTTCATGTGGCATCGATAAAGTAAAGTCTTCTTGCATCGATAAAGCTTTAATTTAAATTAAATTATGTGACATTAAATACAACAGGACAGGATAAGATGTTTTGATTTTAGAATTTTAATCTATGTAAACTTTATCAAACGATTTAATCCAGTAAGTTAATTTTAGCCAGTTACTACGTGGTATTAGTATTAGTTAATGTTACAGATAGGTGCTTATATATCTAGAAAATTATAGAAACAACTCTTACAGTCAACTGAATTTTCCGTTTCGATGACAAGTTATATTATATTTTTTACTACGGCGAAATAAAAAAGTTACATTTAGTTTGTTAGTTAATAAGACTTCGTACGTATTGTGTTTTTAAATAAATTGACGTAGATTACGTAAATTCATATAAATTCCAACATGGCAGATATAAAGTGCAGAACACTTTGAAAAATAAAAATAAATAAATTAAAAATTTGATGGCGCCACTTTGTTTTGAGAGTGTCAAGAAACGAAAAAAAGTGATAATGACATTTTTGACAGTAGCATTGATCACTTTGACAAAATCAGTGATAATCTTTTGTGTACAATAGGTAAGGATAAGATTAGAACGCCAAGTTTCCGACTCCGTAAAGCCAATAAATCATTCTTGGGGCAAGGTATCCGCTTCTATAAAAAAAATCCGCAGACATTTTTAACTCTGCCGTTTAATAGATTCAAGTCAATTGTAAAAAATACATTGGTAAAGAAGGCATATTATTTGATACAAGATTATATTGATAATAACAAAAGCGTGGAGTTAATGCTTGTTGACTTCCAGGCAGGAGACATAACATACATAATATATAATTGTATTTGACTAACATGACTGTATTTTTAGATGTTGAAAAAGAGTAACTACTGAGTTTCTTGCCGGTTCTTCTCAGTAGAATCTACATTCCGAACCGGTGGTAGCTTTACTTTAAATAGTTTGTTAAATGGCGATTCAAAAGTGCTTGTAAAAGCCTACTTGAATAAAGTATATTTTGATTTTGATTTTGAATAGTACGGTTTGACGTTTCTTCACTCTTTTGTGTGAAGCATATGCATTTGCGTCACCAAGACGTGCCTGGTGGAGCGTCGTTACTTTATATCGAAAGCGCTGATTGTATTACTGTTATATTGTAAAACCTTCAAACACGTGGTTTTAATTCTCCTCGCCCGCCTACCCACGATCGCTCGGCAGCCAGATGGAAACAAAAAATTATCTTAATGGCAATTTGTCGTTAAACTTATCTAGTTGATATATTTACATAATTGTTAATTGATAGAATACATAATACACTGACGGAATCATCAACATCATCGAAATTCATAATTACTTTCGAAATAATATTTTTGATAAGTATGCAAACTTTTTAGATTAAGCTAAATGAAAATGTCGATACTGTTCGTTAATCATACAAAAAAAAAACAAAATTTAAAAATAGAACTGCAGTAAAAGAACTTATGATAGACGGGAAAAATTAAAGTATAATCTCAAATTCATGTGTTATTCGAGGAAATTCATTACTTTTGTTTTTTTTTCTCATTTGCTATTTTAATTATTTTTTTTTGTCAGTATTGGTTATTATTAGTATTTAAATTTAAACTCATCAAAACTCTCGTAACAGTAAATATGGATACTCTGTCCGAACAAGCCGCTCTAATATTGGCACGGACGATTAATAGAAATTTAAATTTTAACCTGTCTACCGTTTCTAGAGTATACCGAAGATTTGTACAGACTTGTTCCTATAAAAGGAGACCCGGTACCGGCAGAACTCGAGCAACCACGTCGTGACGACCGATTTTATTTCAAATTCCCTACGAAACGCTTTCCTCATCAAAACAGAGCTGAATGAAGTGCGTGGAGTAAGCGTGAGTATACTAAAAATAAGAAAGAGCCTTAATGAAACGGCAATCACCCCTCATAGACCAGCAAATGGTCTAAAGCAGTCTGCAGCTCACAAACAAGCTCGCTTAGAATATGCGCGATTTCACATCAGCGATTTCACAAGTGTAGAACAATATTTCACAAGACCGGTTTATAATCCGAATCATATCTATACGGAACCGATTAGAATCTGTAATAATATACGAATTATATAATTATTATAATGTAAGAATTTAAATTTCTATAAAAAGTATGAATACTTGTTTATTTTTTTTATTTCAAAGACGTCAGAACATTGGTGCCGTTAATTAGTCTGTCAGTGTATATATATACTAATCATTTTGTTCTGTTGTATTAATTATTCTGCTTTCAAATCGTTTGTATGTATACCTGCGACAATATTAAAGGAACTTTCATTTGAGATAACACTTACCTTTCGGATATTTATATGGTACGCATCCGCACTGATCTGCATAGTTCTTCATTTTACATTCAGTTTTACAAGTTTCGCTACTAAATCTGTCCGTATGTTGAAGTAAGAATTCATCGTGGAAGGCGCAATTGCGCTTCTCCAAAGGCACGTGTCTGATGTCATCATCACTTTGGAATATCCTCGGTTCCACTTTAATATCTAATGACTGACCCAGCACGACATATTTGTATAAAACTGTTATTTCTGGATAGTCAGTTGGATCGTTAAGGAGAATCTGGAAAATATTTATTATTATTAAATAATCCAGAAGATTGTAATTGTATCTTATTTCTAGATCATAATTATCACTTTCAATGTTTGATTTATATATTATTATTTATTATTATTAATAATATATCGTTCCTCTACGTATTTTATATAGTAAAAAAAGTATTTACACTTTGCAATTTTGACCTAATATTTACGCGTAATTGAAATACTGAAATGTTTAACCCTACGAGTTTATTCGGCAGAGATCCGTCGCTACCGTGCTTGATAAACGCTATGTTCGGCGGCGAGAGGTGGCTGGCGGTAATGGTCTCTTTTTGCGAAGTGTCATATCAAGGCCGCGGAAAAAAACGGTGAGACGACCTAGGTGCTAAGCGTGCTTTCTCCTCATGCCGTAAGCATCGCCAAGAATAGGCGTTCTCTGTACTCCATGCCCAATACGTTCTCTGTACTCCATGCCAAATTTGGTATGAAGTAAGGTTGAACAACAGGAGACTAACCCATAAAACGCGAGCGAAGCCGCAGAAGACGAATCGTATCTCATAATTTAAAAACTGCCATACGGTTAAACTTTAAACTTGTCCAAAAGATAAGACGAGTAAGCTTGTAAATATTGATTAATGTATTTTATTAGTAACTTATGAGTTTTTTCGTGGTTATCATCAGCAAAATAAATATTACCACAAACCGTAAAAATAAATATTACCGCAAAATTAATATTTCACATGGTGGTAGGGCTTATCATCACTCATCAGATATTCTACCGCCAAATAACAGTACTTTGAATTGTTGTGTTCCGGTTAGAAAGGTGAGTGAGCCAGTGTAATCACAAACACAAGGGACATAACATCTTAGTTTCCAAGGTTGGTGGCGCATAGGTGATGTAAGGAATGGTTAATATTTTATACAGTGCCTTTGTCTATGGGCGGTGGTGTCCACTTACCATCAGGTGGCCCATACGCTAGTCGGCCAACCAATCCTAAAAAAAAAATGTTACCTAACTTTAGTCGAGCACGATCTTATAATTAAGTTTCAATTGCCACATCACAGGATCAAGTTGAATGTAAAATTGCAAGCGGTTCGGAATAATTCCACTCCGAAGAACCCGCAAGAAAGTAGTCACTCGTAAAAATAAAATACATAGTCATACATAGTGAATAGCTATATACAATGACATTTAAAAATATATACGTGATGTATAGGAAATCAACAGATACGTAGCTTACGTTTTTTATCATCTACGATTCATTTGTTGTGTTATATTTTTAAAATAACATTTCAATTTTAAAGTGAAAGAAACCCTTTGAGTTGAAATGGGCATGTGAGGCGTGGAGACAGACGTTACTAAAAGAGTAAGTGAGAAGAAAAAATAATTAAGAATTTCTCATTACAAAAATTCATTCGTTCGACATTTAACAAATATCGAACGTAACCATTATTTAAAATTCTCAATTTATTAACATTTGTATGCATCTATGATTGTCAAAAAATATTGTATATACTAGTCAGAATATTGTATGGTTTAATACGCGATGTCTAAACTAATTTTAGCAAAGTGTGATCGTATGATAGTTAAAAGAATAGATTGCCAGTACAAAATATTTGCCCTATTTAAGAGAAAATTACATAACTGTTTGGTCAACAAAATGTATTTACCCTGTAAAAGAATAAATTAGTTTTATAATATATGTCGAAGGAAAATCAGGTATTTAAGATTAGTAATTATTATTTTTATAATTGAAAACGATTTGATATTTAATATTTAGTGAATTCTGAGATGTGAAATTAGTCTGAATTATTTTACCGTCCATAAGTAGTTGTTATATTGAGTAAATAATGCGCCCACCCAATTTTGTTGTAAAAGGCCGAACGTCCGCCGGTATTGAGAGGCTTGTTCGAGCCGTCGGAGAGATCGGATCTCCTCAGTTTGGAATAAATCAGAGAAGAATATTTTCTGAGTTTAATTTCATACCTTCGAGGATGGATAGAAATCCAAACCTTAACATTCGCGACATCAGCAATGCTGACGTCAAGTTTTTTTTAAAAAACAAGCCGGGACAAACTACTTCGTCATATATATACTAATATTATAAGGAGATATGTTTGTTTGTACGTAGAGGGTAATCTCCGGAACTAATGATCGAGTTTTTTTCATCGGTAGATAGCAACATTATTTGTGAGCGCTATGGTATGTAATTATAATATATATAAAATAATTTTCTTTATAAATAAATGTCATCTGAGCGAAGCCGGGGTGGATAGCTAGTTTAATAATATATTTATATTGTGGCTTGTAAATTTATAATGTATGTATTTTGTTAATTTCAGTTATAATATTCGCATTGCGTCATAAACAAACATGGATGTTTAAAGCGAATTTGAAAAGGATTATAGGTGTGTTATTTTATTTTGTGTATCAACTTATTGTTAGATTGAATGTTAAATCCATTATTTGTGACATTGGAGCTATACCCGAGGATCTAAACCCTTTTTGTACAATTAATGACCATAATGCTTAGAGTTGAATTAAATTAGGGACACGAATCACAATATCCTGTCAGGGCGAGAGACGAATGTATCAGTATATTCTATTTGTATTTATTCTTTGTATACTGAAAGCCCTTAGCGAGATGACAAATTATCACAAGTGGTGACAAGTGACTATCAACTCTATTTTAATGTTCCAAAACAAAAACACTCAGATAATTTTGTGTGAATATTTTTTGCGTAACAATTTTCAAGTGGGTTTGTTTTCACTTTGAAAATAACATAACGTATATTTTGAATGTTAAATAAATATGTTTTAAAATGTTATATATAAATACAATCATAGTTTCTCGAATTGAATAATTCGTTATATAAAATACTACTAATATCTCAGACATAATAGGTCTATCTGTGTTGTAATAATATATGGACATAATAATAAAAAAGGCAAATATTCATGTCATATTGTAGATGAGATCTTTGATAACAATTTTATTAATAACCGTTGCCACATTACCCTATTTTTCCGATTTCATTCGGATAATATAAGGATTCTAGTACGTGCTATTTTTTGCCGGGAACGGGGCGGATATTAGACGGAAAATTGGCACGTGTACGTTAATATGTCGTAATATTTCCAAAACTACTCGTTCAATGGTTGTAACTAATGTGCTTATGAAATTAAATGTTTTTATTTTATATTTGATTTGATTGAATGAAAGGTAAATTGTGGTTTACGATTTATGACGTATTAAAAAAAAACTACGTACTAGATCTCGTTCAAAGCAATTTTCGGTAGAAATTTGCATGGTAATGTTCATTATATATTTTTTTTTAGTTTTATCATACTCTTATTTTAGAAGTTACAAGAGGGGGCAAACATTTTACCACTTTGGAAGTGTCTCTCGTACAAACTATATAGTTTAGAAAAAAATGATATAAAAACCTCAATATCATTTTTAAAGACCCATAGGGCAGATGAGTTGATGAAAAAAAAAAAATTTTTGAGTTTCAGTTCTAAGTATGAGGAACCCCCAAAATTTATTGTTTTTTTTTCTATTTTAGCGTGAGCCTCTTAATGCGGTTCACATAATATATCTACTAATGATAATATAGTTCCAATAGTTTCGGAAAAAAGTCGATGTGACACACAGAAATGACGAATCCATAAGGGTTCCGTTTTTTACCTAAATACCCTAAAAAGTCACTATGTTAAAATTTAGTTCATAAAGAGCTTCTTATATTATAAATGCAGTTACCGGCATGGCACCATTTGTCTTACCTTAGCTCCGTTGTATGGCGTCAAAGACCATTCAGGATAATCGCTCGGCTCCACGTTCAAAACCACGCTCAGACCAGATCCTCTGCAGTATTAAAATATATTTAATGATTTACACGATTTTGGAATGATGACTTAAAGATATACAATTGTGTAAAAACAATTGTGTTTCAAAAACATAATTAGTATTTGCAAATCATTCGAAAATCAAATTTTCAACAAGCTAGGCCGATAGATGTTTCACGACGAAATCGAGGAAGCTTATTACAAGAACCAATATCAAGTAATATACGTATGTGTGTGATATTTTGAAGAATAAAATAGTCATATTTCAATCCTCCTCAAGGAATAGTTGTTCATCAGACTTGTCAAAGTCTGAAATAAATAAAAATGAGAAACTATTTCTTGAGGAAGAATCTCAACTATGAGGAAGATTTTCAGTATACAGATCACCTTTACGCTCAGTCATAGTGACTGACGGGCAGAAATTCATCTAAATTTAATGCTATGTTTTAATTTATTGGACAATAAATAAATAAGTTTTTTTTACTTTCTTCCTATCGGGTATCCTCAATAATAATAAATGGTGTGAACAAGTAGAACATATTATAGGTATTATTTTGATAATCTCATTTTACAATAAAAATATCTGAAGGTGGACTGACTCAAAATTGTGGAATAAGGAAATTTGTCACTTATCTGTAACTCTATCTGTCTGTCTATCTGTTGCTTAATGTTGTCTTAGATTTTCGCGATTATTAAACTAGTTTTATATCTGTTGCTTTTCCACGTTTGAATCATTGAAGCGAATTTAATGAAATTTAGTAGGAACAAGCTCGAGTTCCAAGAAAAGACTTAGACTACTTTTATGGCGAACTATCTGACTATCGATCTTCTTTGTTAAAAGTGACCGCAAATACAATACGGTTCACGCGATAGATTAAAGAATAGCAAATTTGTAGCTAATTTATTACATTTATATGAAACCTATGAGCCGAGATGGCCCAGTGGTTAGAACGCGTGCATCTTAACCGATGATTTCGGGTTCAGACCCAGGCAGGCTCCACTGAATTTTCATGTGCTTAATTTGTGTTTATAATACATCTCGTGCTCGGTGGTGAAGGAAAACATCGTGAGGAAACCTGCATGTGTCTAATTTCAACGAAATTCTGCCACATGTGTATTCCGCCAATCCGCATTGAAACAGCTTGGTGGAATATGCTCCAAAACCTTCTCCTCAAAGGGAGAGCAGCCCACTGCTGGGCTACCAGCAGTGGGAAATTTAGAGACTAAAAATGCTAATATGAAACCATATCCGCAATTTAGTAATATCCGAGTTATGTAAAATTTAAATCAAACCTCCAGCTTTTAAATTAAATTACTCTTATTGTAAATCACTCGGAGTTTATTCTTTGTTTTCCAATAGGTAATCCACTAGAGACTCTCCAGTACTAAACTTAACTAACAAAAATGTTTTTTTTTTCTTTTTAATTTAGACTGATATAACGAATCCTTATTATAGTTATTTCACAGGCGACAGGTATGTATGTATAATTATGTTCTCGTATAGCCTTCAGTTCAGTTCGGGCGCGTAGGAAGCTTTGTTCTCGGTATAATATCTAACTAGATTTATATCACCTGCCAGATTTCGATGTGACAAAAATACCGCTAGTTCCCTCGTTACTTGGGTCCGCGTAATATTCGATGTCATCGTCGTAAGATATTTCACTGAAAAATATTATATTTATATTTTCAAAATATTATTATTTAGATAAGAGTTAAAATTTTATTATATTAATTTATTTATTATTAGTAAATTAATTTTATTTAAAAAAAAAGCAATTTAAGAACTTTTCCCATACTTGGGCAATTTCGAAACCAGATCATAATCAAAATCTTAAAAAGCCAATGGTAAACGGTATAAGGGTTATACGCCCTTGGGCTTGTGGTACCCACTTCTAACACCAGCACATTTTAAACCAGAAGTAGTTTTAAATACAGTGCTTGTTTAAGAATCCTTAAATAAAGTTCATTATGCTCGATTTTATAATTTCATATAAAAGGCTTAAATTTAATTCAACTTCTTCTTTAATTATTCAAAACCTATCATTTTAATATTTGTGACAAATTAAATACTCTTTAAAATACAAAAGTTGTTAAATACAGCAGAACATATCTTCAGCATTTAAATAAGGAGCTTTAATCCAACAGTCGGTTTGAGTTCTGTGGATGTACGAAATATCACTGAATTCCGTTTTTTTTTTAATTTATTTTGCTTGGTTCTGACTAGTGTTTCATACTCGCAATTCATATGTTTAAATTTTTATAGAGCAATAGGTATTTGTTGCTCAAAAATTATTAATTTAGATTGAAATAACTTGATCCATCGGTTCTGTTACAGGTCGGTAACAACAATGGCAAAATATGGAAAATTAAAGATTATATCTTGGCTTTTTGCAAGCCCGTCTAGGCAGTTAACATGTGTGGGCACGTCAAATATTCTACCACTAAATAGTAATATTTATCATTTTTGTATTCAGTTTTGAATGAGTGTGAAAGTATTCAATGTAGTTCCTAGGGTTGCTGGCGCATTGGCGATGTATGGAATGGTTAATATTGTTTCATTATTGATTTTTTGCCTTTTTTATAATCAGGTTTTTTAAATATATAAACCAAATATGAGCTTGGTGCTCAGTGCAATAAAGAATTGAATCACACTATATGATTTTTGTCACAATTATATAGTATTGGTGCTCATACTTCTCGTTGGAATGGCTTTCAATTTATCCGACCTGTGTAAACCCGTTACAAAGTTAAATATTGTGTCGTCATAAACAGCTCACTCCATATTTCCATCGTTGAGAGCTGCGTAGTTGAAAGCACAGCAATGACCTTCGTAGGTTTTTATCAAATTAAACATTTTGTTACAGTTTTTCTTCTTACTATTAAATGTGCAGTATAATAAAAGATCTTCACACTGCTGATGCACCTAGAACAATTATCCTTGGTTAATATAATTTATCTTCCTGCGTCCGCGGCTTCGCAATCCAAAATACAAACTTTTATATTTATAATATTAGAAACAATATATTAAAAAATAATGCGACTTTTTTTTCCGTATTCTATGCAGTATTTTTTTTAACTCGAACCATGTAATTTTAAATTAATTATTTTGTCTAAAACGAAAATCATAATTTTCTTGCTCGGTTATTATTTCTTCTTGCTTGGAATATTTTAAGCGCCTTATAATTAATTAAAAATGTTTTTATCATAATAAGTGGAACAAATATATGTTACTAAGTCCTTCAATGATTACGTCATAAATGTTTTAAAATGGTCTGTATTGAAAGGTATTACAAAAGCCTTAACTGCAAGCTCAGACTATTTTATAAATATATTTGACATAAACTATATTAACAGAAAAAAATCACGCTTCAAGCATTGTCTTTATTTAGTGAACATATATCAGGCTAAGTTTATTACAAGAAAATATTTTTCAGGTAAATGATTATAACTTTACCTCTTCCATTATAGTTTCTGTATTAAAGTAATGTTGCTTCAGAATTTCCATAATCTCTGAAACATCGTCTAAGTATTCGTCATACCCTCTAAAATGTATTAGGTTTGGTAGATTGCGGTAAAAGTTTTCAATTTCTTTCTGGGTTCTGTTGTTGTTTCTTCTAAAGAGAAATAATGATGAAATATTTTATTTCACAACAAAGTAACACAATTACATTTATCAAATCAAACAATATTAGATAAGATAAGATAATTAATTTATGGGAAAAAGTGTGAAATACTAAAAATTAGGTAACCACATCATCTTAATTTTTTTTTTAACTAATAGATTGGCGGACGGGCATATGTGCCATCTGATGGTAATTGGTCACTACCGCCCATAGATATTGAGGCTGTAAGAAATAATAATTTTTGTTCACATAACATGATCAATTTTGGAGCTAAGATGTTATACCCTATATACCCGTAGTTGCGCTGGCTCACTCACCGTTCAAACCGGAACACAACAATACTACTGCTGTTTGGTCGTAGAGTATCTGATGAGTAGGTGGTTCCCACCAAGACTGCTTGGATAAATCCCTACCGATAGTCGATATATTCAATTTTGATATTTCAACCAATTTTTAATCATGATCAAGTTCTTACCATTGGTTATTTCGAAGCGATTTGTGAATTTACTGAATCCACTAAATCTACCACAACTATGCAATAACTGAACCGATCTATTATCTTGTAATGAATTAAATGTCAAGCTGAAATTTATTAATGCCCATTACCGATAAAGGCTTCCTAAAATTATATCTTCAAATGGTATGGTATTAATTATGGTGATTAAATTTGACTTATTTGGATTGTCTAATGAATATATTAAATTAATGCATCCTATTCGCGTGTTATTGTTTTAATGGGATTTCTTAGATAAGACTTCTAAGAGAATATGTATGTTCGGAAAAATATAACATAAATATTAAGAAATTGTGATACTCATAACATTAATACAAGTAGACCCAAATTATTTTTCCTGTTGCAATTGCAATCAGTAACTCTTTTGTTGTGTACGACTTTAAAAAAGAACCCAGAAAACGTGCAAAATGCTTCTGTTCCTAAATGTAAATATATATATATATGGAATGATTGCTTGAAAATAGTTATTGTACAATTGGCGAGTTCATAGATGATTTAAATGAATTAAATAATCGGCACTTGGCTAATTATTTTAAATATTGAAAATTGTAACGAATGTTAATATAAATTTGAATAAGTTGAGTTCCTTTTTGTCATTTCTTTTCAAGTAATTTCTAATGCCAAGAAGTGAACGTACATTGACTATCAATACGTAGTAATTAATTATTGAAAAAATAAAATAAATTGAATGATTAAATGTTCTGCCTTTACTTTGACTCAATAGTAATGTTTTTCGCAAGCTTCTTTGAGTCGCCACGAATGAATAAATCTATCTTATTGATACATATAATTACTATACTATTTATATAGAGTAAATTTAGATAGAGTAATCTAACTTTTTTGATGAGTGTGTGAGCAAGTTGATTTTACCATAACATTGCTCTGAAATGGTTCAGTAGTAAGTGCACGTGAATCTTTGAATTCAAATCCATACAAGTACCACAGTATTTTAATGTGCATAAATCCTTATACTATGTACCTGCACGGAAATAAGGTAATGGATTACATGTACATATATAGCGATACTGATTACAAGTAGCCTTTTCACACTTTGACAACATAGAGAAAATAAAAAAAATTATAATAAAATATTAAATAACTTACAATATTTCTGTAATACCCGCCGTTCGTTTTAACGATACAGGATTGAAGTTGCAAATGCTGACAGCTGGAAACGGAACCTGATTAACTTTGCAATTTGCATTTATCTGAAATAATTTAACATTATATCAGTTTACCTTAATAGCTTTGATATTATTTTAAATATTTATTAATTTAAAACAGGTAAACAGATTGACAAACGAACAATGATAAATTTGCCTTTATTATGCCTGTTAAAAAATCACAATTAATAATCCTTTACATCTCAAATACGCCACAACTTAGAAACTGAGATATCTATGTCTTCTATGTGTATCTTGTTACACTAGCATTCTCTCCAATAAACAAATTCTGAAACATATTATTTTCTCAGAATTTTTATTAATAAATATAATTATTGCTAGTCGAACTGTTAAATGGCTTCCGTAATTCAGTATTCCATAATATATTAAATTTTATTAATCGTGTGTTCAGCCTTTCAAAAAATTATAATCATAGCAATTGGATTGATGTATATCAAATTGAAATATTAATGTTAATTTTTTAATTCCAAATTAAGATTACAACTTTTGGAAATGTTAAGAAAACTAAGAAATAAACAAATTATTCTATACATTGCAATGAACGGATTGTTTCAAAAATTAATAACGTTTACAATATTTTTACTTTGTCCTCAAAGGTCTATAGAGGTATAAAAACTCAGGGAAATAAACGGAAGCCTTGTAGCGTTAATATGACGCACTGAACACTTTCACAATTTAAGCGTGATAATCGTAAGTATTATTTATCTGTATGTATCTTACCCGTGTTATAATTTGATCGCTTCTATATCTATTTCTTATCACATATACATAAGCGATTGTTATCAATATATTTCCCGCCATGATAACTGACCAAAGAAAGAGCCTTAAACCGTTATGTCTCCTAAAATGACTAATCCCGTGTAGAGTTGTTATATTTTTAAATATTGATTTGATTTTCGAATTCATTTTTTAATTCAAATTAAATATTTACTTATTTGTTTATTTAGAGCAGCGATGCTTCTTTGTTTTATTAATCAGAAGTTGTTCTATCATTAAGGCAACAAATTGTTTGATTGTCTTAAGGTACAATTATGAGCAGCGTCGAACCTTTCACGATGTTTTAATGACAGAATAATTATTAGAATTAATTCGTAACTTTAATGAAATAAAAGCAAATTCAGCTGTAAGGCTTTGTCGAAGTGTTAGCGGTTTAGAATACTTTACTTATAATACAATAATGTGGGTTTTTACGCATACATATTAATATGCTATCATCCCTTATTCTGCCCTTATTTGCAGGGGTACAATGAGGGTCAACATGACACGTTTATATCGTAAAATATATTATAATTACATTCGTTTACGCGGAAAATTCTAGCAAAGATCCCAGAAGAAGATCCTAGAAGTCATGAGACATCTTCAATAAAATCATGCTTATATTTTAGCCGATGTACCCAAAATTCAATCAATTATACACATTAACCTTTCTAATTAATCACTCCGTTCATTGGTGAGATCTATATGAAAATCAGTTCGGTAATTTTAGGATTTATTCCTTTCAAAGAGGTAGACTGAGAACCGTGCCGAGGGTTTCGACACCTAAAAGGCTTTCCACATTGGAATGACATTATTATCATTAATTCTAAAATTTTCGTAATATTATTATTGATATATCTGTAGCGAGAAAATTATAGTCAATTCTTATTGTATATTTTACTGTAAAAGCTCGAACTACAATAAATCTTAAGATTTTCCAGTAAAACCTAAGATTTACCGATTATGAATGGTAAATGTCCATAAAACTTTGGGATTCGAAATTTTTATCATCATTCACTTGGTAAATCTTTGGATTTACATGTTAGGTTAGGTTGATATGATAAAAGTCCGAAAAAGTCGTCCCCTTAAAATAAATACTTACATTTACCAACTCATGTCGGTAAATCTCAAGTTTTACTGGAAATTCTTAAGATTTACCTTAGTTCGAGCTTTTACAGTAACACATACACAAATACATTATATTATATTGCTTATCTATCAATTTTTATGGCAATTGTTTGTATATAACATGAATACTTTTATTTTGCTTCACAATTCGAATACGAAAACAGAATCGTGTCGTTTACGATATTCTTCTAGTGCAACATAATTACCAAAAAACATAAGTGACGATTAGTTCTTATCTAGTTGATATTGATGATAATATATATGAATATTGAGTTTAGTTAGCGTCTTAATGATGCACTAACTGATAGTTTGTAGAATTCGTAATTAAAGATAAATATTGGAAAATAAGTCTCTGATCCGCCATGCTGCGCCCTGACCACGTAACAAGCAATTTATTAGCTTGAAGAACCAGGGCGAAATTTCTTTTACAAAACCGTGCTTACATATTTGTGATGTGAAACCATCTGATGTTACTGCAGCTGTGAAAATAAACAGGCTAATAATATGTAATTACATATTCTGACGATTTCAACTGGCTGACTATTAACGCATTAAAGTTAGAACCATGTGACTGTGAGTACATACATAAATACAGACGGCGTCTTTGTATAGGGTATCGAAATCTTTATCGGATTAAAAAAATCCACAAACAGAAATATTTTTGTTTTAGAATTATGGAAAATACAGTAATAAACTTTTTATTAACCAGTCAAAGTTAAAATATGCGACCAATGCAGATTTAATATTGAAATTAAAAATTCTCGATGGTAAAAATTCAGAGAAATAGATGAGAGGACAATAAGAAAAGTATGATAATATTTAAACGACGTCGAATTTATTTTAAGACATTATAATATCGAAACTTTTTAAAAGATGAAATTGTATTCAATATATTATGTTAAGATATGGCTCACTTGATGATATGGCTTTGCGCAAATCCGTCTGGGTAGGTACCACCCACTTATCAGATATTCTGCCGCCAAACGGCAATATTTGGTATTGTTGTGTTCCGGTTTGAAGGCAGAGTGAGTCAGTGTAACTACAGGCACAAGGGACATAACATATCATTTCCCAACATTGGTGGCGCATTGGCGAAGTAAGGGATAGTTATATTTTAATATTTCTAGCAGCGCCAATGTGAATATTATTTGTCAGGATGATCAAAGTATCTCATTTATATTATACAACTACCATACACGAAAGGAGGTACCTCCTTACATTATAAGCATACATTTCTGTAATAGCAGATAATATATATTATAAACAGTTGCCTATAATAATTATCCCACAATTGGGCTAAGACCTCCTCTCCTTCTGATTTCCATCAGACACATTCACTTGGTGGTAGGGCTTTGTGCAAGCCCGTCTGGGTAGGTACCACCCACTCATCAGATATTCTACCGCCAAATAACAGTACTCTGTATTGTTGTGTTCCGGTTAGAAGGGTGAGTGAGCCAGTGTAATCACAGGCACAAGGGACATAACATCTTAGTTCCCGAGGTTGGTGGCGCATAGGTGATGTAGGGAATGGTTAATATTTCTTACAGCGCCTTTGTCTATGGGCGGTGGTGACCACTTACCATTAGGTAGCCCATGTGCTTGTCCGCCAACCAATGCCATAAAAAAAACACATGGAAATTCCTTACGACGTTTCCATTACAATTACAATCATTTTAAGTTTCACGTGTTCTGAGTTTTTAATACATTTTGTATTGTTTGAAATATAAATGTTATCATAGCGTATCAACAGCAAGAGCCAGCAGTCGGCCAGCGAACTGTCGGTTCTTTCAAATGTAAACCAGTTCAAAGCATTCGTAATTAATGATTTCGCCGCAAATTAATCAATCTGACACTCAACCCATTTCAAACAGTATTTAATCTTACAATCCACTTGATATTCAAGTAATTGGTTCAATTTCTCTTATTTCAATTCAAAGATTTGAAGTTGTACTTATAATAATTGCTATATTACCCAAACATCTTCACAGCGTCGTGATTAGGATTTGACGTCGAGATAAGCTTTTTTGATAGAGTAAAATCACTATTAGTAATGGCTTATATATAATTTCAGACTAATGTCTGTATTGAAGAGCCGAGATGACCCAGTGTTTAGAACGCGTGCATCTTAACCGATGATTTCGGGTTCAAGCCTAGGCAGGCACCACTGAATTTTCATGTGCTTATTTTTGTTTATAATTCATCTCGTGCTCGGCGGTGAAGGAAAACATCGTGAGGAAACCTGCATGTGTCTAATTTCAACAAAATTCAGCCACATGTGTATTCCACCAAACCGCATTGGAGCAGCGTGGTGGAATATGCTCCAAACCTTCTCCTCAAAGGGAGAGGAGGCCTTTATCCCAGCAGTGGGACATTTACGGGCTGCTAATGCTAATAAAAAAAAATAATGCTGTCCGTATTATGTATTATTCACTCATCACAAAGTATTACGGCATTAAACCCAGGCCAACACCACTGAATTTTCGTGTTATAAATTAAAAAAAATCTAAATATACTTCATTCAAGGGAGCTTTTACAAGCAATCTTTGAATCATCATTTTACAAACTATATTAAGTGAATCTACCACCTATTCGGAATGTAGATTCTGCTGAGAAGAACTGGCAAGAAACACTCTAGTTACTTTTTTCGGCAAAGTTAAAGTTTTTAATTTATGTTATTATAGTTCACCACATGAGTAGAAATTCTGCCACATGTGTATTCCGCCAACCCGCATTGGAGCAGCGTGGTGGAATATGCTCCAAACCTTCTCCTCAAAGGGAGAGGAGGCCTTTATCCCAGCAGTGGGACATTTACGGGCTGCTACTACTGTAGTTCACGTCGTGCTCAGCGGTAAAGGAAAACATCGTAAAAATGCACGTGACGGATGATAATAGTTCACAGGTGTATCAACTCAAGCATTGGAGCAGTTTGGACATTTGCAATCTAAAATTACAGAATGATCAAAAAGTTGTTGAGTGTAAATACACTACATATATATTACCAACCATACTTTTATTACCATTTAATCATTACGTACCGATTGTTCTCAGTCAAAAAAATATTCGAGTCGAAGTCGATGGTCGATTAATTTAAATTTAATCCTGTTACATGATATTCCAACGGTGTCCGCTTAGGATGTACTTGATTAAATTGATTCTGTTGAGGATATACTTGATTAAATTATAATATTTATCGGAATATTATATTTATTTATTGTGACAATTTTTTTCTCTTTACGAACATCTTTTAAGATAAATACAAAATTTTTTTTTTTCCAAAATTATAACTCATACTAAGAACTTCCAAATAAAAAAACGTTCCAACCTTCAACCATAGACCCTAATACCGCAAAAGATATAAAGTACATTCTCAAATCTCAATTCGACTTTATGCAAGTGCTCTTAAATGTCTCTTGTGCCTTTAATTTACTCATCCTCAAAATCAGGATGGCAATTACACAAACACTTTTTTTTTTACTTAGGCGGGCCTCTAATTCCTAGAGAGGATCCACAGGGTACTGAGAACCCCCCTAGAGCCTCCCGTACCTATCGAGGCGGAGGGAGAAGGAGCGCGTAGCTTTTGCCTCCTCCTTGGTGTTCTTTGGCAGAGCGGCCTCTTCTCGCTCCCACTCCGTGAATTACTTCTGCGACATGACATTTTCTACTGCACCAAGGCCTACCTAGAAGAATAATCTTCGTCTTATGTAAACGCTTTCAATTTGACGTACCTCTTTTATGACGTATTTAACTATAATTAAAGCACGCTAAAAGAAAAGTTGTATCATCTACCTAACGAGTTCGTCAAAAAGTTTAATTAAATCAAGCTTGTCCCTCACAAGCTAGCACATTTCGATATGAAATTTTTGATAGATGACATAATACTCGGTGTAATACCGAAAATCGCAAATATTTTTGTACAAAATAGATGCTATTTTTATTCGGGAGAATTTTTAATATTTTAGTTAAAATCTACTCAATGAAAACGTCAACAGAAATACATTTTCTCTTGAAATTAATTTTAAATATACTATATGTAAGTATTTTCATAACGACATTCGTAGAAATCAATACGCAGAGTCGATCCGCCTGTACTAGGGTAGATTAGTGAGGTTGCAGTTAGGAAAATAATTATTAAACACGTAATCCATCATTATTTTAATTTATTATTACATTAATTAGCATTAGCATTAGCAGCCTGTAAATTTCCCACTGCTGGGCCTCCTCTCCCTTTGAGGTGAAGGTTTGGAGCGTATTCCACCACGCTGCTCCAATGCGGGTTGGTGGAATACACATGTGGCAGAATTTCGTTGAAATTAGACACATGCTGGTTTCCTCACGATGTTTTCCTTCACCGCCGAACACGAGATGAATTATAAACACAAATTAAGCACATGAAAATTCAGAGGTGCCTGCCTGGGTTTGAACCCGAAATCATCGGTCAAATAGACAACATTATTATTCTTTTTAACCTAACTTAAATATTATTATCAGAATATTTTAAATATATATGCGCCATTACCAAGTTATCGCCAACTTAGGAACTAAGATGTTACATACTTCGTGCCTGTAGTTACACTGACTCACTCTGCTTTCAAATCGAAACAGAAAAATAGCAGAATTGTGGTTTGGAATTCTTACGATATTTTAGTATATATAGATTGAATTACATTAGGCGCCACAGAATATGTCCGTAAGAAGACTGGAATCGCTGCTTATAGATAAGAACTCCACATTTTACTTCATATTTTATAATTCTAAAATTTATATTTAAGTGACGAACAACAAATAATATTATTATTATAAAAAATAAAGGATACAGAGATTAAAGGATAGTTTTAATACCGTGATAGAATTTGAATCAGGCAGTAACGCGGTAGAGATGTGAAACACACATTTGATTATTACCACTGGGAAATCAGTAGGTCATTCGATACATCTACTTATTTAGGCCTAAATAGATAAGCTACAATTGGATTGTCTGCGACATCCACGTACTCCCAGGACCTTGCTCCAACAAATTACCATTTTTTCCGGAATTTAGAAAACTTCCTACAAGGAAAAAAATTAACTCCGAAGCGGCAGTCCAAACTGCCTTCAAAGAGTTTATTGATTCTCACTCCCATGGTTTTTTTAGTAAAGGGGTCAATTAGTTAATTGAAGGTAGTTAACTATGAGGTGGCAAAAGTGCACAGAAAACAACCGTGCACACGTTGATTAATTAATAATAATTTCCAAAAAAAAATTGACTTGATATAATAATGCTCCCGTACAAAACGTCAATTTCATATTAAAATCTGTTAACTATATGTACTTACACATATTATTTATAAAATTATAGGTGGACGACCATACCTGCATATGCATGTAATCTGTAGTAACCCTAAATTACCCTTCCAGGACACGTAGTACACACAATACTAAGTACTGCTGTTTGACAGTAGACAAGCTAACACATGAGCCTTACATCAAGTAAGCTGCCCAAAACGATTTGTTCCAAGATAATAATAAAGAAAATAATAAATTCAAGGAACAAGACCACCGGTTCGGAATGTAGATTCTACCGAGAAGAACCGGCAAGAAACTCGTAGTTACTCTTTTCAACAGCACGGTTCTGGTATGAGATGGTGTAGAAAGCAGTGGTACCTTCAAGCTTCTACTTTTCACATTTTGTCCCTCAAATGCAAGGTCAATCTTTAAAAAATTAAGTTCTGTGTCTCCAAAGGTTTGAGTCAGTCTCAAAGACATATAAAAAAGTCTTCTCAAATTATTTTTAAATATGTATAAATGCTATATCTCAATTACTAATAACAATTCGTGTAACCAAAAAAAATATATTAATGTTTTAAATATAATTCGGGTTTATAAATATATATTGGACTCATATTGATGTATTACGCCACGTGTAGTCTGTGTTTACATAAATTTAGAATTTTATACGAGGCGCACTTTGTATATAATTTATAGCCTTAGGACCTTTGACACTTGTGTAATCTGCGAAAAGCGACGAGGCGAAAAATATTGGGTATAATAATGTTATTTTTACAAAATATCCATGATTTTTTATTGCTATCCATCGGTATAAGGTTAGGTACACGTGGACATATTTTGTTGTTTTTATTAATTTGTATAAGTTAATTTTATTTTACAAATTTAAAATTCGAGTGTGACTATTTTACAAAAAAACATTTTTTTCATCTTTATTGTATAATATTTGTTACGTGAATTCAAAGTAACATTGATGTATTTGATAGAATCCGTTATCACCGACGTAAGGTTAAGGTTACAACTCCAATTTTCCGACTCCGCAAAGTCAATAAAAACAACTTGGGATAAGGTACTCACTTCTATACAAAAAGTTTGCAGATAATTTTAATTCATAATTTCAAGTCATTTAAAAAAAACATTAATAAATAAAGTATATAATTCAATAAAAGATTATATCGATGATAAAAAAGCGTGGAGCCAGTCCTTGTTAACGTGCAGTAGGATATATTTTATTCTGCCTGAAAGTCAACAATAACTGTATTTCACTAACATAACTTTTTATTTTAATTATTGTAAAAGAGTAACTACTGAGTTTCTTGCCAGTTCTTCTTGGTAGAATGTACATTCCGAGCCGGTGGTAGTTTTACCTAATATAGTTATGTAAAACAACGATTTAAAATAAAGTTGTTAAAGCCTACTTAAATAAAGTATATTTTGATTTATTTTATTTTATTTTAAATACTTTATTGCACAACACATTACACTATAACTATAACTTGACAGTTATTGGGTATTAAAAAAAAGAAACAACAAATGGTGCGCAAAGGCGGTCTTATCGCTTATAGCGATCTCTCACAGACAACCTTTGGTGACAGAAGCTTAAGACGAGAACAGGTAAGTGCAGATAGAATGAGGAGATAATGAATATAATTTATGTACACTAACATTATAGTATAATAAACTACACATAACTACATCCAAATAATACACATATAGTAATATAATATATCAAAATATATTTACATAAATATAAACTACATATTAATTCCTACTTGCATACATTCTTGAGATAAGGACAAATAATAGTTTTTCAAACGATGTTTGAAGATGGGCAAGGATTTCGATTGCCTAATATCGTTGGGTAGTGCATTCCAAAGTTTGACGGTTTTCACAGTAAAAGAGTTACTGTAAGTTTGTGTCCGGCTGCAGGGTGTTACAAGCTTGTTATCGTCACTAGAACGCAGGTTAAGTGTGTTGTCACACCCAAGAAATTTAAAGCGTTCTTTAAGGTAAGGTGGTGTATGTTCAACATATAGTAAAGAGTAAAGAAGAGATAAGGCGTGCAAGTTTCTTCGAAGCCTGATTGGCAGCCACTTTAACTGAGACCTATACTGCGAGACATGATCGAATTTACGCAGACCAAAGATAAATCTAATGGCTAAATTTTGCAATCGTTCTAATTTATTTAGAAGCTTCTCAGTTAAGTCAGTGTAGCAGGCGTCAGCATACTCCAATATTGGTAACAGGAACGAATTGGCTAAGTTGATCTTAGCCTCGATTGGTAGTAGATTTTTCCATCGCCTTAAAAACCCAATGATGGAATAAATCTTACGGCTCATTTCTGCAACCTGAGGGACCCAGGAGAAGGAAGCATCCAGAAGTAGCCCAAGATTGTTCACCGTTTCTTGCAGTGGTAATATGTGACCATCAAACATTATTGGAGGTAGATTTTTGTCTTTAATGCTCGACAGAAGCTTAACACTGCCAAAAACGGCCACCTGCGACTTCCTCGGATTCACTTGGAGCCCATAAGATCTACACCATTCACAGATTTTTGCCAAATCATTATTCAACATTGCAACAGCCTCGTCGATACCGTCCAAGGGAGCGTTAACATAGATTTGAAGATCATCAGCATATAGATGATAGGAGGAAGAGATGAGTGTGGAGAGAGTATTGATGAAAATAGAAAAGAGAAGGGGAGAGAGTACACCACCTTGTGGGACACCAGAAGGAATATCTATATAAGGTGAGAACCTACCATTAGCCTTTATGCATTGCTGTCTATTTAATAAGTAAGAGGGAAACCAGTCTATAGCAGTAAGATCTATGTTTAGAGATCTTAGGATTGCCAAACATATGTCGTAGTCAATACTATTAAAGGCATTTGAAAAGTCTAGGAGAGCTAGTACAGTTACAGATTTATTATCAATACCACAGCGTATATCGTCACATACTTTAGTGAGCGCAGTAACTGTACTATGACCTTTTCTAAACCCAGATTGGAAAGGGGAGAGGATTTTGTTAATTGAGAGAAATTGGTTAAATTGAAAATGAACGACACGCTCCAACACCTTCGAGAGAAAAGGAAGAACAGATATGGGTCTAAAATGAGAAGGTAGCGAAGGATTGGAAACTTTAGGAATAGGAATCACTAAGGCTATGCGCCATAGGGATGGGAAAGTACCAGTTGATAAGGAATAGTTAAATATATGACATAAAGCAGGTAAAATGCTATTAAGAGTAAGGATAATCAGACTTCGACTTATTCCATCACAACCAATTGAGTCTGATTTGATGCTAAAGATGTGCTTCTTTAATTCGCCAATAGTGACAGGACTGAATTGGAAGGAAGGATTATGAGGGGTGGGCAGTGTATTGAGATATTTGATTGTATTAAGTTTGTCTTGTGTATTTATAGAGGAAGAAGAAATGAAATGTCTGTTAAGATTATCGAGATCGAAATTACAAGAAAAGTTTTCCCGTTGACGCCCAATTCCCAATGATTTTAAAAACCGCCAAACCTTGGATGTATCACTATTCTCAATAGCATTTGCAATAAACTTGCGCTGAGCATCACGACAGAGCTTATTGCAACGATTTCGCAGCTGTTTATATTTTTCCAGGTTACTGGTAGTCGCATTTCTTTTATATTTGGCCTTCGCAACATTACGTTTAGCCATGAGTGTTCTAATGTCCTGAGTCAGCCAAGACGCTAGTAAATGCTTAAGCTTTATAGGTCTTAACGGAGCATGTTTATCTAATAAATCAGTTAGTAAAGAATTAAAAATACTCATTTTTTCGTCAATTGAGCTGGCATTATAGATAGCAGTCCAGTCGATATTGTTCAAATCACTCATAAAATTGGTGTTATTGATCTTTTGGAAATTACGCCGCATCGGTATTGTTGGTTTCGCCCGCGGAGGCCGAATATTATAGGATAAATAAATTAAATCATGGTAAGAAAAAGCTTCCGCGGGAAACTGACCATGAGTATGAACATGATTAACAGAGGAAACAATTCAATAATGATTTAGTATAGAATAAAAATGAATGTATAATAACTATCGTCAAAAAATGACAAAAATATAATTTATAAACATAAGAATATTTTATTTATATAATAAATATATAAAATGATTCATTCGAAAACAAAGGTCATTGTCATTGTATGTTCATGTATGTCCATAATAGCCTAAGGCATGCTACTTACAAACCAAAGACGACTTAAAAATTGGATTAGTGAGACTAACATTCTATTTATAAAATTATTGTTATATGTTTTATGTTAATTTACCAGTACGTGTTGAAAAATAATACGTGGGATGTTATTCTACAAATTTTATATTTAGTTACGGTCATTGTCATATATCAGCGTGGTTTTCTACTCCTTAAAAGTGAAGAGTATATATCTTAGCAAGTTCTAAGATTCGAAAATTTCTCATTCGAGCAATTTGCATTCAACTACAGGTAAATTACAGAACTTGGCATTTACTTCTACCCAGAACAAGAGACTAAATTATTCATGTACAGTAACCAATGCGTAGGCGGTGTCTAACTTCAGCCTTGCACGGACTAATACATAGCAAAAAATACATTCAAAGCTTATAACGAATCAGACCGCATATTGCAAGAGAATGTCATAGTTCCAAATAAGAATTTCGAATTTTCTTTGACAAGATGTTGAACGAAAATGCTAAGGTTTTTGGGAAACACAACTTTGTATCCATACACTTGATATAATATTATATTTCAGAACGTTTACAATAAATCGTAATAATTCCACTTTGGTTCGTCATGATATGTCAATATGTAAATACCAAGAAGAACCAACAGAAACTTAAGAAATTAATACTAGTTTATCCTAATATCAAGGATACATACTCCGTGCATTGATTTATCATCATTTATCATCCAAATAAATTTAGTATTAAGTACTCCACTGATGGAAAAAGGTCTTGAATAGACATGGAGCTTATTTCCCTCACGCTGTATCAAAGCGGACTGGTTGCACACCCGTGTTGATTCAGTCACCATGTTTTCCATCATTGCCGAGTACGACATATTATTAAAAAAAAATCAGCACATGAAAACATAGTATAGATTTTGCTCGGGCTTGAATCAGCTATCTTCTGTTAAGATCTAGCCACTGGGCTAGTAAAGTATCAATCGATGGTCTCTGTTCGACTATTTACTGATGATACTGCTTCTTGTGCGTATTGAATTTTCGATCCATGCTTAATATCACACCATGTGTAATGGTCAGCGCCAGTAATTAGGTCGACGCTTCATCGCGTTAATTAAATCGTGAACCGTTGTCAACATTTCTTCTATGTGTTGGATGTATTGGCAAGAGAGATTACTTATTTATCTCCGATAACATATTATTTGGGAGACACTCGATTTAAATAGGAACGCTTTACAGTTTCTGTGCTGTTTCGCCTAGGATGGGCATACGGGCCTCCATAAGTGTCACCTTTGTCCATTGATTTTACACTGCATTTTTTTCACCAGATCTTTATTAATCCTTACTCGCATAAATCTTAATTAACTTAGGCATTACACATAGATTAAAATTGCCTTCATAAAATTTGAATGAATACCAAACGATCCCAAATTGCAATGATTGAGTTAAATGAAAAATGAAACGTTGATCGGAAACTGACTGTAACGATACAATTTTGACCGTGAGAGTTATGTGTATAAATATATAGATAAAATTTGTATTAATTTTTATTGATTCATGCACATCGTATCGTGAAGAAATTGTGGGCTTCAAAGCACTAATTAGCTCCTAAGCTGATCGTGTGTCAGACAATAATTTCTAACTGTCCAAACCATACCGTCTATTACTTTTATTTTGAAATAGGCTAAATGATTCAAGTATGAAGTCTATCTTTTAAAACCGTATAAAGTTTGTGACGCATCAATCACGTCAGTTTCAAACTATACCTATATTGACGTTTCAAGCGACAAAATCGCCACGAAACCGAAAACAGGTGACGCAGAAAATTTGGCATAGCCACATATGTACATAACTCAACATCGGTCACGATGTCGCTTAATACAAATAGTCCGTGAACCCTTGATAATATTTACGTATGAAAGGGCCGTCTGCGTCGTTTGCATCCTTCATTAAAGTTAATCCACCGATACCATATAAAAAGTACCATACATCAGCAGCCTGTAAATTTCCCACTGCTGGGCTAAGGCCTCCTCTCACTTTGTGGAGAAGGTTGGGAGCATATTCCAGCACACTGCTCAGTGCCAGAACATCGTTGAAATAAGATACATGAAGGTTTCCTCACGATGTTTTCTTTCATCGCCGAGCACGAGATAAATTATAAACACAAATTAAGCACATAAAATTTCAGTGGTGCCTGCCTGGGTTTGTGTCCGAAATCATCGGTTAAGATGCACGCGCTCTAACCACTGGGCCATCTCGGCTCTAAAAAGTACCATCAATTCTTTTAATAAATAACCGAATTAAAAAATTACTGTGACACTAAATACTAGCGATTTAATTCGATTCGGATTGAAAGCAAATTAGAGCAGTAAGAGTGGTTTAGTGGTAGTTATCGGTAATTGAATTTCTTGCAGTCGGAGTTTCAAGCACGATCACAGTTATATAAAGCACATTAGAAGTAGTTTAAGTGACACTAGTGTTGTCAATAGTGACATGTATAATGTTATCGGACTTTATATTAAATTATTAGTTTAAAAAAATAATATAAGGTAGGACATCCTTATTGGCTACCTGATGCTTAGTGATGAGATGACTGATCAATATTTGAACGTTAGGAATACTTAAATCATTATTTTTTTCGATTTTATGTTATCGTTAGACGGGCGAAAAAATGGGCCACCTGGTGGTAATTATTCACCACCGCCCATAGACAAAGATGCTGTAAGAAATATTAACCATTCCTTACATAACCAATGAGCCACCAAACTTGAGAACTGAGATGTTATGTCCCTTGTGCCTGTAATTACACTGGCTCACTCACTTTTCAAACCGGAACACAACAATACTCAGTAATGCTGTTTGGCAGTAGAATATCTTTTAAGTGGGTACGTAACCAGACGGGCTTGCACAAAGCCCTAAGCCCTATCACCAAATATCTTCCTCATAGTTCTTTTGTCATGGTGTAGGTCTACCTACATCATAAGGGGCAAATGGGCCACCTGGTGGTTGCCACCTCTTTTTTCCGTATTTGCTCTGGCTCACTAACTCTTCCGATCCAATAAAATGTCTGACGAAGATGGAATTCTTTTCTTACATCTTTAAATCAATTTACATCTAGCCGATATAAATGAAACAACTATATAGCCTAGATTAAAACTTAAAATTGAAGCAAAGAACAAAGCAAAATATTACTTGGGTAAATGTGAGGTACATTTATCCGAGTAATAGTTTGCTAGGCTAATGTAGCTTAAGATACAGATAGTGCGCGGATAGAAACAAATGTGGCACAATTACGCCCGACAGTGCAGTTGTCGTCAAGGAATTTTTCTTCAACGCTGTCACCAAATGAAAACTTAGTGATACGCCCGATTACATACGCTTCGGTTGTAGTTAAGCTTCTTAGTGTGCGATAACATTTTTAGTGTATAATTATTTATCAGCGATAATATTCGTGTTATACCATTGCTACCACATCTATCGTCTATGACAGTTCAAGCATGTTGGGTTTTGAAAGCTTAATTAAACATTGACCAAATGAAAAATAGACCGAGTAAAATCAATTTAAACAATTTCAAAAACTTTTGTACCACACGAGTTATTATAGTTTATATATTTTAGTACACAAATGGATTATTAAAATTCTTGTAGTTTTCAACGTGTTAGTATAGTCTTTATATATATGTATATATATATAATTCTTCTGCGTATTTATGTGCACACATGTGAATGTCACTGAACTCCTCCTGAACTGAGTTTTATGAAATTGTTATGTATGTATGTAGATCTCGACATTTGGAATTTCGGAAGAATCTGTTATTCTGTGAGCACTACTCTTAGATGTTACGATTGTCGCTAAAGGCATTTAAACGTAGACTTTCGTTACGAAAAGATCTCTCATATCGATATGTGTATTTAATTAGTTTGACAAAAAAAAAAGACCCGCTGAGTTTCTTTCGCCGGTTCTTCTCAGGTCAGGGTGTTTACTTTTCCAAACCGGTGGTAGTGTTTAATTTGACTATAAATAAGTAAGTATAATGCTTCTATATTTAATAAAGAAATTTGAGTTTGAGTTTGATATAATCATACTGTTAATACTTTATTAAATAGCTTCAACACTAAATCATTGTGCTAAGGTGTTCCTACGGTAAAGCATATGCGTTATGTGCATATAATACTAATACGTGTTCAGTTCTTTTTAACAGCTCTATAAATAACATAAAGCGCTTTTTAGCTGTTGCATGGTTAAAATCGGTTCCCGAAGAAATCTTATCTTATCCTTCAATAAAGGCCTCCTCCAAAAACGTTTACATATCTCTGTCTCATGCAGTTCTGAACCATTCTGAGCCAGCATCTCTCTTAAGATCATCTTCCTAATATTTCATCTGTCCTGTATCTTACTTATTTTGCCATCCCTGGACTACCACACCGATTTCATTCTCGTACATTGACTGACTGATTTGTATGAATATAATAAAGCTAGAGCGATTTTTTTTTCGACGCTCTACCTAACCTCTCTCTCTCTCTCTCTCTCTCTCTCTCTAACTTCTGGAATTCCAAAATGGATTTAATTTTTTTTTTCTTCGTAAGTTTCAATTTTAAGGAAGGTTTATGTTTACTTATCATATCATTAAGGCTCCCAGATGGTTAGCAGAAACACTTAACGCAGATAAAAGTGAGCAGTTTTTCTAATTTCCATAATTCCATTCCTATTTCCTGGAGACGACAAGCTTCTCAATGGCCATGATCTAATCTCGGACATTGACATCGTTAGGACGTCCGTATAAAAAACTGTAATTTATATTTTTCTTTATTTTTATTTTATTCAAAGTCATTACATAATGCATTTATTCAAATTATGAGCCATAATGCACATAATTGTCAGCGAAACAGGAGCTGCATTATAGGCTAACGAGCCGACGCATTATGTAATATAAATTCGCAATTTGCATGCACACTGTCACGATCATAACGGCTTTATTAGAATTAAATTACACGATAAAATATAAACATTAAATTTAATAGAACATAAGCTTATATTAAAAATCTATGAATCTATAAAGCATACATGCGATATGTTCAAATAAAAAACGAAAATAAAAATTCTTATGATTTTATCAGCGATGTACAAATTTTTAATAACAAAGACATCCGAATCAAACATATTTTTTTCAAGTAACCATTACAATAGGCTTAGGTACATTTTATAGTTAATAGTAAATATAGATCTATTCACTCATAGAGGTGCCACTTTGAACATCACGTAAAACTTAAAAACAAATGTAATATTTTAATATAATTTTTTTGCAGTCTTTACTTTTATGTCAATCATCTCACGCACTCTAAGACATTTCGTGAGTACGAGCGTCACTCAATACTAATGAACTCCGACAATTAATTTACTGGGAGGAGTCTTGAGGCGCGCCTTCGTGAGATGTAAAATGAAATCTTATCTCCAACAGATTATATAATCTTATGAGATGTTTATTTAAAGTGTCTCCTGCTTGAGTACAGTATGTCTGATAAACAATATTAACCTTAAAAGGCAATTCTTACTAAGCAACAAAAATACATTAACTGGGTTCAAATAAGTAAATAAATAATTAGAGGCGTTTAGTCAATTTTACACTGAATTCCAAAACAATAGGAAAATACGCTCACTTAAGAATACAATTGTCGGGATTGAGTTTAGTATTAAATTTTAAATATAAGCGACCGTATTATTGTTATGATGTTCATATCATATTAAAAGTGGTAAGTTCTAAAGATAACATATACTAAATCCTTTATTTTCTGTATCATGTTTTTTTATTTAAATCTGTTAAGCCGTAGTATGTTTAATAATATATTTTACCGAGTTAATATACCTACCATTTTGGGATAAACTCGTTATTAAATTTCCGCACTAATGAAACATTCGCTAAACGACTTAATTTAACTTGCAAAGATTTATCTTGGGACAAGAATTTGTGGTATTCATTTACGAGTAGTATATTAGTATCACGCAATTATTTAAGTAATAAACAGCCTGTAAATATAATGTTGTGCAAAAGCCTCTTCTCTCTTTGAGGAGAAGATTTAGATTTCGGCTTGCTGAATACACATAAAATCATCGAAATTAGCCGCATGGCAGGTTTCCTCGCAATGTTGTCGCAAAAACCAAGCACGAGTTGAATTTTAAATAAAAATTAAGCACATGGAAAATCAGTGCTAATCTAGGTATGAACCCGCTATCAACGGTTAAGATGCACGCATTCTAATCACTGGCCTTCTTTGCTCATCATTGTAATTGGTTTTACCTTAATGTTTGTTAATCACGAGTACACGAGTTCATGGGAAACACATCAATTAAAGCTCATTAATTTCTTGGATACACATGTTCTAGGTTAAGATTTTAGAATTTAACATGGCTACAATAACACGTAGAATATAGATGAAATGGCAATTTACGTTTTTTTTTTTTATTTTGTTCGATAAAATTAAATAAAACTAGTTTTTTAACGGATTTAATCGCGTATATTAATTATTTTTAACATCCCGACGTTTCGAGCACTTTGCAGTGTTTGTGGTCACGGGCAGACCACGTTCGTGGTCAGTCTAATATACGCGATTAAATCCGTTAAAAAACTAGTTTTATTTCAATGTGTAATAATCGCGAAAATCTAAGACAACAAAATTAAATAAATCATAACACTAATCACTTCAATATTAAATTGTAAACAATATAAGTTTTTATTGGACGAGTTACCTGTTGACGATATTTACTAATTTTATTTGAAGTAAAATCAACGAAATAGTCGTAATAACAGTAGTCTTTATAATAATAAGGAACGACACACTAACAAAGACAAATTTTGAACGATTCCAAGTCAAATCAAAATATGCTTGTATGCTCTTCTAACACTTAAAAGTCGATTTTATTTGTAGATCAGCAATGACGTTACTTCATAACTTTAATGACATCAGCAGTTTTTTCGCCTGCGTATTTCAGAGTCATTATTTCATTATTAAAGTATAAAAAAACAGTAATCGATGTTCTATTTCAGACTATAATGTATTTTTGTACAACTCATTTATTTCAGATCCGTTAAGCTATTCGGGCGAGATTTAGTAAAAATTATCCACTCATTCAAACAATCTCATTTATAAAATTAATAAGATCTTATTGTAATATGTGTAAATGCTTTATTAATTTTTAAGTTTATTTCGTGCTCTTTATATGTTTTAAAGTGTGTGTATTTTTAAATGCCTTTAACTCATAATCCTTCTACATAAAAAAAATATTAACATTTCTGAGTATTTATTTAGTATCTTTGTAGTAAAATACAATTACGTTAATATAACTAAACTTGTACATTCAAGTGTTATTGTAAGCCAAGATTATTTTTAAGGTCAGTGACCACTTACAATCAGTTGGCACATCTGCTCGTCTGCTTACGTAGATCATAAAAAAAATCCCTTCCAAAGCGTTGCCCCACTTTTTAGTAGACGGTGAAAGTGAAAAATAAAAATTATTAAGATTCCACCTGCATTAAAAAAACTATGAATGAAGCCTGCATTCTATACCTACTTGAGCCAATTCAAGCTTCTCGCATTTTGCACCTAAGCGAAACTACAGGTCACTTGTTTGGTCCATTATTCGTTACTAATACTAATCTTAATATGAACGTCTGAAATTCTTCTGAATCAACTCGATCTCTAACATTTCGTTCACCTTATTACACCGTTCGTACAGATCAGTGCTATACAGATACAGGAAATACAACGAACCCACTTCGGTTACCAAAATATCGTATAGCTGTATTCCAGTCCAAATTTAAAAAAAACAGGTTACATATTTTAACCTATTTAAAGATAATTTAAATGTAATATTATATCATACATAAATAGGAATATTATTAGTGTATATCTATACTACTCGGTGATATGTGTTGCTGAAAATTTTCAAAGCATTATAGCTTAAGGAAAATTGAAATGGAATACAATTTTCACCTTCTCGTTTCAGCCTTTTATTATACTTTTCCTGACATCTGTCACGGAGAGCAATGTTCGATAGCTTTCAGATGTCAAACATAATCTTCACACATAACAAAAATATAGTTGTTTCGTATGTATACTTTGAACTATTTTGGGAAAGATTAGTGTAATGTAAGTGTACGTTACGAGTATATGTATATTCGTATGTTGTATATTACTATAAAAGCGTCTTAAAGGTTTTATTTATATAAATGGTTTTCATTATATTTAGTTTCTTCTCCCTCAACAAAGAAACCGTTATATTATATGCCTATCGTTTATATACTCGACTCTGACCTTTGCGATGTTTACTATTTTGTATTTATATAAACTATTGAGATGATACCGGTGACATATTTACATCACAAAATCGTTAACCAAAAACAAAAATGGCCCAATTGTCTTAAAATTGAGTTTTATTTTTTAGAGTTATACTTATTTTGACGCACTATGAAAAAAATAATGACACTAAATTCTAATGATGAAGTCGCTCGGTCGAATAGACAACTTCACACCGCGTCATGTTTGCCGTTAGTTTATTAAATTACAAATATAAATGTGTGAGTGAGTGTTATATATATTACATATGAGTATATTGGTCAAATATAAATAGATAAATAACATTTACCATAGTAAGAATTAATGAAAAATTTAATTAATTATTTGCATATACTTAAAACTATTTTTTATTTACAGGCACAAAGTTTTTTACGATAACGAGCCGGAAGTACACGTGATAGAACGCCCATGGAAATCTGCAACACCGGAGGGACTTGCAGGTGCGTTGCCAGCCTTTAAGACATGAGTGCACTTTTTTCTTGAAGGTTGGGAACCTTCAGGGAAGTCGTATCGGTTTAGAATAACCGTCGGCGACAGCTGGTTCTACAGAATAGTTGTGCGAGGCAGAAAATGTCTTAAAAATCGCGCTGTTGTGGATTTTCAGACATCTAGGTGATGCTGGTGAAAACGGGTACTCTCTGCTTATATCACCCTTCAAAGCAGAATAAAACAATAATATGTTGTTATGCTCTTGCGCTATAAATCAATAATTTGTTTGGTGCTTGAATATGTGATGTCCAGTGGGCGGTATCTAGATCTAGTTCTGATAGTTGATGATTAAAACTTATCTTGGATATCAATCCCCCTTGGATTATATAGAAGATGTTATCAAAACAACCTAACAGAAACTCGGGGTCCTGAACAAGGTGCGGCGTTTTTTCACCTTGACATCAATTTCATCGCGCACGAAGATATTTCACAATTCTTTTCTTTGTCGCAACGCCAAAAAAATGGAATTCTTTACCAGCACACGTGTTCCCCTCCTTTTATAACCTGGATTTCTTTAAACGAGGCGTGAAGAGACATCTTGCGGGTTAGCATGAAGAGGGTGACTAGTGCAGTTTATTCGCATTGTATATAAATGGAATGAAGTAATATAACTGGATAATAAAAAAAAATACTAATTTATTGTAAAACTTTTGTAGCGATTGATTTTATTATTTGATGTCAATCATGCTGAATGAATTTCCCGTTTTGTTACACGACTGTCCGTAAAGGAGTGTATTGTTTCTCAGAGTTCATATAAGTATGTGAGTTTCTTTATTCCACCAGTAGATTGTATAAGTTTTTTAAATATTGGACAACATCACATGCTCTGATCCCAATGTAAGTAGCTAAAACACTTGTGTTATGGAAATCAGAAGTAACGACGGTACCACAAACACCCAGACCCAAGACAACGTAGAAAACTAATGAACTTTTTCTACATCGACTCGGCCGGGAATCGAACCCGGGACCTCGGAGTGGCGTACCCATGAAAACCGGTGTACACACTACTCGACCACGGAGGTCGTCGTAACGTCCACCATGACATAAATGCCAGCTGTGGGACTTAGGCATTTATTGACTTAGGCCTACTTTCCTTTTAAGAAGAAGGGTTGGAGTATCTTCTATTATTGCTTCATTGCTGGTTGAAGAACTCATTGACATATTTTTTTTACAACGCATGCCTCATTGCCTCACGATGTTTTTCTCCATGAACACTAAATTCATTTTAAATGTAAATAAATCACGTGAAAATTATTATTATAGAAAATTATTCCTTACCCGGGTCTGTACCCGCAAACTTTAGCTTTAGTCAAGTCTATAATAATATTTGATACCTAAAACCGCAAACATATGTGTTTTACAACAAAACTTTTATTTATCCGATTGTTTTCGTACAAAGCAACATTCGTTCGAAAAACAGGAAATGAGAGAGGGTCGAATTCCTTTATTTTGGTAACTTTTTATGCGAAAATATACAAAGTATACAGAATAACAAATTATTATCAAAGTATCCTATTCACATACATCATCATTAATTTGGGTTTGTTGTGAATTTATGAAAGTTTTGGGGTAAACCTAGCGTGTTATCTATCTGAGGAAAAAATTTCGGCATCGGTGGCCAATTTCAATGGAGACAGCTAGTCTCCACTACGTAGGACATAATATAGTGGTCAAGTGTGTGTGCAAACATAGGAGCACTCTCTGTTACCTCTTCCTCATAATCCGATGGTAAATCCAACACGACTAAAAGAGACCTTATCCAATTACTTTAGGTACTTTCAGAATCACGGCAGTACACATACTTTCAACTTCCATACTTCAGGATGTTTCTGAAAATTTTTCAATGGAAAAATACCAGTATTTTTTTATTAGTTGGACTTGGAGTTTATACACTGTGTAGGACCTTGGGGTCCTATATATATATAATTAAAAGAAATTTTAGGATTTAATGACGATACTTCGATCACAAAAAAAAAACATTCAAAATCTAGATGAAATTTTGGATTTTATTGCTGAGCCTAAGCGTTGGATCACCTATTAACATCTTAAAAAAATAAATAAAATTATGGGTAAATTCAAGTTTTTTTTGGCTGTCGTGGCCAGAGGTTCTAAATTAGACGCTTTATGTTGTATAAAAACTTTATCTCTAAGAAATACCCTCTTCAGAGGTTTTAATCGTGAGAGCGATCAGCCAGCGTTCCTTTAGAGCGTAAACACAGTTCTTTAGTTAAATAAAACATGGTAAATTACGCCGTGATATTGTAATGCCAATTGATCTTGTGACTCTATAAAAAATCACGTAATGTTTATTCGTTACAGTACGAGATAAACTGGTATATTGACTATATACTCAACTTTCTATTCGGTCTATAGCCAACAATGTCACAAAGTTCAGTACTGCCAATCAAAAATAACTTAATTTTTTACAAAAAGAAAACAAATGCACGAACTATAAGTCCGTAGGAATATGATGATATTACTTGCAAAAGAAAGCTGTTCGGTCTATTTATAACCTAGGAGCTCCCTCTGGGATGTTATTAACAATGTTGGAATACGTACAGTTGCGTGAGAAAATTAAAAAAAAATAAGGCATACTCGTATTACTGAACATAAGATTACATAGATAATAAAAAAGCATGGATCTAATTTTTGACATTACTTTGGATTTCAAATATAAATGACTAGCAATGAATTTTTTGTCGGGTCTTTTCAGTGTGGATTTCACGTTTCAAACCAGTGGTAGCTTTACGTTTAATACAGTTTTTTAAAGTGACGGTTCACGACTGTTTGTAAAAGCCTAATTGAATAAGGTATATTTTGGTTTTAGATGTTGAGAATAAAGAAAAAAAAACTATAGAACCGTGTACTGCTATTTCAGTTGATGATACGTTGATGATATTTGATGTTATATTTTCACATTAGCAGCCTGTAAATTTCCCACTGCTAGCAGTAGCCCAGGCTAAGGCCTCCTCTCCCTTTGAGGAGAAAGTTTTGGAGCATATTCCACCACGCTGTTCCAATGCGGGTTGGTGGAATGTGGCAGAATTTCGTTGAAGCTAGACACATGCAGGTTTCCTCACGATGTTTTCCTTCACCGCCGAGCACGAGATGAATTAAAAACACAAATTAAGCACATGAATATTCAGTGGTGCTTGCCTGGGGTTGAACCTGAAATCATCGGTTAAGATGCACGCGTTCTAACCACTGGGCCATCTCGGCTGTTATATTATATTTTCAGATGATGCATATTTCAATTAATTTTACGTTAGATTCAGTAGCATTAGCATTTAGCATTTTAGCATTAGCAGCCCGTAAATGTCCCACTGCTGGGATAAAGGTCTCCTCTCCCTTTGAGGAGAAGGTTTGGAGCGTATTCCACCACGCTGTTCCAATGCGGGTTGGCGGAATACACATGTGGCAGAATTTCGTTGAAATTAGATACATGCAGGTTTCCTCACGATGTTTTCTTTCACCGCCGAGCACGAGATAAATTATAAACACAAATTAAGCACATATAGATATATAGATTCAGTAGACAGTGGTACTGTGTACTGTGGGACTTAATATTATTGGTATCAGATATAATTAAGATTTTGATGCTAAACAGTTATTGGTTCCATTGCTCCATTTTTAAGTGAAAGAAGGATACATTTAGTACACAAATGAATAGGCAATGTTAGAAGCTTGAAACAATTTAATTAACACCACGTGTACTCACAGAGTATGGAACGGCAAGTTTTATTTCATTGCGAAAACAGTTGATTCCTGATTCCAACAAGTTCCTAACTAGTTTGAGAAGTTGTTGTAACGTTCACAGCTCTAGTTGTTAAATAGACTTTTCTTTAAACGAACTTAAAAATAGAATAAAATATATTTCTTTTTATCAAACGTTTTTTAAAGTAAATAGGTAATATAATAGTAGAAAAATGTAAAATACTAGTTGTCACCCACGGCTTTACTTGCGTTATACTTGGGGTTTTTGGGGTTAGGTATGAAAAAGAAGTCTTTGTTCTGGAGTTCTCTTAGTTCTGCTCGATATAATAATATACATTCTGAACTTTACATTAAAATTAACCTTTTTACTTGGATAAAACGTATTTGTAGAAAATGGAAACATAGCACTAATTATTACGTGGGTAAGATTGAGATTGCAAATAAATAAATAATAAATAAATGTTGGACAACATCACATACATTACTCTGATCCCAATGTAAGTAGCTAAAGCACTTGAGCTATGGAATATCAGAAGTAACCACGGTACCACAAACACCCAGACCCAAGACAACATAAAAAACTAATGAACTTTTTCTACATCGAATCGAACCCGGGACCTCGGAGTGGCGTACCCATGAAAACCGGTGTACACACTACTCGACTACGGAGGTCGTCATCTCCAAAAATCTGTACTATTGAAAGCTATATTGGATTACTTGGTCAGAACAAATCTAAAAACTATATTCGTATCAAGCTCACACTGTTCAATTATTCTCGTCATGTTGTGTTGTTATATATAAGCACGATCGAAAACTAAGTCTTCATTCATTAAACGCTTTCTGAAACTTTTTATAAAGAACTCCGACAGCACCGAGTTAAATCGTTAAAAGAATATTAATACCTACAATTGCTCATGACGTGAACGTTTTTATTAAGTCATTTAATACCTAACCGTAGCGTGATGTCAAAAGACTAAAAACATTTTCTGAAATCGGGTGAATTTCAGTTCCTGAAATTATCGCGTTGAAACAACACATACAAACGCATGCACACACACTAATACAATGTAGATTGGTTTTCTTCAAAATGTTTTACCTATACACAAAATGAATTCAGCTGGTCCATGGATTTGAATCCGTTATTTGCAGTTAAATCGACTATCTCGCCAAAAAGTCCAGTAAGATTTGATCGATAAAAATGAACGCTGGCAAAGGCAGACACTTCGGCTGCAAATCGAAACAAAGTCATTTATGCGAAAAATTATTCATTAAAAACTTACTTGATAGCTTTGTGCAAGACAGAAATACGTTATATGGTTGTGTTCTCGGTTGAAGGGTGAGCGATCCAATTTAACTACAGGTACATAACATCTTCGCCCAAAGTTGGAACATTGGTGATAAGGGATATATCTTACAGCGCCAATGTTTGTGAGCTGTGATTAGTACTTTACTAACTACTTACTACCAAGTAGCCCAATAGCCGTCTAAAATTTTAATAAAAAAATAAACCCAAATGAGCAATTAAAATTAATCGGTATGACTCCTACCACTTATGTACATCTGTATATCCCGAACACCAAGAAAATAGATCCGTTCCATGAAAATCTTTTCATCATTTACTTTATAATTTTATAAAAGACACAAAATCTGTATTAAAATAAAACACAACAGAAATAATTTGATATCTTCTTCGCCTTGTTAACGGCGATAATTAACACTTACCGCGACAAAAGCGAGTCCAGTTAATATAAAAAAATATCTTATATAATTTAAATATTAATTAGTTACTTGTTCCTTTACAAGATTATATTGATGATAAAAAAGCGTGGAGTTAATGCTTGTTGACTTCCAGGCAGGAGACATAACATACATATATAATTGTATTTAACTATCATTACTGTTTTTTTAGATGTTGAAAAAGAGTAACTATTGAGTTTCTTGCCGATTCTTCTCGGTAGAATCTAAATACCGAACCGGTGGTAGCTTTACTTCAAATAATTTGTTAAATGACGATTCAAAAGTGCTTGTAAAAGCCTACTTGAATAAAGTATATTTTGATTTGATTTGATTTAATTTAATTTATTAGCCTTGAATAATAATATTAAGATTAAGATTAATATAGCGGTTTAGTACTATGCAGATAGGTTGGAGTAGGTATTGCTGACATATTAGTATTTCTGCATAATCCTTATATATTCGCACTTATTGTATATAGTGTGATATGTATTTAGATTATATACTTGTTATTTTATGTGTTGATAGTATAATTTATATGTTGATATATGATATGTGTATTCTATTTTTACCTTTATTAATTAGTTGTAGTTATAAATTAATGTTATTTTATTCATTATTACAGCACCCTACATCTCATATTTTCTGAGCGATGACCTACACCGTAGGTTGCCGCGATGAGATCGCTATGTAGCGATAAGGGCGCCAAAATTGTACGCTTATTTTATTTAGGCTGTATCTATGTTTTATTTATTTATTTTCTTTTTGTGGTTTTAATAGAAAGTATAAAGCAAAGTAAGGTAAAAAGCAAAGTAAAGTATTATAAAGGTGAATGTTTGTATGTATGACATTTGTTACTCTTTCATGGCTAAATTACTGATGGATTTTAATGAAACTTTTCAATAATACAGCGTATATTGTGTAAATAATACCTGACAACCCGTAAAACGCGAGCGAATACGCAGGCGAAAATAAGTTATGTATATTTTGTGTTTTTGAAAGGTGAGTGGGTCAGTGATACTTTTTACTTCAAGCATTGGAAAATTCGTATTTTTTACTTTGGACCAAGATTTTCCAAGCTGTACGCAAAACAACTTCCGTACGTACAGCGGATAAAAAATAAACATTAATTTTTAATTACAATATTTATGATTTATTTAATTATTAATAGATTTAAATCATGTTTGATTCAATCATCCAATTATAAATAAGATTTGGTAGATTGGATCAAAATGATGGAAAGAAAATTCTTGCCGGTTCTTCTCGGTAGAATCTACTCTCCAAACCGGTGATAGTTTTACATTTAATTCATGACTATAATGATATGACGATTCATGACTGCTATTAGGAGCCTACTTGAATAAATAATAGTTTGATTTTGAAACAGGATCACCCTGGTACTGTTAGAAATATAATATTAGTATGTACACCTACAACAATGAACTGAGACCCTCTGCACGTAATTACGGCTTTATGTCCCTTGTGCTCGTAATGACGCAGACAAAAAGGGATGCTTAGCCTACTTACGTTTTTATAAATTAATTTATACGGATGACCATTGATGAAAATAACATTTATTTATTAAAATTGTGAAATATAATGTCGCTTCATAGAATTGACGAGTTTATTGCTAATTTTAATTTATTTAAATGTAAACATTGGAGTATTAATGTTAATAAAATTGCTAATTGATATAATCAACGCATTTATTTTATTGCTATTAATTTAATTCTTGTAAACTTAACTAAAATATATAGCGTTAAAGACATAAGTGTTAAAGCCTGTTTACATTTAATCCATCACCAGCAATCGTTCCTTATTCCTTAAAGGCCGGCAACGCACCTGCTTGTAAGGTTCCTGCTCGTTTGCCCCTATAACATAAAAAAAAATCGAAACAGTTTTATTTCTTGTTATATTTATATCTTAAAATGATGTGCCTTTAGTGTATCTTATTTTTATTTTATTATCCTTAAGTGAATGTTTTCATTAGAAGGCAGCATTAGAATTTAAGTAGTAGGATTAAAGAAAATGTTATTTCTTTGATCAAGATTTATAATCCATAAACACGAGTCTGAATGTGTAGTTAAAGGTATCTTCGTTTGTTCATAATCAGATCATATCTACTATGGATCGCCGTTTAAGGCTGTAGTCTAAAACCTCTTTGACGTAAATTATATTTCGCGGCTAAAGTTCAATGTAGAATGGTTTTATATATTTATATATAAAGAGATCCTGATCACGACATAGAAATAGCTCTGTGGTCGTGTAGCTCTGTGGTCGTGTTTAATGTTTATATAAGAATAACTAAATCCTTTTTTTTAATAAACATGTCTTTATATTTATGTAAAACTGTTATCATTTTTTCCCCTTTGATATGTCTATCTAGACACGCGGTAGCGTGTTAGCCAAGTTCAAGTAACAGAACTGGCGAGCAGCACCGTGTGTAATATTACACGAACCATTTGGAGCCACTTTTGACCTCCTCATAACTCAAAAACTATTTGACATAAACGCGTCAAACGCTTATTTATTGAGACTCGTGAGATACATATGTGTTCCAAATTTCATAAACGCATCTCAAACGGCTATTTAGAAATTAACGTCTAAAAATCGTCATTTTTATCACTGACTGACCTATAGATCAAAACTATTACCTACTTCTAGGTGACCTAGAAAGTTCAAATTTGGCATGCAGGTAGACAATTAAGCCAATATAAAGGAAAAAATCTGAAACTGATAAATTTTTATCAATTTCTTATAATTTTTCATTTTATTGGGATTAGGAACACTTAGAAACTTAGTTCCTGTAATAACTGTATAAAAAAATGAACCAGCAATCAAAACTTATGACAGCCGGTCTTAATGTGGATTTTAAGGTTTTCGCGTGAATATATTATAACGATTTGAATACCACCCTTAATTTTTTTAAATCCAAATATTTCGTTTTAATACTTATGAGGATCTTCGACTTTCGTATTTATTACGTTATTAACTGGCATTTAGCACACACCAATGGTGCAAAATCATTATACTTTAAAAAATAATAATAATAGGCATTTCGGTACATGGCGCGCGACGCGACGCCGGAGCAGCGGGATAGGAGCGTTGCGATAAAACCTTGACGCGGACGTATCCGAGCGAGTGGCACCACGCTCATAAGATTTATTCCAATGCCTTCCGATGGAAGCTGCCTAGTCAGGTATGCCTATAAGAACTAGCCAAGTCAGACCTGAGGCAACAATATATTATCCTAAGTTATAAGAAGAAATGATATTCTATGTAGTTATAAATAAATTTCAGGAAGGACCATTGTACTTGGCGCCCATTTCGATCTCACTTCTTTTATCGTTGAAGTCAACAACCAAGGTATATATCATAATATTGGCCTTGGCTCTCATTTTTACATTTATGTTTTTGATGGTATTAGTTTTTACACAAGCACGCCTCAAATATGGGTCACTTTGTAGTGAAAGGATGTACACAGTCGCCTTGTGTAGACAAACGTGCAATGAAATATATAAATAAAATAAATTATATATTTACACTGTGATCTTTACATGGTTAATTATAATTAACGTTTATAATCGATGTGACCGTGTCGCTGCAACATCTCGACGGAGAGCGCGTGCGCCGGCGCCGTACGTCGCGAGGACCGAGTCACGTGACTCAACTGTGTTGTGGCACGCGTTTCGATACCTCGAGCGCCTTGCAGTCCGTGTGAATGACCGTTATGACGAAGGGCGTTCATCTGAAGACAAATTAGATTTGTTAACAAATCAATGATATACATTCTTAAAGCAAAAAAAAGAGAGATATCTGACACCCGTTTGTAACGAGTTGCTATCATAACTTTCTTTTATAATATACATGAATGAATTATTGTAACAGACAGAATAAATAAACAATATTTGAGAATAATTAAATTTTAATAAGTAAAAATGAGTTAACAGTCAAAACAATATCAAAAACAAGTTCAAATTTTGATTTTTATAAAATCGTATAAATAGAAAAGGACAGAGAGAAAGAGAAAGAGAGGGAAAGGACGGGGTAAAACGCTTATTCCAAACGTGACAATTTCTTCTATAAGGCGCGTAAAAGAAATTAATTTTCGTGCAAAATTATTTACTCAATAATGTTGTTTAAAAAAACGTACTTGTAAATAACATCTCTTATGCGGTTCATGATAAAGTTCATAATCGCTTGAAGAACCGTCAGGCTTTTGCGTACATCTCCACTGAAACAAAATTAAGATATATTTATAATTTTATTACACCGTTATTGTGAAAATAATTTAAGGGAAAGTCGACGTAGTTTATAGATTAAATAAAAGCCTCTTAATATTTTTTCGTCTAATAAGCTGATGCCTCACCTTATCTCTTTTTAATAATATCAGAAAATTAGATATTAATTTAAATATAAAATGATGTTGAAAAAGTAAGTCTGTTACTTAGTAATCGTTTCATCCAAAAAAACATTAAATTCAGTCTTTATATCATTTCCGAAAGGCGTGAAATAAAAAACCAGCATATCATATGAATTGTCCTTTAGTCTATTTAAAATTTACTTCAAAACATTCCATTTTGAAATGGACAAACAATTTAGGGACACAATATGGTCCTTAAATATCCAATCAATTATTGAATCGCAAATTCCGTTATCTTACCGTGAACTTGGTTTGTTGACACATGGCCCGTCCACAAAGCAGCTTGTGGACCGAACGTTGAAAATTCCTCGTCATTAAGCAGTAGACAATGGGATTGATTGCGGAATTTGCGTGACCTAAAAAACGAAATATGGTTATTGAAGCACTTTCATTAATTGAACACTAGCACAGTTAAGGTGAAAACCGAAAATGTCCCAATTCTAGAATATGTGATCATTTCCTTTTGAAGAGGATTCGGATTGAGGATAAACGTGGTGGAAGATGATCATCCGGCCAGTGGCGTTATTATACTTTTCGAGCTCCAATGCAAAGAAAAATGGATTTTTATACTATAACATATACCCATATTACTCATTGTTATCGGAAAAAATAATATTATTAAATATAAGAATTCAAGGCTCTGGAACCTTGAATCAGTGGCCCCACGCAACCGCATTGGTTGCACTGGCATAACTATACCACTGCATCTGAGGCAAGTAGATTTCCTCACCATGTTTTCTTTCACCAACGAGCATGAGGCGAATTAAAAATTCAGAAGCAAAGGATTAATTATTAGAAAATATGGGATTATATCTATCATAATATTAAAAATATTTTTAAGGGAGTCGGCGTCTATAATACAGGCTTATATCTAGTTCAAGGGTCAAGGCCTTTACTAATTTTATTCTGTAATTAATAAATAATAAAATCAGTAAAAATAGTAATGTGAAATAATGACAGCATAAATTGAGTTCGCGTGACTTTACCTAAACAATCAAAGTTCCGATGCGATATTGGATGTCCGTCAAAGTTCTGCATACGAGCAAGTCAGATATAAAGACAGTAATTGCATACGTTCACCTTTAGAACTTCGATTAAGGGTAATTTTAACGGATATACTGATATAACAAGGCATTTTTTAATTATAAATTATTATTAAAACAAAGTCGACCTTACAGATGATGGAAGTACGAAACGCCGAAAACAATACAAGGAGCTACACTAATTTTAAGAGGCACAGTAATTTAACATATTCGAAATTTAACCACAAATTTAAATTTCCAGCTTTAAATTCAATTTAAAATGAAATAGATATCAAACTCATCAGAGAGAATTAATGAGATGATTGTTTTTAAGAGTAATGTAATAAAGAATTGACAATTAAGAAGGAACACAACTATAAACAAAGGAAGACAACTATAGAATAAATTTGTAGAAAAAAAAAATTAGATACAGTTGGACTACTCGCTTGAACGAAATAAAACGTACCGAATGCTCAATAAATACGTCTAAAATAAAAGTATTTTTTTATCATATGCTTTGTTATTAAAAATTAGAAAATGACCGTTGATTAATTCCTATTTTAAATTGAAAATAGGATGAAAAATGGGTGTCCTGATGGTGAATAGTCACCAACATCCACAGATATTGATACTATAAGAAATTTTTATAATTTTTTAACACTACACTACTATGTTTAGCGATAGAATCAATTAATGGAACCCAGACAGGCTTGCTCAAAGCCCTACCATCAATTAAATCTAATTTTTAAATTGATCTACTTTAAACTTTGTATAAGCACCCGAAGTAAAAATAACCTTGTGACATTGCGTTAAGTCAATACGTCCGTGGAGTTAAGTAAATTCTTGTGAAGTATCTATTAGATTGATCCAATAAGATCTCGTTGATTATTTTGATTTTACTAATAACATTTAAATCCACGTTAATTAAAAATATATTTTAAGCACGATAAAAAGTTTTCATGCGGGAAATATAATTTTTAAATGCGTAGGTATGATTGTTATCTAAGGGTATCTAGTACATTCGAAACCAGTGGTAGCTGTATACCTACATCTTGTAAAATAACAAGGCAAAAATACCCGTTGAAGTCAACTTGAGTGAAGTATAATTTTTATTTTGATTTTGATTAATGCACGCTATCTTGTAGCGCTGTGCCAAATACAATGACACTGATTGTAACATGTTATCAATGTTGGCTTCGTAGCTTGTCGGCAAAGTTCCAATAATACGATTTGATGATATATTATTAATCAATACAAAATATTTAACGATATCTTCATATCCTTGAGGTATGAGATTTAAAGACACTGTATACATTTTATTTTGTATCAAAATTAAAAATCAGAATCACAATATAATTTATTCCAATAGGCTTTTACAGGCACTTTTGAATCATCATTTCACAAAACGTATATTGAGTACGGCTACCACCGGTATCGGAATGTAGATCATACTGAGGAGAACGGGCAAGAAACACAATAGTTTTTATTTTCAAACATTTTTAAATGCAAATGTATCTATATGCAGTATATATACATATATATATATCCAGTCTATAGGAAAACAACTATTAGCTCCATTTTTTTTATATAATTATATCTTATATAATCTAGAATCTTCAATTGAATAATATAAATTATTTGAATTTTGAATCAGCAAAGTTAATACTATCTGCGGAATATTATCATAGAAACGAATACCTTACCCCAAGAAGGATTTATTGACTTTGCGGAGTCGGAAACTTAGCCTTACAAGAATATCCTTACGTCTCGTGTACATACAATGACCTATCAAAGTGATATTACTGTAAATATACATGACATTGTTGTAAATATATTTTAACGGAACAGTGAGTATTCCTACTTTGTTAAAAACATATAATTTTCTTTTCATTTTCAGTCTCTAGCTACAATACTATAAATAGACTGCACAGCTATTTTTTGTAAAATAAAAACAGATTAAATATGTTTAGCGTCCCTAAAGTAATATACGTAAGGCATAACGACATAATACTATAGCTGAATAGTACAAAGATAAAAAAACTACCGTATACAATCATAACCGTATTGTATTTCCGCATTGTATCGTAAATCAAAGTTTTAATAAAATTTAACTAACCCTCTTGAAGCCATTGAAGATAATATAAATGTGTGTGTGACAATTTAGATCTATTAGTTCAGTTACAATTTAGTATCGTCCAAATAGGAGCTTCAAGGGTTGCTTATAGTCCGTTGTATATCATGTGTTATATAAACATATAAATATGTTTAACAAAACGTTCCAACTGTTTTTCTTAAATATTGTTTCAAATATATATCATTATCTCCAAATTCAAATATCACAAGTCGTAGTTTTTAATGTAACTCTATCAAATGTTAAATATTACGGAATAAATAACAATGGATTTTCATATTGAACAAGGAGCTATGTGTAACGTCACGTCGTTATTTCACGCACTACTTACCGGCTCCGGAGCTGTTTGTGAGTATTGCGTGAAAAAGTTTTTATTTTATGGACTATTAGTTTTTCTCTGATATTTATAAGCCTTTATAACTCAAAAACTATTGTTTATTATTATGTAAAAAAGAAATTTAAAATTGAAAATATATCGTGATCGTTGCTAATCCATTGATCGTTTTTTTTTGACGAAACGACCGTATCTCGTTTTTGTTGTGTATCCGAAGTGCCAAAATAGTGAGCAGCGCTCCACTCTATTTTTTCAAAGCAAAAAATAACATTTACTTCGCTATTAAAATTTTAAATTTCTAGTTATTGAAAGTCTTAAGTTTGTTATTGTTTAGTACAATAATAGCACAGTTTAAGTTTTGAAACTCAACATAATAAATCAATCAACTTAAATTGGTATTTAACTGTTAACATCCAAACTTAAGCAGCTTAATAAAAATGGGTGCATACTATTTTGTACACATAGGCATAGTTATGTCTTTCAGAGTTGATCACACATTAAAATGTGAAAATTTAAAATTTTCGCTGGTAATTTGATAACTATATTATATGGTATAATCTAAAGGTAGACCGTTGTGCAAGCTCATCTATGTAATTAACACCCACTTAGATTTTTTTCCGACATAAAATAAGACATTAAAATAAACGCATGAGATTAAGAATTACAAAAATACATTTGAAATTCAAGCTACTTAAGCGATACACAAAAGTAACATTGTATTGTTACCAGATTTCTTTATTCTATGCGAGACATTAAATTAAATTAAATCGAGAGTGACGATGTACTAACACTATGGGCGGAGAGAACCTTTGTTCGATACTATTTGTATTGTAATATATGAAAATGCTTTCATCTAAACCTTTATAACCTAAACAAAATTTCATTAAATATGAAACGAGATTGGTGGAAAGTATTTCCTGTTTTCACAGCTTTTGATATATTTGAGTCGATCTGCAACAATTTGGCTCTGTCGACGTTGAATAATTCGCAAGGAATCCGGAACGATTGATTGGTAAAAGAAAAACTACATATGTAAGAAATTTAAAAACGTAAAACATTTTGCGACGTTTTTTCTGGTTACGCAGGATCTGTTTCGTGTGTCAAACTATTGGAAAGCCGTATTCGTCAAAGTCAAAATCTTTGTACAATACTTCAAACATCAAAGCAAACTGGAACAAATAATTATTCCAGTAGACATTCATATTTTTCAGTCATTTATCTTTGGGTGAGTGGACGTTATTTGTCGTTTTTTTTCGTTAATATTTTTTTATGTGTTGTTTTGTTTTGTGTTACATATTTTACAGTAACATTGCCTCGCCATATGCTTAAAAATAAACGCTTGTTCGGGATTTGTGCAAATCCTATTGGGTAGGTACCAAATCATCAAATATTCACCAAATATAATACACTGCCAAACATTGCTAATTGGCTTTTGGAGGTAAGGTGAGTGAGCCATTGTACAATCGGCATAAGAAACAAAATCTTTGTAATATATTTTATTGTGCGATCTTTGAACGGTGGTGACCACTTATCATCTGATGGCCCACTTGGCAGTCGGCCTACGTATTTTAAATAATGTAAAACTTTCCTTTTACCGAAAATATACTTTATATTTTCGGTAAAAGGAAAGTTAGTCATTTTATATTGTTTATTTTTGGTTAAAGGTTAAACAATAACAAATACATTGACAGTTAAATTGATTGTACATTCTGAAACGCACCGATCAAACAGCTTGATCCTATAATCGTGATTAAGATTGTATCACTATCCTACGTGACCTTGGTGCTATAGTGCCCTTTGATTTTACAAAGCCACTTAGCATAACAAACTATATTATTTAGTTCCAAATTAAATTATAAAACAAGAAAGGCGTTAGATATTTCTGAAAAGGTATAAACAGAATATTTATGAGTAAATAATTTAATCAAAACTATTTTATTAAAACGAGAAAGTTTCTGTGTTTTTGCGTTTTATTATTTTTTAAATTTATAAACAAATCAATTAATAACGATTTTAATTAATTAGAATTACTTTCAGTCACATCAGTTTTTGGCCAGTGAGGTTAGTATTACCAAAAATCATTAATCCCTTGATAATAATCATTTATAAAATATATTTTAATCAATATCAATCATCAGGACACATTCGTCCACTACTGGACATAGGCCTCTCCAAATGCACGCCACTGTGGTCTTTCTTCGGCAATAATAATCAATAACATTTAACGTAAATAAAAATGTTTTAAGCCAAAAACTTTTAATGATTGCGGAGTATTAATGAATTACGTGGCACGAAATAAAAATAAAATTAAAGTCGCTCAGCGTGCTATGGAAAGGGCTATGCTCGAAGTATCTCTGAGGGATCGCATCAGAAATGAGGTGATCCGTCAGAGAACCAAGGTCATCGATATAGCCCACCGGATTAGTAAGCTGAAGTGGCAGTGGGCTGGCCATATTTGTCGAAGAACCGATAACCGTTGGGGAAAACGTGTTCTAGAGTAGGAGACCGCGTCTCGGCAAACGTAGTGTAGGACGTCCTCAGGCATGGTGGAGTGACGATTTGCGCAAGACGGCTGGCAGGAGCTGGATGCGAGTTGCCGAAGAAAGACCACAGTGGCGTGCATTTGGAGAGGCCTATGTCCAGCAGTGGACGAATGGGGGCTGATGTGTGTGTACGTGGCGCGTGATAACGGTGCCTTATTTACCATGAGGAGTATAGAAAGCTTTGTGCCGTCAGCACATCGCCTGTTTAGTGGTCCTCCATACTTGGCATGTTGACGAAATCATACCGATTGATTATAAGGTCATTAAAACCAGTCAGTTCAGGCTACTCAAATAACTGTGACGTGTCTTAAATAAAACATATTATTACTTCAGTCTTTGAGTATTGGCTAGCCTCATATCTGGATCCGCTTCTGAATAATATACGCCTCAGTATCTCAATATAGTCTACACGCTAAAGCGTTTAGATATTTTTAGCAAATGTACGAGCTTCTATTGTCTTGGGATATCGATTTAATTTTTTATATCAGCACCAAAACATTTTTATGAATTTGTGAATTTCATTGTTATGTATTACGACTTTACTCCAATAACGCTATTTACGACGACCTACGCATTCGACGGGTGCTGAACGAAGTCAAAATCTTGAACTGGAATTGAACATGGGTAATTTAATGATCCTACTGTAGACGTAATAATGGAAGGCACGTCCAATGCAATTAAATTGAGTTTGCAGAATTACTTGTAAGAGAAGACAAAGGAACCTTGGAAGCTCATGACAGTAACACAAGCTGATCACGCTCGAAGTCATAAGCGGTTAATTGATGACTTAATCATTATTATTGGTCATTAAATAACTATGCTATTTAATATTTTAAATTAACATGGTTATTTTTATTACTATAAGTATTTGAAACGGGATATTTACCATGTTTTTTATTTTTATTTGGTGGAACTCGATATTTCACGAGAACAAGACATTCGTAAATAATTTCGAAATATCGAGCTCCACCAAATAAAAATAAAAAACATGGTAAATATCCCGTTTCAAAAATTTGTAGTAACCATGCTATTACATATTGTACGTAGTATATATGTATGTATGAGACACTCGGTAAATATTATTGGAAATTAACGAGGATATTTATTTTGATAGAAAATAAAATGCAATGTGTTGTACATTATACAATAACAAAGAGTTGCTTTTAATGACAATGTAGGTAAGTACTGAGTTCTATTTTACTGTTATTTAGTAATTTGTAGCCACTCTTGCTGGCTAGCTTACAATGATTCTACTGTAAATAATGATTTGGCTGTAGTTATTCATTTGTTATATGGTTGAGCCGAGATGGCACGTGGTTAGAACGAGTGCATCTTAACCGGAAGGAACGCTATTCGAAAATATTTCTGAAAGTGGAAATCGGGTCGGAAGACTATGGGTGGTTGTGCCCAAGCATGACCATTATTTAGTTTCTGAACTGGGCTATCAAGAGCGACCAAATCCACCCACCCAGTTCTAAGCTATAAATATTCTTTTTATACATGTCTCAGAAATAAAATAAAAATGTTTTTGATATAATAACCTTTCCAAAAATATATACTTAAAAACTTATTTGATATATTGATCCGATTAATTCTAATCATTATTTTATTCCCGGTTACTGTGTCCACTTCAAACTTAACTCCCCATACGAAGTGGTCAAGCTCCTTAAAATATATTATATTTATATAATATATGGACATCATTAGACATTAATAAAATGGGAAACGAATCTCTTAGTGAAATCACTTGACGGATTTTGAAAGATCTTGGGCTTGAGACATGAGTAAATTATTTTATCTTTCAATATAACAATGATGACTTTTATCCTTATAAATATCTTTATGTTAAAAATTAAAAAAAATGCAATAAATACACCTACGTTTATTAAAATCCAATTTTGGAATCCAGAAGGAAAATTTCCTATCAATTACGAGCGTCTTTTAAATTAGCCGATACAGCATCAATGTTCGCAATTTGCTTATCGCCATATTTATGAAAGTGTATTCCTCCATATATTTCGTAACGATAATTAAGCTATCGGAACACATTTCTTTAAAATATTGTATACAAAAATGACTGAAATGTAACATGAAAGTATCATTCTATCGTATTGATCGCAAACATTCCATAACACAATTTACAATTTTTCTATCGAATGCTTGCATCAACTCCCATAATGATACCGATCCAATTTTCTCATTTCAAAATTCTCGTTATAGTTATATATTTTAATGTAAGTAAGCTCGGTATCGAAAAGATTGGAATCTCCAAGATTCGATTCTTGATTCTGCACTATGAAAACAGATGAAACCGATTGGTAGAAACTGAACAAAGTTGATTGACTTTCAGTGTAGAGATTCCAAGCTTTCTAACATTCATATAAGTAGGAGTATTAAAAAACTTACCAACAAAAAGAGCGTATGGCAGATACATGCTCAAGTCCTTTGGGTTGACAGCGTTTATATCTAGCAGAAGTTGCATGATATTGTATGGTAGCCAGCACAAAGCGAAAAGAACAGCCAAGAGAAGAAGAATCCACGCTACTCTCTTCCTCTCTTTCATCAGCCTTAAGCCCTGGTAAAAATAATAAAAGAAAATATGTCATAATTGCTGAAATAAAATTGAAAAACATATTACAGTCGTAAATGATTTATTAAAGCTAATTATTTTTAGCTTGTGATAAAAAGCTTGAAATTAGCATTCGGTAATTTTCATGCATAAATACGTAAATAATGATTCTATTGTATTAAATTAACATAAATAAATAAATCATCCGTCGGAAAACGAAATCAATTGAGTTTCAGGCGGTTGTCATTTTAAATTTAGTTCCATTTTGCAGAAAAACGATTTAAGTAAAAACTTGTAAAAGCCTACTCAAAAAAAGTCTATATTTTTTTTAGCATTAGCAGCCTGTAAATACCCACTGCTGGGCTAAGGCCTCCTCTCCCTTTGAGGAGTAGGTTTGGAGCATATTCCAACACGCTTCTCCAATGCGGATTGGTGGAATATACATGTGGCAGAATTTCGTTGAAAATAGACACATGCAGGTTTCTTCACGCTGTTTTCTTTCACCGCCAAGCACGAGATGAATTATAAACACAAATTAAGCACATGAAATTTTAACGGTTAAGATGCACGCGTTCTAACCTGCACTTTGCAACATACATGCACCCTTTTAATAAAAATGAATGTATGTTGTTGAAAGTGACTTAAATTTTGAATATTGTTTTCCTAAAATTACAGTATTGTCCGGTCGTCTCATCATAATTTATCTTTATGTGTGTTGAAAGTTATACACTAAGAATAGCACACAGTAATTGCCATTGCTTAAGATTTATTTATGCACAGATTAAACTTAAAAGCGGGAATTTTAGCTAACATTTTTGATACTAAAGATCGCACGAGTTTAACAATCTTAATATACAAACATTTGCTTAAGATATCAGTCTGCTTAGTGTCACTTCACTGCATTGCAGTAAATTTGCTTCTACTTATTTTTTTAGTAAAGTAAGGTAGTATTTTGACCCGCTATATAAAACAAGATTACGAAATACTTGAACGAGTCCTTGTAATTAACACCAACCTTGTAATTATCACTTTTGTTGGCGAATACAAAAACTTCTTTATTTACGTCAATATACAATTTATTCTTAATATAATTTCTGAACTGCCAAACTTTGTTCATTTTGATTTTAAACGATAATTTTATTCCGAAATTCCTTAAACAATTCAGATAAGGGTTTAGTTATCGGAAATTCTTGAGAATTTCAATTAATAAGAACAGTTCAATATAGCAGAGAAGATTTGTATACTCAATAGTAGTATAGTTGTACACTTACAGAAAATACTACTACAATACACTAATATTGTGTTAAATCAAATCAAATGTATTTTATGTGTAATGTTTAACTGCTACATCGGTTTTTTTTTACTTTAGATACTTCATCCTTATACGTACCGTCGTACACATCTTCATTCATAAAAATCTATGCGCGGACCAATGACTTAACGTGCTTTCTGAGGCACAAGATCCAACACTACAACGTCCAACTTCGAGACTAAGGGCTGTTATTGAAATTTTTTCGATAGAAATAACTTTGTATCGGCCTGGCCTGGGATTTGAAGGCCACAAGGTCCTGCCTCGCAATCTGCAGCCTTATAATAGGTCGGGGGAAAAAGTTTTTTTCGTATTTCATAAGTAAAAAGTTGCAGTAATTTATTTTTGGGTTTATTTGTATCTGATTGTTTTTGATGCCATTAAAAAGATAACATTTTTTTTAAAAAAATCTGGTCAAAATTAGTGAATCTTACGAAGAAATTCGATACATTATTTTTTTTATTATTTTATTACAAATACGGGTAAAAAATGACCCGAGCTGCGAATAAAATTTGTTTTATTTATGGACTTAACGCAGTATCACTAAGAGTGGCTCAAAATTGGTGCAAGGATTTTCAGTATGGAAACTTTGATGTCAAAGATGACGCTTTCTCTAGTCGACTTGTTGCAGATAAAGTCGAAGCTAATTTTGAAAAAGTGGAATATAATTTGCATATTAGTAGTTACAACTTAGAAGAGTTAGAAATTGACCACAAAACTGTTTTCGTCCACCCGAAAAGGTAAATACATAAAAAATCTCGATATTTGGGTGCTACACGAGCTCACTAAACAAACCTAATGAATCGTGTACTTAATTGGGATTATCTATTGAAACATAATGGAAACTGAATCATTTTTGAAAAAATTGTCACTGGTGGTGAAAAGTGGATTACTCACGACAAGAACATTTGAGAAAGATCAAAGGGCATGCAAGCTCTACAGACTTTAGCGAAACCTGGGTTAACTCACAATAAGTCATTGCTGTTTGTATGGTTGGCAAAACATATTTTATTATAAGGGTTTAACCATTGGACAACAGCTGATGAGACTCAAGCAAAAAATAAAGAGAAAAACGCCCGGAATTAATCAACAGAAAGGGTTTGGTTTTTCATCAGGATAATGCCAGGCCACATACTTCACATCTTCAACTTATCAGTAAATATTGAAAAACCTTGGTTGGCAAGTATTTAAGCATTAACTCTTAATCCCGAATCTTGCATACTCAGGTTTTCACAAATTTTGGTCTTTTCAGAATTCTATAATTAGTGTTTGGTTAACATCAAGAGAATGTGAGAATCAAGAGCTTACAAAATGGCAACAAGTTTTCGAACAAAATGCCATATATTACAATGAAATAGATATAAACGAGGACAGAAAACGTCTTGAATTTTCGTATAAAAAACAAAGACTTTTTCCCCAACCCAATATCTAGTCACTAAACTAACGAGACAGTCATTGGACTAGGACGACGATACGACATAATTTGTCGAGGTCTAATACCATCATTTCATAAAAAAAAGGCGAGGTTGTAACAGAAAATTCGGAAAGAAAATTCCAGTGGATATAGTGTTGTATTATAAATAAAGATATATAAATCAAGAAATATTCGTAACGCATAATATATCTTTGTACTACATAGAGTACTAGCAAATAGGGGTATATGTAAATCTGAAATTTATTTATGTTTACTACTTCTGCCATTAGATTAGGCTAAAAAATACAGTACATAGTTTCGAATTAATTGGATTGAAAACTAACGCATCCACATACAACCAAACATTAATTTAATTAGGGTTTCATAAGCCTGATAAAAATAAAAACCCGTTTTCATCTCTAATCACTCTCGCATATCTGCCTATCACAGTTTAATTTCTCGGAATGTTCTGGATAATAACATTTGAAATTACTCGATACTCATACGACTATTGAATTCAATTACTGAATAAAGTAATTGAAATGCATAGCGTAAGTGAACAAATTCTTATTTTGGAAGAAGAATGTGGCACCAATTAAGAAAAAACAAAAGACGTATATAAAATTTATGATAAAAACAAATAATAATATTAATATATATATATATCAATTAAAAGTTGAATTTCGTCACATAGTGAAGTCATTTTACCAGAATGCATTTGTAATTTATTATTTACTTCCTTTTATTCACGAATATCTTTGCCGCTTTTTCGTTTTCAGAAAGCAACAATATAAACAGTAAATAGTGCAAATAGTTCACAATAAACGATTAAAAAATTAATATATTTGTTGCTTACTTTAAAATATACATATACTTTTGTGCTACTACGGAACGCATGAAACATCTTCGAAATAAATAATTAATTTAAAAATAAAATTGATTGTGTATTTATTAATTACAAATAAATAAATAAATATTGGACAACATCACATACATTACTCTGATCCCAATGTAAGTAGCTAAAGCACTTGTGTTATGGAAAATCAGAAGTAACGATGGTACCACAAACACACAGACAACACAACAACCCAAGACAACATAGAAAACTAAAGCACTTTTTATACATCGACTCGGCCGGAAATCGGACCCGAGACCTCGGAGTGGCATGACCCGTGAAAACCGGTATACACACTACTCGATAATTTTTATTTGCTTATAAAATATTTATTCTTCGCTCTAGTAATGTTGTCAAAACGTTGAGATACCAAATGGGTACTAAATGATTGTGTTAAAAACAATTGAACAATGCGATCTTACGCCCACGGGCAATACGCGCATTAAGACCACTCATGCGAAAATTAAGAATGGGCGCTCATTTCGACGTCAGAATGACAAGCCATTTATATTTTTTTGCTTATTATATAGGTATCAAATATTTAAACAAAGGTACTAAATAGGAACTAAATGCTGGCATTATTTTAAAGCTGACCTGAAACTTTGTACGGACATTCTGATGCACGTATCACCGGCAAGAAATTCCGTAGTTACAGTTTTTTGAAATATACAACATGGTCTGAACTGAACTTTACATAAGTAAATTTATATAGAGACCAACAAATAGCAAAAATACCCTAATTTATTTAACCTTTAAGTTAAAGAATAATAAAAAAGAAAACAAAAATGTGTTTTTCCGGTTAGGAAAGGTTAAGTCGTTTACTTTACTACGATATGCATGTATAAATACATAATATATGAACCTTCCTCTTGAATCACTGTTCATTGATAAAACCTTTAAACATTTTACATATTTAAAAATATAATTTTAAATATAAATGATATTTGACAACTGTCTATAATGTGACAAAGACAACTTTATAGAAGCCTTTGTATACCAAAACTGTTTTCATTACATTAATATACTTCTTTTTTTAAACATATATATTATATATATTTATATTTATTCAGAATGCTCTAAAGTATAAATTTATGTAAGTCGAGATGGCCAAGTGGTTGGACGCGTGCAATTTAACCAATGATTGCGGGTTCAAGCCCAGGAAGCAACAAAGAATTTTCACTTTATCTCAGCAGTAGGACATTGTAACTTTTATTTAAATAAAATTATGTAACGATATAATAATATATAATATTGTTTACACAGACATTCCACACATTGAATGACAATACAGAGCTTTATTATAATCGAAAACAGAAGAAGAAGAAAAGTTGAACAAAGCTTTTTGACTAACAAAGGCTATAAGAAATTCAATTCAGTCATAATTATAAGAGCTAGATAATTCTATTATTCGATGTTAGTCTCTCGGCATGTTAAATTTTAAAATATTTCTTAATCTTGTTTTTAATTAATTTCTTCTCAAAATGAGTGCTCGTTAGTGCAAAAAAACTGCTGACCGGCCTATTTATAATCTTTGAGCTCGAGTCTCCCTTCGGGATTTTTTAATAATCTGGGAATACTGAAAGTTGCTTCAAAATATGTTTACAAGAATATTATGTATACTTACCATAATACAGATTTTTTTAAAATGTAAGAGTGACAATTGTTGTATAGACGGGTAGAGGTACACTAATAACACCGATACAATTTATAGTTTCCGACCTCTCAAAGTTAATATATCCTTTCTGGGTCCCGATATTAGTTTATATAATAAGATTCAAAGGCTATTTTTAACTTGGCCTGTTGTATAAAGCATATCTGCACGCAATGCAAGATTATATTAAAGATAAAAATGCGTGGAGCTACACTACTTATTGAGTTTCAGACGATATATATCCTATATGATTGAATTTATGACTTAGTACTTGTTGATTGCTTGCTAGGCATGATATATAAAAAAAAAAAAATAGAATTATTAAAATGGTGGATTAGAGTAACTACTAAGTTTCTGACCGGTTACTTTTAGTGATAGTTTTAATTGAATACTGTAACATGACGATATAGCCTGATTTTGTTTGTATTCCACGCTTTCACGTTCGGGACCTTCACCAAGTACGGGCTTTGAAACTTTACAAATTTTTTGGGAAATTCCTTACCGGCAATCTTAATTACCGAGTCTTATTTTTCGACCTAAAAACTAAAAAGTCTTGTTTGGTCTATCACATTATCATGAAGTGCTTGAAGTTGTCCATGATGCCATATATTTAAATTAGCCAGTAATTAACAATATTCATTTATTTAAGTGACTCTTAGGTATGACATAAGTTGCCAGAACAAAGTTATAGATCTTCATGTCCAGGGTTAAACGAATACTCAGTAGCCCGAAGTTTCATAGTTGGCAATGAGAACACTCCTGTGATCCAGGAAGCACGTGAATTATTTAGCGCGTTCTATTTGACAGCGCATTACGAAACCCATCGCGCACTTAACATATACTAAATATGCTGACTATTCTCTATTAAGAATGTTTATTGAACATTTTAAATAAATCATGAGTCATACCTGCTGCATGCTGACGTTTCCTTCATCGATGTCAAAGGGTGGGCGTACTGAGCACAAAGTACGGCCCATACAAGCGTATGACAGGATCGTTATTGAACCTTAAAGAGAAACACAATTTACTTATAATAAAATAATCGACAATATCATATACAATATCTTAGTTTAAAAATGAGTTTCAGCTTTCGCAGATTGAGATGACTGTGTAATATGCATTTATTTTTACGGAGATTGGATATATAGTCATAGTGGATCATTAGACGTGTTAATAAAAAATATATATATATAATATGAATCTCGTTCTTTTAATATGTAAATCAAGTACAGGAGAAGCAAAATACTAAGATATCTTTATATGACAGTGTATTTGTTTAGTTTAGAAGGCCGCAGATTTTGAGGTTCAAGTCGAGGGCTAGGTTGGAAAAGTTTTTTGGATTTTACTGTCAATAACTTCTCAGAAGTAGCGTGGAGTTGGGATGATGGCAATATTTGCTTATCGGAAAAGTAAAACCGATGGTCTTCTGCCTGAATTTGCCACAAATCTGATTATGATAATGAGAAAATAAAGAGGGTTTACGTAGCTGCACAGGACAAGTTGCGGTAAGCACTTGTGCATTGTAATAATTATGTACTGTGCAGTTGACCCTTAAGTGGAGCGGAAATTGGTCAAGAGCTATAATGATCATTCAAATTTAAAAAATCCTAAGTTTATTAGAATAAAAATGAGCCGAGATGGCCCAGTGGTTAGAACGCGTGCATCTTAACCGATGATTTCGGGTTCAAACCCAGGCAGGCACCACTGAAATTTCAAGTGCTTAATTTGTGTTTATAATTCATCTCGTGCTCGGCGGTGAAGGAAAACATCGTGAGGAAACCTGCATGTGTCTAATTTCAACGAAATTCAGCCACATGTGTATTCCGCCAACCCGCATTGGAGCAGCGTGGTGGAATATGCTCCAAACCTTCTCCTCAAAGGGAGAGGAGGCCTTTATCCCAGCAGTGGGACATTTACGGGCTGCTTATTATAAGTTTATTAGTTACTTTACTTTTTATATAAACATGTTTCGATCATAGCGCCATGTTAACATTTAGCTTGCTTTACACTGCTTAGAAGCGCTATGGCAACATTCAATGCCTTCAATGCAGTGACAATAAAACAATTTTGACGAGAAAAGCTGGAGCTCTAGATGCGACGGAAATATTTGAAACCGTGATATCGTAAAAGTACTTGGAATTCGTGTATTTTAAGAGCATATATTTCAAATGAAAAATGTTCTACGAAACCTCCAACAAATCCCCCTACCACCAACAACCCATATACGAGTACATGTGGTAAGCTGCAAAATGAAGAATATTTTTTTTTTTATCTTTAGTTATGAGTACAAATACTAAATTGATTGTTCAATTTTTTTTTATTCCTATTATAAAGGTTTTGAATAATTTTCAAGAAATTTAGTACACCAGAAGTGTGGTGAGGATAAATTCAGTGAAATATGTGAGAGATATATGATATAGATGCAGCGCTTGTAAAGCAAAATCAACATTTTCGCGATCGCTGGTGGAATATATTATAATTTTAGTTTATACTTTTGTTCAAAATAAAATAAAATATGATAATATTCCAAGTATTATATCTTTGTACTCTGTGGCAAAGCTTTGAAGGCTAAAGTCAGAATTTTAACGTATTCACGTTTAGGTATTTTCACGTATTTTAAAAAGCTTCATATTTCATTCTGACTACTTTAACGCTGACTGATTAACAGACAAAATATAGGTTTATTTTTTTAGCATTAGCAGCCCGTAAATGTCCCACTGCTGGGATAGGCCTCTCCTTTGAGGAGAAGGTTTGGAGCATATTCCACCACGCTGCTCCAATGCGGGTTGGCGGAATACACATGTGGCAGAATTTCGTTGAAATTAGACACATGCAGGTTTCCTCACGATGTTTTCCTTCACCGCCGAGCACGAGATGAATTATAAACACAAATTAAGCACATGAAATTTCAGTGGTGCCTGCCTGGGTTTGAACCCGAAATTATCGGTTAAGGTGCACGCGTTCTAACCACTGGGCCATCTCGACTAGGTGTTGTACTCGTGTACAAACGAATGTCATCGGTTGAAATATATGTAATTACTTTAAGAACTTACTACGTATGACATACCTGTCAATTTTAAAATTAACCTATGATGCTAAGCAATGATCATTCGTGTATCCTGTGAACGCTGTAATTATTAAATATTCTTATCATATTTAAACATATTGTGATGGCAATCTGCGGTGAATTTTGAGTTTAATCTCACATTGTACCTCTATTATAATGGTAGTACTGAACTATTATCTAATATTATAACATAAACTAACATAGGTTGAAAACTGACAAACAAAGAATTAAAGTATTTAGTTCTTTATTTGTCTAGATATATTTTCAAAGCTAAAAACGCGTCCAAAATTAATGGCTAACAAAAGGGTAGTAAAATATAAAATAATTAAAATTAAAATGTATGTAAAAATATTCTTAAATATTCTGATTTTGAATCATAAGTGTACATTATTCTTTTATTATATTGAATTTAAAGTCGTAATTCTTAATACGTTACCTACGTAACGTATTTACATCACGTGACCTAAAACACAAGCCGCCATGGTATGACGTCATATAGGCAAAAACTGTCAAATATATCTATCAACTTTCATAGTAATTGTAAGTTACAATCAACTTTATTTTATACATATACGGAAAAAAGGGCAAAAAATTCTTAGACTTTATTACTTATATTTACATGATCCTCACATAAATTTATCGACTTTCAGTTGTTAAGGATCTCGTTTTGCATGTTTCAACCAAACTTTCCTCATTTCAATATTATCTGTCACTTTGATAAACAACTTTTCTGGAGATTTAATGCTAGTATTTGTACAACAAGACACTACACACCAACGATAGCAATTGTAATTCATTATTTTCCCAAAAAACACCAAATATTCACAGCGGTTAACGTTAAGTAAGTGCCGGCTACAATACGAGACTGTTGTTTTTACCAATATGACGTCACCAAAATGACAATGCGTTTTTGCGGGAATAAAACGAAGGAAAAGGAGGTTTAAAATTTTATTTTATTTTATGCCAAGAAAGCTAAAATTTTTTTTGTGGCGTTTTATTAGAACAATTAACAATTTGAAGTACTATTTCAAACATAGTAGAATACCCTATTGGCCACTAAGTACAGGCACACTAGTAAAATAGCATGACTTTTGTTGAGTGTCAAGCGTAACTGTCAACCAAGATAATAAAATTGGCTCGTATGTTATAGTTGAGTAATTTTGAAAGCGCGACACTATCTAGACATATAAATGATATATGTATAAAATATATTAATACAAATATATTCCTTTTGTTGGAGCAGAATCTTGTCAATTGTAACAGAATAGTGTTGTGTGTCATTTTGATCAAAGAGGTGCTAATGGATATTGTACTCTTTCTTTGTCGGCAATTTCAGTATTACTCGGTAATAATAAAAGGTAAACAAATATACATACAAAATATACATATAAGAAGTTATAAATTGTGTTTAATTAAATATTTATATTATAATCCGCCAAAAATTTTCACCTATACAATAATTTAGAGGACTTTTATTAAATTAAGTATTACTCAAATATTTATGAGTGAATAATAGTGAATGGGTTTTTTTTATTTAAGTATTAGGTTTAGTTATTAATATTGTAGATATTTGTATGTAAGCTTACGGTTGCACTTCTCAGATTGGATTATCTGGAAGAGAAGGATAATTAAACATAAAACCACCTTGTCAAAAGCAGCTATTTGTCCTTAGTGTTGCAAGTTATGGTGTACAATGAACTCATTCATAATAATATTTCCTTATGTATTTTATATAGTTACTACAAGGAGTACAACCCCTTCTGACGTCATTGCGCTGCCAATGGTAACTAGGGTATTTTATCTATTCTGCCTGTATTTAAACTGGCTCACTAAGCCCTAAAACGTAGTAAACAGCAAAATAAATCATTTGTATGGCGATATCCATAACATTATGTAATATTTTGTGATGGTGTTGTAGGCCACTATATAATAAAACATCATTGTAAATTACATGTGACAACAAACTTAACGAGCCTTAACGATCGCTTGAAGCGATGAGTAGACCAAAAATGACAAAGCGCAAACCAAGATTAATATCCAAAGTGCCGATACAATCTGATATTAAAAATACTAACAAAAAATTGCCATCGCGGGACGTTCGTTAAATGTGAAAAATCTAAACTGAGGATTATTAAAAGAATTTATAATTATTCAATTATTTTGTTTGACTGGGATATGGTGCACCTTGTGGTAAGTGGCCACTACCGCGATTAGACATGAGCGAGGTAAGAAATTTTAATCATTCTTATGTAAGGATGTGGATTGCGCTACCAACCTTGGGAACTGAGTTAATATGTCCCTGTAGTTACTCTAGCTCACTCACCCTTCAAACCGGAACACAACAATACAAAGCATAGCTGCTTAGCGTTGGAATATATATTGTGGTGGTAACAACCTACTTGGGCTTGCGCACAGCCCTACCACCAAGTAACATGAATATCAGATGGCAGAGTGACGGCATAGAAGAGCATCATGCCGTTTGCCGTCACAGTACATCAGTCTTGCACCTATAAATGTTTCGAAACAATACCAATCACTTACTAAACAATTTGTTATATTCAGTCAATATTTTTAAAGAATACAAGAAATAAAATATCATATTCCTCACACATATGAAACTCCGTCATATTGCCTCATTTTTATATGCAAATATTTCATTTTACGTACAGAAAATCGAAATTGCAATTTAACGGGGTGATGCTGCTAGCATTCTTGTCGCCGTTTCACGCGATCAAAATTTCTATATATTTATTTAATTTCTCAATTAAAATAACTCTCATCTCTATATAAAAATATGTATTTAGGCAGTTTTTATTACTAAAATCAATTTCAGGATAATATCAGCGTTCGTTCTGATGATATAAAAACTACTCGATTCTGATACATAACGACTTCCTTTGAAGATTGAATCTACTCAAAGGAACACATAATGGAACGTATTGATAACGATTTTATATACAATACATTATTTTAAAAAGGGTATAATGTTTGCTTTTGTTATAAAACCGAGTAACTATTTTAACTTTACCAGTCACTTAATATAAATCTTGTTATTTAATAAAAACGTTTATACTTTTACTGTTTTTCGCGCTTACCCTAGCGTTTTTTGGGGTTTGGTCGTTAGGCTTAGTCTATCTCCTGCCTTGGAGTACAAGTGTGCTTCATACGAAATTTTATCAAATTCTGTTCAGTAATTTGGCCGTGAAAGAGCAACAGATAGACAGACGAACAGTTGCTCGTACTTTCGTATTTGCCTGGAAGTCAACAAGTATTGTATTATGACGACCTACGTGGTCGAGTAGTGTGTACACCGGTTTTCATGAGTACGCCACTCCGAGGTCCCGGGTTCGATTCCCGGCCGAGTCGATGTCGAAAAAGTTCATTACTTTTCTATGTTGTCTTGGGTCTGGGTGTTTGTGGTACCATCGTTACTTCTGATTTCCATAACACAAGTGCTTTAGCTACTTACATTGGGATCAGAGTAATGTATGTGATGTTGTCCAATATTTATTTATTATTATTAACTCCACGCATATAGCGTATAATCTTGTATCGAATAATGATTTCTTTAGTAATGTATTTTTTACAAATGATTTTAATTTAACAGTGACTATTCCTACTTTGTTAAAAACATTCCGAAGAGAGTCTCTAGCTGCAAGATTATAAATAGACCGGATTGCTCTCTTTTGTAAAATAAAAACAGATTCATTATCTGTAGCATTAACCCAAAGTAATATGCCATATGACATAATAATGTCACATATTTAAATATATCAATAATGTGAAAATAACAAAAATATACAAGACGAGCGTTATCAATATCAATTACTTGCCTAAATTTTCTAACCGCGTATGCTGCGGAGCTAAGCATTCCTGTCAGGGACGATAAATGAGGACTCCACTGAAGTTTGGAATCCAATGCTATTACCAAAAACACCGTATTATCGGTTACATCAAGACGGCCACCATTTAAGGATAGATTATAATTTTGCTTTCTAGCATTGGGTAGGTTAAAAACTACACATTTAGTTTATTGAGCATTCAAAACTAAATTATTCACTGTTAACCAATCTTGTATCTGTGATAATGCACCGTTCACATCGTCATAATCAGTTTTTTTCCTGTCATCCTTAAAAATAAGTGAAGTATTGTCAGCAAACAACACTATATCACAAATACCTTTAACATAAAAAGGAAGATCATTTATATATACTAAAAATAGAAAGGGACCCAAAATTGATCCTTGTGGAACACCCACTTTTAACGTAGATCCAGAAGACTTTATACCATTAATGAAAACATGCTGGAATCTTTGACTTAAATATGAAGCAATGAGATCAAGAACTTTACTTTTAATCCAGTAGTATTTGAGATTATAAATATGTTTAAGAAGTGCTATTCCTGCATTACTTATCGAGTGACTTCTTGTAAAACCGAATTGCTCACTATGGAAAATAGTATTTGTACCGAAATGGACGAGAAATTGATTTAAAATATTTTACTTAATAATAAAACTTTACTACATTTTAACAAGTTAGGAAAGAAACCCGTGTCAACTCTTGTTAAAATCTACTGCTATATACGGAGCAATACCGTATATGATGTTATTAATAAACTTTACCGAAATGCCCCATATGTCGTTAGTTCTTTTAGTATTGAGTATTTCAAATACTTTTATGATATATCATGCAGAAACTATATTAAATGAAAAATCAATAACGCATTTAGAAACATTATTATTTAATAATTTAGCTGCATCTTATGTAGATGATTTTAAATGAAATGTTATTTTATTAGGTAGGTATGTTATTAAAAACTGACCATAGTAGTCGGAAGTTAAATTATTTAGTACTGGTACTTCATATATTTAACAGTCACAAAAGATATTGTCAATATACGTAGAAGTATCGTTGGTTACTCGTGTCAGTTCATTAACTCTGTGCGTTAGATTAAATGACTTAAACAAGGTGACTAACCGAAGACTCAATGAAGTTTCCTTTAATAAGTCGACGTTAAAGTCACCATTTACTATGACATATTTATTACTTTTAAATATATTTTTAAGAGTATCCTCCATAGTGGTATCCTCTAATGTACTGCGGAAATTCAACGCAGGATAGTTCGATAGTACGTTCGATAGAGAGAGCCACAATATCTTTTCGAGATTTACAAACTATAACATTCCGTTCTAATATTAATGAACTACCACGAATAGCATTCTCTCTGTACTTGACAGTTTAAAGCTATTAAAGCTGGGATATTAAATATGTCAAAACTTTTTATTCAATGCTCTGTGAAACAAAATACATGAGTTTTATAACACTCCGAAAATAATTTTATTTCATGAACTTCGCCACCTATATATTTTCACCCTGTATATTTTCATGTATAATATTTAAGTAGTGTATAGATTTTGTCATTTTATTTAGTTTAAACTATGAATTTTAATATCTTTACTTCAGTGTTAGTATAAATAAGATTATTATTTTTATTATACATACGATCCTTGGTAACATTACACATAAAATAATTATTAATATTGCAAGCAATTAGGTTACCAATTTGTCTTCTGGTTTTTATTTGTAGATACATAATACCCTCTGTCAACTTAAAGCTATATATGAATTTATTAATGTAGAAAATTATTTTAGCATAGTATATTATTGCCTTACTTATCTTTAATTAATAAAAAAATGGAAGGTGAGGAATAATTTCATCCGACACATGCGGGTACTCTTATGATCTTTTTCTTTTCAGATAGGCACGATTTGAAATGTACACACAAATTAAGCCCCTGTAAATTCAATGGCACCCGGGTTTGAACCCTCAATTTTCGGTTCAATTCCGGTGGCCATCTCGGCTTAGAGTCACTAACTTTTTCATTATTTCGCCAATCGTTTGGGAATGTTTCTATCGTCTCTCCTATCTGAAGAACAAGCGATGTTATCGGCTCTAACCTAATTTCATCCAAAGCGTAATAGCGTTATGAAAACTTGATTAAATTTTTCGTTTAATTTAATTTACATTTTTTTATAATCGGCATCAAACGTTCCTGAATATTACTTTTCCATTTTACTGAACAATTATTTACATTAAGGCACTGACTTGGTTCACTCAGCCGGAACGCAACAAAATTAAGTATTTGTAGGTAGAATATGATGAGCAGTACCTAATAAACATTATAGATTAATTTTTGCGTTGTCCTGTTTCAATGACAAGGTGCTAGTAAAAAAGTTTTTACTTTTGTATCATTTCTGATTATACCGTATATTCTTATTTCTAGTGCATTTATTAATTAATTTTTGATACTATTTTAAAACAAACACGTTTAAAGCTTTAATATTTAAATAATTGAATACTTTTTTTGCTATTTAGTGCACTAATTCAATTTAAAATAAATAATTCAATACAATTTAAGTAATACTTTAACGACTAAGCTAGTTCTTAGAATTATTTGATGTAAATCATTTACTCACTATTCGATTACAAAATAAAATAAAATAAAACTCCTTAAAGAAAAGAAAGAAAAATCAACAAGTGTATACACAAGATGTTTCTCAAACTCAAACGCAAAATGTCAAGCAAAGTTAAACGCTTAGTAATATTAAATAGAAGAAGGGAAGTAATTAAACTTGACTCGAATGTTCTGAAAGAATCTTTTCAGTTCCAAGTCGTTTATTGTGCCCTGAAGTTGCTAGAGAACGTACTTAGTTAGACGGATTGCGGGGCTCAGTAGCACTGCATAAAATAGCATTATGTTTCTTCTATATTATGGTAGTTTAAAAAGTAAAACTGTTTTTCTATACAATCTATACTAATATTAAAAAAACTAGACTAGTTTGTTTGGTTTAACGTGCCTAATCAGGAACTACTGGCTTAATTGGAAAAAATATTTCAGTCTTACATAGGCTTTTTATCGAGGAAGGCTATAAAGGTTATATTATCATCACGCTACGACAAATAGAAGCAAAATCGTCTATCACAGAATTTGTAATATAGCTGTGCAAAGTCGGGACGAGTAGCTAGTTACATGAATACTTATTGAACATGAACCATTGGAAAATATTAAAAAGGTATCAAGTTTAAAACATACATGCCTTTTTAACTGAAGTTAGGAGCTACCGTTTGTTATTGAAATAGCTTTACTGAGTCGTTCGATAATCATAACCCCCAAGTTACCATAAATTCCTTGAAATATTTGCCATTTTAGTGACATAATGCTATCATCAGTACCACTGCTATTATTATTTATCAAACTTTTTATACAATAAAAATGGCTCTTGCCACCATCGACGTTTCTGTTCTTACTGTGCCCCGTGGAATTAGCCGTGATGATGGTAAGAGAGCTGAAGGACTGACATTGGTTCCCTGGGAACGAGGACGGGCCTATTGTGGGACGCTACATTCTTTGACACGCTGGCCCCGTCTCATATTCGAGAAACAATGTTAAAAGTCGGAGCCGAAAAAGCTAAAGCGAACAAACGATCCAAATATTTTTGTCTTATTCCAAATTATTTTTTTGTCTCATTTGCTGTTGTTGAAACACTTGGACGTTGGAGTAGTAGTAAAGTTTTTTGCTTCATTAAAAGTCGCTCTTTTTGTCGTGTTAACGCCGTATTGCTTAAAATTGCTTCGAAAAAAAAACCATTATTTCTCGTAAAAAATTTTCCTAAGTGATAGACATATACCATAGCGGAGTTTATGGAAGACCTTTTTAATGTACTGAAGTACATTATTTTGATCTATCTTGTAGGTTTCAGCCAGCGTTTGCAATGTAAGCGCAAAAAATGTGTTTATTTATGACATCGCTTCAGAAACCTCAGAAAATTAACAGTGTTTCCCTACTATATTGTGCATGTAATATACATGTAAACCTTCCTCTTGAATCAATCTATCTATTATAAAATATCGCATCAAAATCCTTTGTCTAATTTGAAAGATCTAAGCATAGATAGTGATAGACAGCGGTAAGCGACTTAAAAAATCCAAATTATAATTTCAGTAAGGACATTTGTTGCAAATAAATGAGTTAATTTTAATAATATATAAGCAGCTTACCAGGTATCGCATACACTAAAGTGAAGCTGAAAGTTCCAAACTGTTTCCGAGTTTCTTGACTCGGCCACTCTTCTGTGCAGAAATGTACATCCTTAGTTTCTATCTGAAACAATAAAAGTTTAAATGACGTGTAAAAAAGTGAGAAATAAATCGCCTGCTGCTTGTTTTTTTATTACATGTATTGGAAAATTTTATATATGTTAAAGGGATCTTTATTTCCGAATCAATGGTAATTTTAACCTTACTATCATTAAATAAATAATTTGTGCTTTGAATAAAATAAGTGGAAGGAAGAAAAGCGAGAGCGGAATGTGATTTACGGTAAAAACTTTAAACCTAATTTCACGAAAAGTAACATTCTGGCGCTTAGGCTTTTCTCACTTTTCACTGAGTAAAATATTCCTTATTTAAGTAGGTGCTTAGTTGCACATTTTAATCATCGTGATATTACAGTAAAATTTAATAGTAAGCTACCATTGGTTAGTAATACATTACGTTCGTAAGTTATCCTACAGGATTTACCAACAAGAACCACAGTTCTCTGTTTAACTCTTTACAAATACTTGATAAATATATACATTGGCCGTAATTTAGTGAAACTTTAATGTGATAATAATATACCTCCGATATATGTTTGCCATCTGATGGCGAGGTGTCACCACCCCACTTAGACACTGATACTGTAAGAAATTCTATTCCATAATTAACCAATGTGCCACCAAACTTGAGAACTAATCTGTTACATCTCTTGTGCCTTTACTTATGCTGACTAACTCACCTATCAAATCGGAACACAACAATACTCAGTATTACTGATTGGCGGTAAAATACCTGATAAATAATTGTCACTACCCAGGCGAGCATACATTTCAAATACATTTGGAACATATATTTATTACTACTTTACAAAATAAATCTTAAATAAACCGTACCGAAATATTCTTATAAGCCTTAGATATAACAGGCACTGACTCCTTCCTCACGCACGCCACTATTAACAGCGGTATGAAGATAAGCAATGCTGCGATCCACAGAAGTGCTAACAGCATCAGCGCTTGCCGACGTCCCGGCGGTCGGAGGCGTGGTTCTGGAGAAATGGATAGCCAGCGATCCACTGACATCGCTGTCAAAGTGAACACACTAGCAGCCACGGCTACACCTGCGGGAATAAATTGTTTGACAGTATTTTCACACTGGAGAACACGAAGTAAAGGCGAACCCTTAAATTCACAAAATAATTAATAATTCAGATGAAATGTTATTTTGTTTGCACAAATTATTTATTGAAAGGTAAAATTACAGCAAATAATTATTTTTGTCACAAAGATATTATGTAAATTATACAATGTATAACAAAAATATAAATAGTAAAATAACGACGATAAGTAAATAATTTCTATATTATATACAGGGCTAAATTGGTAATTCGACGAAGGTATTCCCGCTAGGTGCCATATGCATTATGCAAAAGTGAACCATTTTTTAGTTCTCACGTATTTTAGCTTTTTTCAAAATATATAAAAAACGCGAGCCGAAATACGATATTATTTCAATATTTGAGTTTTTTCTTCATAAAAATCCCTTAAAAACAAAAAAGAGACGTTGTTAAACTTGTCTTACATATTGTTTTAAAAACATTACCGTTTTCTGAACCCTGTATATTTTTTGTTTTAAAACCCAGGCAGGCACCACTGAAATTTCATGTGCTTAATTTGTGTTTATAATTCATCTCGTGCTCGGCGGTGAAGGAAAACATCGTGAGGAAACCTGCATGTGTCTAATTTCAACGAAATTCAGCCACATGTGTATTCCACCAACCCGCATTGGAGCAGCGTGGTGGAATATGCTCCAAACCTTCTCCTCAAAGGAGAGGAGGCCTTTATCCCAGCAGTGGGACATTTACGGGCTGCTTATGTTTATGTTTTTATGTTTAAAAAGTATTTTAATACTATTTGAATTATATTTATCTATTAGATTTTTTTCAAACCATATCAATATTTGTAGGTAACTGTAACTCTAATTCGCGTATGGAGCGACCACCACACTGGTTACTATCGCTAAGCAGAAATAACCTGCAACCCCGTTTGAATAGTGAATAGGTCAGTCTAAATACAAGTACAAGAACAAAATCGGTGTAAGGAATATTTTAGAGATTTATATTAATATTGAAAATGATTATTTATATATTCTCTATCACGAAAATTACTTTAAATAATAATATAAGCAAACATTTTACGTAGTCTATTATAACACGTTGTAGGTGGCGCTGCGAAAAGACCCAAATTAAATGAAGTTTTACTTATTGCATAATTAATAATTTTTTTTACAGTAACAAAATATTTTGATGATAAACGCATACGATTAGATCATTATCACTTCAAACACTAATTTAATCGATTACAAACATAACATACAAACGTGGAAACTCTATAGTTTGACAAATTAAACGAATAAATACAATAAATGTTATTTCAGCGTTAGCGGTACAATTACTGCATAGCAATTCAATTAATGCCAATCAAAATAAGTGTAAGTTGCTCTGTCAAAGAATTAATCAACGCTTTTCAATAGAATATTCAATTGAATTTATGCACAGAATGGAACTAACGTTTCAATTATTATTAATACGTTAGCAAATTAATGTTTTTTTCTCGTCTCGTGTTATAATAACAATGTTTTACTAACTATTTTATTGCTATTCAACTTGTCAAATTTTAAAAGGAGGTTCATGTATTGATTTATTTTTATTTAGAATTTATATTTAAAAAATTTATTGACTGTCAAATTTAAAAAATGCTGTTTTAATATATAATTTTATGTCACAAAACTATAATCGTTTTCTTTATTAATTTTCACAAAAATATTTCTTAACAAACAATTATGTGTAAAATATAAGGAAATATGTTAATTTTAACATGAAAAATATATCAGTGAGAAATTAAAAACTATGTGTTATTGTTTACGAAATGACGTTTGAATCTCAAAAGCTATTTTGTAAGTAATATAAACTAATTCGTATCAAATTACCAATGATTTTGATTTCTTTCAACATCAGAAACGGAAGTAAATTTTATTTAATTAAATTAATCATTGTAAACAATGATTCCAAAGTGTTCACAAAAGTCTAATTGAATAGAGTACGTTTCATTTTTTACCCAAATCAAACCGCAGAATATGGTCTTATAACGTCAGAAAGTTATATACGATAGTAGCTCTTATAAGCGTAGCTTTTAATGGATTCAAACATCAATATAGTTTGTGAACGTAAGTTGGTTTTCAATATTTAACGACAGATGTCCGAAGCGAGTTGTAATGGAATAGTACTACCATTCGTTTATTACGAGTAAGTCTCAATTTCATTTGTTGACAAAAAAAAAAAAAATTGTAATTCTGTACAATTCGAATTGTAATTACTTATTTCGTATTTACTAAATTATTATATATGTACATATATATATATATACATGTATACGCAGCATTCTCAATAAACATAAGAAAAACATTATGAATTTTTCCATTTTTTTTTTCATTTGTTAAGCTGTATTTTACACAAAACTCAGAAAATTGAAATTAAAATGTTAATTAAAGCAAATAATGTAGTACCAACTGTTAAAAAAAATATTTGGACGTTATTTTTATACAAACGCAAGTCAGAATATTCTGCTCTTTTATAAAATTTTAAATAAGTTCATTCGGCTCTTTATGTTATTCTTGATATAATAAATTAAATTAACAGACAAATTCAAAATATATAACAATTTCATAAATAAGTTTCATGCAAGTCTCCTTGATCTTGCAAAAGGTAAATATAATAAAAAAAGTTCCTTTGTTTAGTACATAAAAATGTGCTACGAACCCTCATAAGTCACGAACAAAACAGAAGTTGTTAAGTAATCGAAAAATCTCTCCATTATAAAGGTTTAGCGAAAGTTTTCTTGAAGCTTTATTCTATTGCAAAAAAAAACCCCGAGAAGTTATTAAGCAGTCAAAATATGGCACCGGTTTTATTTCGAAGTTTTCGAATTCGATATTATGCTTGAAATACAATGCATGAGTAGTTACTAACTCTAGTTAAAATACATAGTTCTACATATTTTTTTTTTTTAATAAATGTAATATAAGTATGGGTTATGATAGTTCTTATGTATGAAAGTAAATAAACTCCTACTGTTTATGCAAATAAACTAATGTATAAATAACAAGTTATTTTTGGTCAGCTATATCACCCACTAGCACGGATTTTATAATGTAAATATAATTATTAAAACTTAGTATGAGTTGTGTTTTAATATTTGCCGTGTATCAAATAAAGGACTTAGCTCAGTGACTTACAAAGTATATCTTCAGCTCTTATTCGCTGCCTTGTTGGTTTCAGCTCAATAATTGCATAGTTAGCTCAATAGTTTTAATTTTTTTTTATTGTTTATACTATTTTACTCTGAGATGTTTTTTTCCAAGAATAATTTCAAAAGCCAACTTGGCCCAATGAGAAGAACGCGTGAAGAAAGACGCGCATTTTAACCGATGAATGCGGGTCCAAACGCAGGCAAAACTTAATGAATTTTCATGTACTTAATTTGAGTTTGTCATTCAACTCGTACTTGGGGGTTAAGGACAACATCGCGAGAAAACCTTCACGTGACTGATTTCAATAAAATTCTGCCAAATGTATATCCACTAAGCCGCATTGGCCCAGTGTAGTAGAATACATTCCAAACCTTTTCCTCAAATGGAGAGAAAGTTAGAGTGGCAGTGGGACATTTACAGACTGTTACTAATGGCATCTTCATCGTACCTTGTATGTAGTTCACAATTTTGCAGACCGTTTCCCCGTAGAACCATACGAGAGTAATGGCCTTGCTGAGCTGGATCGGCATACAGACTCCTGTCACCAGAAGATCCGCTGCTGATAGGTTCACTAAGAAGATGTTGGTCACACTGTCAACAAAGTTAAATATTAATAATATTTAAATAAAAAATCAGGAATGTTAAACGCTTATCGTGTTTATTGAATTAAAGAACACACTTAATATGCATGCACGCGTACAAAAGCGGACACGCTCGCACTAACGCAAGATCGCACGTAAGAAACGGATCTTATATCAACCATGTAAGCTTGCAGTGTGCTATTTATATGCTAAATTTCTATTTCCTTTTCGACCCATGATTGATTGTAAAATCCACCAGGAATCCTGAATTTTGGATAACTTTTTGTCACATATGTAGGTATATCATATATTCCGCGTGTACTGTATTCCAATTCTATTCCAACTGTGTATACTCTATTCCAACCTCAATAAGAGGAGTAAAGCCAAATAAAGAACATTTGACAGCAAATTGACGAAATATCATTGGTCGAAAGCTTGAATTATTATTTATGATATTCACTAAGGACTTGTGAAAAAATGTCGTTCTGAACGTCGACGAAACTGTTATCGGAATCTTGGAAGTAATATATAAGTAGTTAAGGTGAAATAGTGTTGTGTTATTAATAAAGATATTTTATTCATAAACTCTCTGGCTGATTTATTAACGAATCGCATGAAATAAGTAAATCTAATGTTTGTTTATCTTTTTTCCTACTTCCATTGGAATAGGCTATAGAATACGTTATACAAATAAAATAAATAAAGAACTTATGCCACCATTCTTCTCCATAGCAGATTGGTGAATTTCAGAATTTCGTTGAAATTAGATACATTCAGGTTTTCTCATGATCTTTTCCTTCACCACCGAATATAAGATGATATGATGGTCTCATCTTCTCATCTTATATTCACATTAACACAAGTTAAGCACATGAAAATTCACCAGTGCTTGACTTAGTATGCACGTAATCATCGGCTAGATGACTAAGTGCGTGCCTCAGAAAACACATGTTCCAGTAATCTCTCCGAATGTATTGGATTGTCGTCCCATTTCATTTGCGTGTGCTCGCCCACATGTGTGTACAAATAGAACTTAAATAACTTTGCAGTTACTTCCTTTACCGGCGGCTTTGGCCGAAATTTATTAATATTACATCGTATTGAATATTGCTTTCTTTTATACAATACTGATATTCGATTAGAAATTATAAAATAAGCACTGGTTTTATACTGAAAAAGTTTATATCCGAAAAGGCAAACGAATCTCATAATGTGTAAACAAAATTTACATTTTAATTATAATCAGAAATTTTTTTGTGATGCTTCTAACTTATCTGTTTAAATAGCTAATAAACTCTTTAAATATATTCACTAACAAAGGGAATAAAAGATCTTAATTAGGTTGTTGCCATATTTAATTTATGTCTAGCTTAGCTTAATGAAGAAATAAATGGACTTTAAACGAATTCCATTTTTCGTGTATTTAGAAATAGCGTAAATAGATCTATATGACCACGGTCAGACCTACTGTCCTATATGGATCAGAGTGTTGGGCCACTAAAGGGATGAATGAAAGACAACTGACTTTAGTGGAGATGAGAATGTTGAGAGGAATGTGTGGTATTACGCGAATGGATAGAGTAAGGAATGAGTACATAAGAGGAAGATTGAAAGTGGCACCGGTAACCGAGAAGTAATGTGGATACCGGTGATGTGGACACCATGATATGGGCATGTTATATGGAGGAATGAGGACCATGTTGTGAGGAAGGTCTTGAGCATGAACGTGAATGGATATAGAGTAAGAACAAAGAATCAATGGATGGATTGCGTGAAAGACGTTATGGCTTGAAAGAATATGACGTCAGACAGAGAAGAAGTTAAAAAGAAGACATAGTGTGCCAACCCTACATAAAATAAGGATACGGGCAGGGGGATGATGATGATAGAGATAAAATATATAACTTAAAGTATTAGAGTTAATAAGAGTTAAACCTTTTTTAGAATATTGCTTCAATATCTTTATGACGTACCCTAAAAACATGAATAGGTTAGGTTAATGCATTAAATATTAAAATTTTTTGGGCGCTATTTTTTCTAATTCCATTAATTTATTAGCTTTTTCTCCAATTTAAATTTAAGATAAGTAAGAAAATCCATATAATTAAAAAAGAAGACCAGTAATATATAAAACTATAATAACAGCGTCACTTTGTCTATTGTTCATTTAGGAATATTTCGTAGATCAACTAATATAGGTCTAATTAATAATTCGAAGGCTGGTTATTATAAAGGAACTCGAGCTTAAATATAGTCGTCACTTACAATAGATTCATTACATTTTATAGGATCAAACAATATTTTCCCGGTTTGTAATAAAAACACGAATAACATGATTTTCTTTCAAAATGAAATAAATAATAGTTCAACGACGACGATCTGCACTTATAAGTCTGAACGGAAATAAATCCGCAATATAGAATTAAGAGTAACTACTGAATTTATTTTCTGTTCTCGATAGGATCCATATGAGTGCACTTGTAACTTAATTACTCGTAGAAGTCTATTTGAATAAAAATATTATGAATTGATTTAATTTAATATAAAAAGTTGAAGCAAACTCGAAGCCTTTAATTTTACCCATAATGGAATATTATAAAATGTTAGGTTATTTTGGAACATGATTTAAGAGAAGATGTGTCGTTATGTAACAAAGTGATGATATTTGTAAGGGACTGATTGGTCTCGTGCGGGTAGACATATCGTTTACATTAGATAAGTGATCTTACTTTCCACCGGTGTAAGTATTACGAGCCGCTTCTCAATAAATCCTGTCACATAATCGTCCCCATAAAATAAACGTCACTTACAAAAAATATATTTTTATTTATTACATATGTAAATAATAAAAAACTTTAATTTACATTTTTGAGCATTAGTCGAGATAATAATACATGAGGAATTGGAAAAAATATAGGTCCCTTTGATTTAACTGTGAATTTGCGGTATTAACGGGTAATAAAACCGTTAAGACATTTAATTGAAATTAAATAATAATTAATTTCCTATCCAACAGGGTTGCCTAATCGAAAAATATATATATTATTAGTTAAATTAAAAAAAAAGTAGCTTAAATTTTATATTTAAAACTGCATCTGGGTAGCTGTTAATTAATACATTTTAACAAATGCTATATATAACTTAATCATATTTATGTTTAAAATTACAAATAATACGAAATTGAAAAAAACTATAAAATAACATGCCATTACATGTCATTACACCATTGGTATTAACATTAACGTTATATCAAGTATCTATAGATAAATTTCGTTTATGATTGTTACCATTTACATTATATTACAAAACATTTGGTAAGATATTGGCCAATTTGTCCAAGAGTAGCGACATCTGCAACGATCTTAAATCATAAAAACTCTTCTGTTGTAATGAGTTGGGTTATTTCTGTACTTTTCTTAAAGGAACATTCAAAGCTGGTCTTGGAATACGCTTATTGAATTTGTAACGGGACAAATTATAGCCATACGTCATGTAAAGGTTTTTTGGGACTTATTTTAATATTTTATTCATAATTTGTTTACTGACTAGGTCTGTAATATTTGGAAAAAAATGAATTTATATATATTTTGGTCTAACTCTTTGACATGCAGACTTTTTTTGTAAAAAGTTTATTTTAAAATGCGCCTTTCTCATAAAGATCCGATGTTGAGTATTGGACGATAATGGTATTCTTGAATAAATTCCTTTAGACGCACTGCGATTTTTGGTATTAACTATATGCCATTGAAGTCGTTTTATTTTAAGATAAAAATTAAACAACTCCATAAATTAAAAAAATCTACATACTAAAGTAAAGAATTTATTTATAGCGATTTTATTCTTAGTCACAATTTATTGGCAAAAACATTAGAGGATAAAGTTTTCTTACCTTGATGATATCGTGAGCCTAAAACCGAAACCCGTTCAAAGATAATATCGCGATAAATTGGCTCTTTAAAGTGTACGGATTAAGGGATTTCAGATGGAAAAGAAATTCGTGAAATGTTTATCGTTGATGGATCTACCCCTATTATATATAAGGATTGCTGTTTTGATTGATTCTATTCTATTTTGGTTTCATAAGACATACTGAAAATAATATTAGTATATTATTTACTAAAAGAAAACTGTTAATCGTTCGATCAGTAAATAGTTCGACCTCATTCTTTTGTAAATGTGTGTTTTTTATTTCTAAACAAAAAAATAAAATTAATTAATTCTTATCGGGAACAAGTAAACCTGACTTAATTTTTTTGTAAATCAGCAATATTTACTACCATACACATGATAGCATTATGGAAACCTTATACAATGGTCACGTTATTATTTCAAGACGACTAGAATCGGAATAATCTTGTATCTGAAATAGAGTATTTATATATTAAATAGTAAATAGATTAGACAAATTTAACCCCAAAAATGCGCAAGTCTACACGTTAACCACTCAAAAGAAACCATACATCGTATTTTGATAACATACACCAACATATTTTACTGCCACAGGTAGTATCGGAATACTTGGCAGTGATTCGAGTGTCGTTCATGACTGCAGTTGATTTTAAGTGAAGGTCATGTCTAAAAAGCTTGGTGTTTTCAGCTAGACGAGATAGAACTTCACGTCGGCTTTTCACCAAAATTTATACAAGGCGCAAATTGGGCCTAACGTGGCCTACTGCTCTAACCTCTGAGCGAGAGCTCACCCGTACCAGCTTCTTCCATTTGAACGTATCTAACCTGGATCGTCTCGAATAGTTAGCAATCAACACCTTTGCCACCTGCTTGATCGTTTTAATTTTGCGCAGATACATTTGATCACTCTGTAAATTGTATTTACAGAGTGTTAATTTATTATTAACGTTTTGGTTAATACAATTTACAAATTAAACAAAAACATATAGCATATAGGAATAGCATATTACCCACCTGATAGATACTAGCGCCCATAAACATAGACGATGTAAGAAGTAATCACCATTCCTTATTTTGCCAATCCACCACCAATCTTGGAAAATAGTTGAAGGGTATATAGTTATAAGTTGGATATCCTTTGTTGGAACACAATAATACTAAGAGCTGTATAGTGATAAAATATATACCTAACAAGACAGGCTTGTTTATTTTATAAATAAACTCATATATTGTATAGACGATTCTAATAATACTTTCAATACATAAAATAAAGTTTTATTCTATTGTATCTGCTGTAGTTTGGCAGCTTTCGCTTGAAAAGCGCCCAGACTGGCTAAATTGCTATGGCGATAAAATACTACATTACAAAAAAATATAAGTAACTGTCTGTACATGTCCCAGTACTAGTGAAAACATTTTCGAGGACAACATTATGAGTTAATTCCATAACACAATTCGAATGAGGGTAGGCAGATAAAAATACAGATTTCCATTTGAAACTTATATTGATGTTTTGAGTTATGAAAAGTTAGTGAGCCATAGAAACTACAGGAACACAGGTCATAATCTCTTTGTTCTCAAGGTTAGTGGCGCCTTCTCGTTATAGAAAATAGTTAATATTTCAATATAGAGGTTTCGTATAATGTATTTACAGTTGAGGACAATGATTATACACAGAAATTGAGACTATGAAAATCAGTGGTCATAGCCCGGTGAAAACTAAACTCGACTAGTTACGGTACTTTTGCATAAGTTTCATCCAAACCCTTTAGCAATCTCGACATCATATTCAAATATACTATATACCCTAATTGTTGTCGCCTGCGGCCTGCCGTAAAAAAAAAGCCGACGTCCTTCCTAGACCTTCTTATACTGAGTTTCATTAAATTTGGTTCATTGGTTTGTCCGTGAAAACGTAACAGAATTTCTTTTGAATTTATAACATTCGCACAGATTACCGTCCTGATCATTATCAAAAAGTTCCATGTCAGTGGGAACAGGAATACTTGAATCTTTTTGATAGTTCTTTATATATAATGTTACTTACAGATGAACAAAACCTGATGGATATTTCTGTCCATAGATATTTCTTACATCAGCAATACACAAACAATTGAGGAAGATAAGCTTACACTGGCTTACTCACCCTTAAAACCGAAACACAACAATACTATTATAGTATTAGTATTCCAATTTGGTGGTAGAATATCTGATGAATATATGGTATTTACCTAGATGGGGTTACCAAATAAAACCAAGTTCTTGTGAAACATACATAATAAAATAAAAATATAGTTATATAGGTATAACTATATTTTTAATTATTGTTGTTAAAAATAATGTACAACTAGGAATAATTTACTAAAATAAATGTTTTGGAAAAGATACCATAAGGTAAGTGGATATGGTATTATTTAATTTATCAGCTTTATATGCGAGAAAATACAGAAAAATAAGTAATATTTTTAAAAGGGTACAAGTGTACGAGCCAGGCAGCGCGTACAGTGCTATCTATGTATCGTCGCATAAACATTTTCACATTATTTCATCAGTTCGTGTACGGCTAGCAATCATACCGCGCGCGCTCATATCATTATATAATATAGTTCTTAATTACTTACAATCAATATATCAATCAATCTATCAATCAATATATCAATCAATCTATCAATTAATATATCAATCAATATATCAATCAATCTATCAATCAATATATCAATCAATCTATCAATCAATATATCAATCAATCTATCAATCAATATCATATATCAGAGACTTTCATTCCACTCTACAATCAACTATCACTTAAAGGTTGTACGGACCGTACAACAAGTATTTCGCACCCTTGTCTTTTATTACATTCTAAAAGGATTTTCGAAATGCATTCGCCACCAATTTCATATGTCATATTAAACTATTAATAATAAAGTTAATTTAACTTCATTCCATGAAATCATATTTACAGATTATTATTATCTTTTAAAAATAATGATTGGATATAATATTTCCATTGCAAAATTGCATGTTAATTTATAAGCAGAATTTATCATTTAACTTCACGTGATTTGCATCTATAAAATGAAACAAGGTTAATCCAAATTGTGTATTTGGCATATTTCTGACAAATTATCATAAACCTGGTGATAAGAGGTCAACTGCTTCCATACAAGTCATCGCTATGAACGGCCAAGGAGCTTAGGTTGCGCTAATCTCTGAACAATTTCAATATCAAAACTTTGATCACGTTTTGATATTGATATTATTCAAATGTATTCGTGTGATGCTTAAATTTTGTTGTTATTGTTAGTGTTATTTTTTACATTAGCAGCCTGTAAATTTCCCACTGCTAGGCTAAAGGCCTCCTCTTCCTTTGAGGAGAAGGTTTGGAACATATTCCACCACGCTGCTCCAATGCGGGTTGGTGGAATACACATGTGGCAGAATTTCGTTGAAATTAGACACATGCAGGTTTCCTCACGATGTATTCTTTCACCGCCGACCACGAGATGAATTATAAACACAAATTAGGCACATGAAAATTCAGTGGTGCCTGTCTGGGTTTGAACCCGAAATCATCGGTTAAGATGCACGCGTTCTAACCACTGGGCCATCTCGGCTGTTAGTGTTATGTATTGTAATAAACTTTCGATACTATTTTTATGAAAACAATCGATGAAAAGATCTTAATATAAACTTAACTTGACTATCTTACGAGAACACTTCGAGAACTAGTTTTAATACACTCCAAGATGGTGTGTAACTCTTTGAATAACTTATTTTAATCAATTTAATAAATTCATTCCGTTAACCATTTGCGTTCATTAAACCGAAGTTATCTAAAATATTAATTGAAATAATCTCCTTATAGTTGTCATAAAACAAATTCTCCCGTGGAAAACAATAAGCTCTTCAAAAGCTCGTAAAATAGATGAATGAAAATAATTTTACATATATTTACATTGTCTATATAAAAAGATATTATATTCAACGTCAATCAATTTTATATTCTTAACCGACTTCGAAAATTATAATATTTTGTTTGTTTGTTTTATAGCAAGGTTTAATTTGGTTTAGTTGGTTTTTATGCTTGTCCAAGCATATGGGCCACCCGATGGTTAGTGGTCACCACCGCCCATAGACAATGGCGCTGTAAGAAATATTAACCATTCCTTGCATCGCCAATGCGCCACTTTAGGAACTAAGATGTTATGTGCCTTGTGCCTGTACTCATTCTTCGAAATGAATACCACATTACTGAGTACTGTTTGTTTAACGATATAATATCTGATGAGTGGGTGGTACCTACTCAGGCGGGCTTGCACAACGACCTGCAACTAAGTTTGAGAGGATAAACTACGACTTTCGATATTTAAAAAAAAATGGTGTCTGTATTTTTAAGAAGTTACTAGCAGTGCGTCCCGACATCGTTCAGTTTACTAGAACTTTAATAATGATTTTATCGCATGGTATATTTTAATCAATTATATAAAAACGTTCACCAACCTAATAGGTAATTTGACGCAAAATGAGAGTTATGTAGATACTAAGGATGAACAACAATAAATATTAAATTCAAATGGACCGCAAAGATGGCCATCAATTTTAACCCTCGTTTAGTGTGGCGTCAAATCGAAAGTTGTTGTAGAAGTATGAAGTTAACCAACGTGTAACGTTACAAACTATGAATATTTATTTTTGTCTCGATTTCTCGGTCCAACACACATTATCTGATAGGCAAACATGACGAAATATAAAGGGAATAGTTATGGTTGGTGGTAAATACAGGCACAAGGGATATAATAACTTTCCTACCACGATTTACAGTTTGAAGTCCTAGCTAGTCTTACCTCTTAAAAAAATTGCTATGTTCAACAACATCTCATAAAATATACCACTTTACCCATCCATACTTCGAATTGGCAAATAAAGGTTTAAACCTTACCCACATTTGTAGACAAAGCTAAAACAAATATTATAAAATACGTTTCGAGACGAGCGATTCGTAAAAATGTGGCGTACATTCCTATTTATTTATTCACCGGCGGATAGATCGCACATTTTTATTTTCTCATGATTCAAGTAGGTCGTAATATCTCACCACGTACTGCTTCAAATTTAATTTTTTATTGACATACACCTACAAATATTTTTTATACGTGCACATATATATTTTTGATACTGATTTATCTTATATATTTTTTTATGAAATATGTAGGTGGACTACCAAATCGACCACCTGATGGTAAGTAGTCGTCATTGCCCATAAACATTGGCGCCGTAATTTAAAAAAAAATCCTTATATTGCCAATCTGCCACCAAAGTTGGGAACCTTGAGCCGTGACAATATTATGTGTCTTGTACATGTACACTGTAACACTGGCTCACTCACCCTTGAAACTGGAAGAAAACAATACTAAGTTAATTGATGTTGATGGGTTACCACCTATCATAATTTACCGCCAGACTATACTCAGACGAGCTTAAGCTTAGCACAAAGCCCTACCACCAAGTTAATGTACCTTTACAAATTTTACGTTGCTGTCAATGGATTGAACAAAGTGTATTCGATTTTATTAAATGTGATTCGAATAAAATGAAACTGTGTATAAAAGAAGCCTTTTCACAAATTTACATATTATTCCTTTTTTATTAGAATTTTCCTGGTTTCCGGAGTTCAGATGTTTTATATAAAATACCTATTTGTATAAAGCCAGGCCCAGTGAGCAGAATGAATACGGGAGGCCTATTTCCATCTATGGATTCGGATTGTCTGATGTTGCACATTACTGTTATGTATAAATAATATCCAAATTGAATTGTACACTAGAAATTCAATTGCACGCATGAAAAACACAATTAAAACAGAAAATATCTCAACTTCAAAAAATTTATGTAAATATTTATTTCAATTTTGCGTCATAGCCATAAAATATTTTATATATACACACATGATACACACGCATCAATTAATTCAATATATACCCAATAACACGTCCACAAAAACAACCTAAATATAACGATCATCTCGAGGCCTAAAGTTAGAATGAATAATTCATGCCATTACTCCAAGTAATCAAACTCTTACATATATCCGATCATATCATAATAGCGGATTCCGTATTTCGGTCGAGTACATTATTCAAACTCCTACAACAATATCTATTAAATTAACAACACCATATAATATAAATAGCTTTACCATTTATTATTATTGTTGTATAGTTTAAAGAACCTGGTACTTTAAAAACGGTGATGCATATTTCAACAACAAGAACAATAAAGACAAATAAACAGCTATGTCATTTCGACACGATATCATTGGTCGAGATCGTGATTAAGGCGTTTAGGCGTTTTTGGTGCTATCGGAGCTTTGGAATTATAAATGAAGGACTGAAGGCTGTTGCCAAATCGGATGAAATATATATCTTAGGTAATTTATATCGACTCCTATCTCAGAACTATGTTCAAATCAAATAAGACCAAAATATTATTTATTAGAGTAGGCTCATAAAACTCTTTTCAGTGTTGAACAGTGTTGAACGAAATGTAAAGATGCCATCGTCTCGCAAATCAGATTCTACCGAGACGCAACTCAGTAGTTCATATTTTCTACTATTCTAATTACAAAGTATGTCAATAAATTCAAATTGTTTTTTTATGTATGTGTATATCGAGCCTAGAAAACAACAAATACTTTATATACTACACGTTTTTTTATATAATTTTATGAACCAAAAGATAAAAAAGGCAAGTTAAAAATAACTATGGAATCTTATTAAAGAATTCTTTCTTTATATTAGTTTTTTTATACCAAAAAGGATGTATTAATTTTGCAAAGTCGGAAACTAGGTGTTATTAATTTATCTTTCCTCCTCGTATCTATACACTTATTGTCACAGTTTCTTTCGAATAAATTATATTATTGTAATTATAAATAATTTTGTTGTAAATATATTGTGAAGTAACTGTGAGTATTCCCACTTTATTAATCTAAATTATAAATAGACCGGACAGCTCTTTTTTGTAATGTCTGCAAAATAATTAGATATAGTACTATGAAAGTAACCAAAGTATACTTTTCGCGCAGTATCAACATCAGTTACTTATCTAACTTTTCTAACCGTGTATGCTGCGGAGCTGAATCTTCCTGTCAGGGACGATAAATGAGTCTCAAGTGATTCCTAGAAATACTGTAGTATCAGTTACATTTAGATCACTGTAGTTTTAAGTTAACTTTAAAAAAAAAAAAAATACGTTAAGAAAGTAAAATACAAAGAGTACGCATTTTTGTCTCTTTGGCATTTATAGTTTTTTTTTTTTTGTAAACCAACTTAATATTTATTGTAGTGATAAAGCGCTGTTCATAATTAGCGTTTTCCTGTGAGTATTAAGAAGTAATCATGTATCATCAGCAAACAATCCAATACAGTGTTTACCTGGGGTCCTCCTTCCCATTTAATTTATATTTTTAAACATTAAATTTATCAAATATAAATTTAATTATAAACATTTATTTACGTCAACAAACCTATTTGTCGGTTTACTCACGAATGAGCTCGAGCGTAAACAAAGTCTGTTTTACTTGGATACGATGATTATTCTGTAAGTAAACTTTTTCTGGAATGCCCGGTTCGATAATAGGAGATAGTTAATCTTTTTTTTTTATCTTTTATCGGTTAGTAGAGTAGGCGTTTGTCTTCCATCTCACCTGATGGAAAGTGTAGATGAAGACGAAGGTGGTACACTCCCATCCAAAAGAAACCTGTTCACTCTACTCTTAAAGGTTCCAGAGTTCAACTCATCAGGAAAAATGCCATCATGCCATAAACAAACACAACTAACAAACTATTTAAAGTAAAGCTACCACCGGTTCGGAATGTAGATTCTACCGAGAAGAACCGGCAAGAAACTCAGTAGTTACTCTTTTTCAACGTCTAAAAATACAGTCATGTTAGTTAAATACACGTACCTACTTTAAAATCCGTTTTTTTTTTTAAACCCCCCTTCCTTTGTCTAAGTATATTTTGCTTACTAAAATCTCTACTACCCTCGTATCAATTAAAATTTCATAACTTTTGGTATGCGTGTTATTTTTCTAAACATTTTGTTCAAATATTCTAGAAGGCTCTACTATAGTATCTAAATGTTGTTTAATGTTGCCGACAAATGAAAAGGTTAACATTAAGGAAATTATCGAATTTCAACAGCAGTAAAGAACCAGAAAATAAAAAAAATGGTCTGTTTTTGTTCGGTTCTGCCCACACGATAAACGGATTTAAAATTACCTTAAAGATCTTAACTGAAGAAATAATACGAATCAGGGTTTGAACATTATGTAATTATTAGTTGTATTACATATGATTTAATTGTTTATATAAAATGTATTCCCAAACAAAAATACACGCTTATACAGGATATTCTACAAAAACACATTTTCAAACGTAACGAATCTCATTACGAGATCTGTTTATTTGTGAATATTTAAACATTAAAAGCTTCTGAAATGGGAGATTATACAAACGTCATCTGACTGAGCATCTAAAATTTATTTTACGTTTTACCCTATATATTATTCAATGTATACCTATTAAGTATATAAAATTAATTATAGATATGCATATATTTAATTTACAGCTACTAAGCAATTAATATATTAATAATTAAATTCTTAACTTTAACTAAAACGAGTAGATACGACGTTTCATTTTAAAAGCCAAATAAACGAATCTTTACAATTATTTACTTCTATTTTATTGTTTTTTTTTTACCAATAGAAACTGAATGATATAATTTTCAACGGAAAAACATTATTCGCATATTCTAAAAAAATAAAAATTTTACATTTTTTTTATGGTATCGGTAGGCGGACGAGCAAATGGGCCACCTGATGGTACATTGTCACCACCACCCATAGACAATGGCGCCATAAGAAACATTAATCATTCCTTACATCACCAATGCGCCAACAACCATGGGAAATAAGATGTGTGATGGGATATGTCCCTTGTGCTTGTAGTCACACTGGCTCACTCACCCTACAAACAATACTGAGTACTGTTGTTTGGCAGTAGAATATCTGATGAGTGGGTGGTACCTACCCAGACGGGTTTGCACAAAGCCCTACCATCAAGAAACATATAGCATCAATCTAAATAATTCTTATTTAAAAATATAATAGGTAATATTATGTCGCCAATACAGCATTATGACGAGGTACTCGATAGATGGCGCTGTTATGAAAAGCGTTGTTTCGTCTTGAATAACGTTCTAGTGTGGTCTGTGCTCGATTTGATTGTTAATGTTGGTTTACTGTTAATGTTTGATTGTCTAATTGTGTTATGCTTCGTTGTTTTCAATGGAAATTACAGTTGAAATCACAGAACACTTAATCTCCAGTTGAAGGTTGAGTGTGCATGAAAAAAATTTTTGATTCAAAGTACGAAACAGAACGGATTTAACATCCAAGATGTCTAATGACAGTGACAAACGAGAAATGGATCGCTCGGCTGGACGTCATAATATTCCCGCTATATATGTACCGGAAAATCGCATCTTTGTATGTATGTATTAAATTATTATCCTTAGTCGGATATATTTAACATAGAGTAGAGAAAACACAATATATAAAAGTTTTTCAAATGCCTTTGTTTATCTTTCGCCGCTTGAAGCGATAAATAATTTTTGTCGTCATTTTGTAACCCATTTTGGCGCGGCTCCAAATCTTATTTCACATCTGGACAGAGCGTTTACATTTCAAAACACAGAACTTTATTTTGTTTCATCCATACATTAAAAATTAATAAAACAACTGGATTTTGTTTGTATATTTGTTCTTTAATATGTAAATATTTACAGTATAAACTAACGAAAAACATTACAGTATTTTATAGCCGCTTGTTAGCGCGACTTCGCGAACGTCTTTGATGGTGACAAACAGTTTTCTGCTTTTAAGCAAGAAAGTGATTTATTTGTAGGCAGGCGGACAGGTGGTCACTAAACCAATGTAACTACAGGCACAAACGACAAAACATCTCTCACTCTCATAGTTTTCAGGGTTGGCGCAATGGTGATGATGATGTTGGTGATGTAAGGAATGGTTAATATTTCTTACAACGCCACTATCTATGGATAGTAGTAATCACTTACCATCAATTGACCGGATTGTAAATCCTACCAATTTTATAAAAAAAAAATGGGTGTCTAACTTATGATTTAAGAAGCGTTGCAATATATTTTATATTAATTATTATCTGTACAAAATCTTAATATCAAGCATTCACAGAATGATTGATAACTAGATCTCAGTAAACCACTGAGTGGACTCGCGGAATATAATCGGATTATTTGATTAGCAGTTATTATATATATTATAGATTAAGACCGGAATTGATCCAATGGTAACGTGTCAATCTAAACTCAAGGTTACAAGTTCAAGCTTCGGCAAACACTACTCAGTCTTCAAGTATTAAAATTGTGTTTATAATTTATCCTACGTTCGGCTGTGAAACAAGGAAAGTTGTATGTATCGGAGATTTTAACCATCATCCTTCTTCATTATCAATTGAATGAGGGAATAATCAAATCTTGGTAAGCTAATCAAGCCCTCGCATACCAAAATTCAATATATTTACTATCGTCTATGTTCTTTCATCTACTAGAGACTGTTTACCTTGAATACTGAGCGAAGAAGATGTGGGATTGAGTTTGACGATTCATTCACAGATGTATATTTATCAAAATATCTGAACCTGAAAAGGTACACGGTTGACAAATACCCAAAGGCCTATTTAATACACTTGGTAAGGGCTTAGAATTCGGCCGCACAAAAGTGGAAGATCGGGTAAGGAGGACGGGGTGGTTTTTTCCTATCCACCGGTACCATTTCTAATTTGAGAAAATGCTCCGATACTGAGATATTGGAAAAAAATAATATTGTAATTCTAGCCTTAAAATTAGTTTGTTTATTAACAATTTCGAAAGTAAAGTGGCCTTCGGAATGTGCACCCCTTCGTGCCTTCGGTTTCTTAGGGATCGGTTTATCCCTAGAAGACCATATTGAGTCAGAGTTCATAGAGTCGATTTTGTACCAATTTTGTTTAATCGAATGTCTTTATCGAAGTTTTCAAACAAAATCATTAAAAGCAACTACAACAAACACGGGTCAAAAAGACCACGCATTCGCGTTACGCGAGTCAAAAAGAAACAACAAACAACGAATTGAAATATGAATAAAGGGTACACATTCGTGACATTTGACACATTCATTAAGTGTTTTGACATATGACAAGCACTCTTGTTTGCTGTGTCCTTGTCGAACACAAACAAAATATGCTACTTATCCTGCTCTTACTTTAATAAATTTACATATTTTCGCGTTTATAGACTATAATAATTTTGTAGTAGAAAATTACGAACGGTGCAGTTTCGCGCGACGCGAATATTATTGTTGTAATCAAGGACCAAACTTCTATACAACACTTTGTTTCCTCAAAATAATGCGGCGGAATTCTAAGCCCAACCTCACTGTTGTATTTCATCGACATCCAATTTGAAATAGAAATTTCGTTTGTCCTAAACCAAACAAAAGATTATCGATTTACAAGACAGTGCTGATTATGCGATCTGCAATAAAAAAACTGCAGTAAGACAGCAGTATGACCCACACGATTGGTACATACTATACGTTGCGATCAGCCACTACAAGTGACATTAAAAATTCATCATCCTCCTGCCCTTATCCCAATTTTACTTGGGGTCGGCGCAGCATGTCTTCTTCTTCCATACTTCTCTGTCAGACGTCATCTCACAAGTAACATTCTTTCTAACCATATCGTCTTTCACACAATCCATCCATCGTTTCTTGGGTCGTCCCCTACCTCTATATCCATCCACATCCATACTCAAAACCTTTCTCACAACATGGTCCTCATTCCTCCGCATAACATGCCCATACCAAGACAGCCGGTTTCCAGATAGCTTCTCGGTTACCGGTGCCACTTTCAAACTTCCTCTTATGACATTAAAAATTACGTCATAAAAATGTCAATACGAGGCAGAAATTAGACCGCGATGGAGGTGCTCACTGGAGCTGAGAGGAGCGGGTTTTTTATACGTAATATTTCTAAATGAGAAGTTCATTTTCTTTTCTTTTTATACCTTCTACCGTAGTAGTACAAAAAACTATCCAAGCGAGTTCGACTAATTTAAAGCTTTGAAGATTAACGATTGAATGCGCTCATAAGTAATCGAACGTGATAATAACCCAATTACCAGCCCGATTAAAAAATGTTAGATATAGCCTACTGACTGAGCGTTGGGCTATTTAACTGCACTATTGGATCCAAACGATGAGCTATAAATATTAACAAATCTGATCGCCTGTATAGTATTTACTTGTGTGAAAATAGTTTATTCAACATATAAGATTTTAAATTAATATGGTTATTTTTTATTACTAACAGTATTTAAAGTGTTCACGTGAACAAGACATTCGTAGATAATGTCGAAATATCGAGCTCCACCAAATAATAATAAAAAACATGGTAAATATCCCGTTTTAAATACTGTTAGTGATATTCAACATATCGTTTGAAATTGCAGTACAAAACATGATCGCGTGGAATGATGACGCCGACAAGAATGTTATTTCCCCTTCGGACTACAGTTTCGTTTATCTAAGCGGAAAATGAACCAACATTCCGATTACAAGCAAAAGCTCAATGCAAACAGTATGAAAGTTTTTTTTTGTGGTTAATTGTTTTAAATGGTACCTACAGATATTAAAACGAATTATCAACACATAATAATAAGATAACTATTAATTAAAATTATCTTTTGTTAGATTAGTACAGAATTACATACAGACTACTAGTTACAGATTTTAATATTTAAATTAGAGGCGGCTAATACAATTTGCAAGAATATTAAGATTGAGCGTGTAAGCGTAAAGCCGATTTCCGATCGGCCGGTGCATCGGCGCAAGCGCCGCCTCTCGTTAACGTACTCGTAGCTACGACAGAACAATAGGAACGGGCGGCCGATCTATTAATTCACTACTAATGAAAAATATTGGCGTGTCCGCTAAGTTTATTTATATATATTTTTAAATTTTTTGTTTTTAATGTTTATTCACAATATTTATTTTTTGTTTATATATTTATGTAATTATGCTACATCTGTATCAAAACTTGGTACGAAGTCTTTGTACACATCTACCAATACACCACACACCATAATACCAAACACTACATATTCTACCGTCAAACAACATAATTAGTAGTTTCTAGTTTGTAAGCGTGAGTGAGCCAGAGACAACTTATTTATTCCCAGGGTTGATAGTGCGTTATAAGGGATGACTAATAATTCTTTAACCACCATCTAATTTACCTGCCTAATTTTACACATTTTACTTAAATTGTATTAACGTGTATGTCTGCCTCGTTATAGAAATAATGTATTTGTAATAACAGTGCTATTTTTACTTCACTTTACTTTCTGAGATAAAGTTGTTCCGTAGTCACATAATGTAAGTAACAACTCGCTTCGTATCTCATTCGTGAACTTACCGTGATACGCTACTTGGTTGCGTGTCTCGTTTTAATGTTATAATTATTATGGTCAATCGCAAATAACTTTCTACGATTCCATTAGAAGTTCTGCGGTGAGTTTCTGTATATGTTTCAGTTCTTACATACATAAACAGCCTGTAAATTCCCCACTGCTGGGCTAAGGACCTCCTCTCCCTTTGAGGAGAAGGTTTGGAGCATATTCCACCACGCTGCTCCAATGCGGGTTGTTGGAATACACATGTGGCTGAATTTCGTTGAAATTAGACACATACAGGTTTCCTCACGATGTTTTCCTTCACCGCCGAGCACGAGATGAATTATAAACACTAATTAAGCACATGAAATTCAGTGCTGCCTGAATTCAGCTCTACTGATTATTTATTAAATTAATTCTGGATTCAAGCTTGAAAATATCCATTTATTCAGCCTTTATTGCAAATGTTGTACAAAATAAACTAGATAACGTGCAGAGAGATTATCACTTACAAATATTGAAAGTGTTCGTACGCGCGAGAGTTAAGTGAATATTAAGATGAGTAAAAAGGGGAGTTGTTACCTCGAAATACCGGCTCCTATTTTCGAAGACACTTTCTTCTTGGGAGCGCTTCCTTGGTCTTCATAAACTAGAAGAACACAGCCAAGGGATGAGCGATGATATTTGTAAGCTATCAGAAGGATCAGGATCATTTTTAAATTCGTTACAGTGGCTAACTTTTAAGCGCGGCGCACTAACGATACACACGTTCCCGCCCACACGATAAGGGAAGTACGTCATACGTCAAAATCGTATCATGGACAATTATCAACGTTTCAATTATTCATTATTCCTAAATACCTGTAGGATTCAACTATAAAATAGAATAAAAACTACAATTCTATAGTAAACCATGTAACGAAACTGGTGACATTTTAATAATATCTATTAATAGTATAAAACAGAATCTCTTTCTGTTTCTGTCTCTCACCGTTTACTTCTTCTAAACTCACTCAACGGATTTTGTTACTGTTTTTACTAGAAAGAGTGATAAATCAAGAAGGGTTTTATTTATATTATGTAAATGTTTAAAAAAGTACCTGAACTACGACACTGATTTATCCGGAAAACCTTTTTCGTACGTAAAATTGTAGATCTTAAAAAAAACTACAAAAAAAGAACTAAATCATAATTATGTTTATGTCCTAAGTACACTCATAACTATTGTTATCTGTTACAGATTAGTAAAATAGTTTAGATCGTTTGCATGACATTTGACATGCAATATAGATTAAAACTGTCTTGTACACAATAACATTCGAATGAATACTTTAAGAGATACCACAGATTCCAAATAATGAGCAACCGCAAATTCGTTCCCTGCGAAACAATGTTTTTTCCTTGGCAATTAAAATAAACCAAGCTTAAATCTATCACGTGTACAAATTTTGCCTATGCTTCTATAACATTACCTTGAGTGGGAACTTTTTTTAATATTACTTATTTATGACTGCTTATTAAATAGAAATAAATAAAGGTTATAAAATAAATACGTGTATCTACTTTATATGTTCTTGCTAAACACAATTCTCATTTTTTTTTTAATAAATCAATCCTGTACGAAGGTAGTTCAAAATGAAACGATCGCCTTTATGCCATTTTATATAAAAAATATAGTTAAATAAAAAGGTATATCCGGTAAATGTCCCTCTGCTGGGCTAAGGTGTCCTTCATTCGCTCCAATGCGGGTTGGTGAAAGAACATGTGCTGGAATTTCATTGAAATCAGACACAGGCAGGTTTCCTTACGATGTTTTCCTTCACCACTAAGAACGAGATGAATGAAATATAAAAATTAAGCACATTCAAATTCAGCTAATTATCTAGATTAAGCCAATTTATCTATAAGACACACACTTGATAATCCTTCTGAGTTTTAATGGCCAACACTTTTTATGTCTGAGATTTATTTTCCGAATCACTTATTAAAAATTACCTTATTTGCAATCAATGAGCTAGTCTAACCCTTTGTATTAAATAAAGTTTTTTTACTCTGACTTTTAGTATTATATAAGTTTTTAATTGAAATTTTAATTTTTTAACTAAATTCTAAGTAGTGACCTTAGTTCAATTATAAATATTCTTATTGCCGAGAAATTTCATTACAAGCACTTTCAATTGCGATAGACAAAACATATCATGCCATCAGAGATGCGTCCTATGAATACAATAATTTTCTTAGCGACATTATTGATCTTATTATCTAGTCAATTACCTTGAGTTAATTCAATTACCAGTGATAATCAGATTAAACCCCCATTCGTAAGGTAGTGTGCTCAATAATAGCGTACGTGCTCAAATTGTTCGAGAGTCTGAGAGAGATTTCTGTTCAAAATGATCAGGTTTTTTCAAAGCGTGGGGCGATAACTTGGTTTCAACGCCCAATTAAAGAACAAAAATAACAAAACAAAAACAAAGGTCTAACAAACAAAAAAACAAAAACAAAGATCTACTATTCAACACCAAAAACCAATCCTTAAGCGAAACAAGTGTCTATGAGGAAAAAAATAGTCCAAATGTTTCGCGTATGAGTTAACTAAATAAGCAGCGAAGAAAGCCAGATGTTGTTTTAATCTATCAAATCGTAAAATCGTATCGCATTTTATAGTCAACACCTTCAAAGACGTCCGAACTGCGAATAGGGCTACGCTCACTGAATATATGTACTAGGTTAAAAATTCGGGCTAAAAGAGGCTGATAATAAAAGGTTATTCTGCCAAGAAATTTTTAGAAGCACAAAAGGGTTTGTCAGTTGCACAGAATATCGCATATATTTTTATTTTATCTAAAATTATGATCTTGAATTATATTTTTTTGTATACAATTTACAAACATTAATAAAAAAATCTACTTTGTTCAGAAATGTACATATTAATCAATTATGATGTAATGTGAAAAACATCAAATAAAAAAAAATAGGGATAGAATTATGCATCAAACACAGCTGTTAGATTATATAGATTTGGCGCGCTACTAAAAATTATTTTCTTTAAATTTATTGAGTAAAAGTAATACTTTAAATACAGACTTTATTACTATATGCATAAATATTTATAAACGAAGGCAGTTAAGACAGGCAATATTCAAGAATAGAGCAATAAAATAAACAACACCCTAACATCAAAGTCGAAATAGTTCCAAGTTAATTTGTTCTATTCAAACGCTTTAACATTGTAATATAAACATAATGTGTAAATTCCAATATGAATAAGAAGTAAGTATTAATAAAAACGTATTATATCATTGTTTAAATAATTTTGGTAATTTTTTGTATTTATCATCATCAACATCCAGAAAATCGCAGTCCATTACTGGATTTTGGCCTCTTCCGAGGTGCGCCAACGTGGATTCTCGGTCTTTCGAAACAAGTCAGATTACAAGACCTTCTTCAGGACATCTGCCCACCTGGCTGGTGTGCCCTACGTTTCGTTCGTCATTCCATGGTCTCCACTCTAGGACTCGTCTGCTCATGATGGTTATGGGTCTTTCGGCGTTTATGGCCACAGATATATCACAGGGGACTAAATCTGCCTCTCTGCAATTTGTTTGTGACATAAGTTTATTTTTTTTTATGAAATAAGTGGCAAGCAATGTGGAGATTCTCCTGAAAATGACCTTCACCACCCATGGACATCTACACCGGAGGCCTTGCATATGTGTCTGGCCTTTGAGAAATGAGAGGCTCTGTTCTTGAAGGTTTTTAAGTCAAATCGTTGAAGTACGAGACAAAAAATGAATCAAATTCTCACTGTTACGGATTTCCCTACAACGAGCTGCTGGATAAATTTAATATATAATAAAAATACTAATGTATAACTGTTGCCATTTTTTTGTTTACTGAGGAGTTCGGGAGAAGGAGTTCGATTTCTTAATACTATAAATTACAATAGTTGTATTGGTATATCAACTTTGCATATCGTTCGAGCTATAAAAATTGACGACAATAAATTTTTACCTAAACAATGATTTAAAATTATACAATAATAATAATATAAAAACAAAATAATTTAACCTAAAATAAAAATAAAAAAAAGGACATAAATACTTGAAAATCAGTAGGTTATTAAATTTGAAACATGTGACCTGTGTATCATCACACGCTAAAGTAGTTTAGGAGCAGCACGTAAACGTTCAAATCGTGGCTAAGGCTTATAGAAGGGTCAACATAATCACAAATCTTTCCGAGAAATAAAACGTTCCGAATAAAGTAAACTCCATTTATAAATATCACGTCTTAGTTAGGACAACATTTTTATATATAATTTGCTTTAATTGTTTTTAATTTATTATTCATTAACGAACTTCAAGATATAATAAATATGTACTTATTTTACTTTTTTTCTAATATTTCTCTGCGATTCGTACAAGTATTATAGGGTTGGTGGGGGCAAGTTTCTGACCCGATAACGTGGGTATCGTCCACCAAACAATTATTTATAGATGTGCAACATCCTTTGGCGCACCATGTATGTTAGATGACTCCTATGTCATTACGGCAAAATACATTACGTTTTCTTACGTATCTGCCGCCGCTCTTTATTCCCTTGCGTGCGCTTGGTAAGCTTTTTTAATAATATATATAGGCGGATGAGAAAATTGGTCATCTGATGGTAAGTTCTCATCACCGTCTTCATCATAGGCGCTTGGCTTGGAGTCGAAATAAATATAACCACAATGTTATGTGCCATTTTTTACATCCCCAAAGCGCCACCAAATTTAGGAGCTAAGATGCTATGCCCCTGTGCTTGTAGTTACACTGACTCACTTATCTCCAAGTCGGTACACAAAAATACTTAGTATTGCTGTTTGGCGATAAGAAATATAATTGTACTTGTTGTTGTGTCGGTAGATTATCTGCTGGGCTAGTACTTACTCAAAAGAACTCGCATAAAGCCCTACCAAATACCCAATTACTTGTTGCTATATATATTGTTATAATTATGAGAAATCTAAAGTCATTTTATTAATTTTATTTCATACATGATTTACTTTTAATTCAATAACCATTCATTTTGATGTTTCACATCTGAATAATAATACAAACCTGATGATTTTCCTTAATTTCCTTATATGTCTGTTACAGACGATTTTAACAATGATGTATATGAACGTGTTCACCCTACCCTACATAGAACACTTTAAAGGCTATTAATCAAATCGACATTACATTCTGTGACGTGTATCAATTAGCCAATCCCTAGTAAATATTTATGCATTCATAGCTCTAGAAATATGACCTCTATTGCTAATTGAAATAAAAGCCTTTATTTAATATTTATAAATCATTATTCACTAATTTCGTGATTGAATATCTGGGGATATTCGGTGTATCGATGAATGGTTATAACATTGTAATAAGAGCGTTATAATATGTATGGCTTTCGAAATCTTTCAGACGTGTTAATGTTAATGGAATATTAATTGAATTGAACTTTGATATTACTTAAATATAGGGGTTTTTTATATAACGACTTCTAATTCCGAATTACAGATTAAGTCAATTAAGATATTTTCAATTCTTTAATATTTTCAATTCGTTAATTATCTGTATATAAGTACGTGTAGCAATAGCTTTGTACTCCTTTCTTACCAGAATGACCCGGATTTATGTGTACGAAATTTGACACTATAATAGTTTATGTGGAGAAGGAGTGCAGAAAGCTAATATGAATTTTTATAAAATATGCATTGCATGCATGCATTGGAAATACATTACAATAATAAAAAAAAAACATTACACACACTAAGATACGTTTAACACATACACGTATATCTACATAATCTATTCTATGCATATAATAAAATAATAAAATCATAACTGATCGAAATCTGTACATGGAAGATATTTGAGAAAAAATAGTACTGGGGGTATTTATTAATAATTTCATAACATGAAGTAAAATAAATAAAATTATCTGTACTAAATTAAATCCGGGGGGTATTTAACAATAACAAAGTTGAGATGGCCGAATGGTTAGAACGCGTGCATCTTAACCAAGATTGCGGGTTCAAATCAGGCAAGCATCACTGATTTTTCATGTGCTCAATTTGTGTTTATAATTCATCTCGTGCTCGGCGGTGAAGGAAAACATCATTATCCACCAACCCGCATTGGAGCAACCTGGTGGAATATGCTCCAAGCCTTTTCCTTATAGGGAGAAGAGGCCTTTGCGGAAAATTTACAGGCTGTTAATGTTAAAAAAAATAATAATAATTTGTAACGTCGGTAGGGCGTAGCTATTTTTATGTTGAAGTTTTTATACGTGGTGTGAAACAATTTAAAAGCATTCATTCATCTCACAAGCTGTTGCATATAGTTATTATTAAATAGCTCAGTAATAATGTCTTAGAGCCCGTTCTATGGGTAGGAGGGGAGGGTCGTTTGTCGTAATATATAATTGGCAATTATAAAACTGTTGTCCTTACCAAACAGGCGCTCCTTTTTGGTAAGGACAACATGGGAAAAGGGATTACTTATTGATATAAATAAAATGATCAGTACGCTCGTCTTCTACATTGTTATTAGTTAAGAAATATTACTTAACATCAAGTTTTAGAAATTTAATTTGAGTAAACTTTTAAAATTATATAAGTCATTATTCACGTTTATAATCTCGGCTTTGCATACATACATTTAAGGCTGAAATTTGTTTGTGTTGTACTACGCTTTATACTTATTAAGTTGTATGTATTTATTATATGGTGTATATTAAACTAATCCATATTATCCTTATTATATAATATTATAAATGCGAAAGTAACTCTGTCTGTCTGTTTGTAAAGGGTTGAAAAGGGGGACGAAAGGTTGTAAGTTGTTGAAAGTATTGTTATTTTTAGAACTAGAAGCATAAAACTTATATGTACACTTATAAACTAACATATCATGTCCAAATTCGCTCCTTAGTGGGTACTAAGGAGCGAATTTTGGAAATTCTACCCCTAAAGGGGTGAAATAGGATTTGAACGTTTGTATGGTCGCCCGTTATTTTTTAAGTTAAAAACATAAAACTTTATTTTTGGGATACTGATGAAAAAAGAGTAGATACGTATTTAAGCGTTTCTAGATAATCTACCACAAAGTAGGTGAAATAAGGGTTGAAAATTTTTATGAGAGTCCGTCATTTTTAAAGTTAGAAGCATGTAATTTTATTTTTGGGCTACCGATTAAAAATTAGTTGATATGCATTTAATCACTTTTGGATATTTTACGCCTAAGGAGAGAAATGGGGTAGACATTTCGTATAGATAGGATAGTCTGGAAGACCGTCATTTTTGTAGTTAGAAGCAGGAAACTTTATTTTTGAGCTACTGATTAAAATTAAGTTGATTCGCTTTTAAGCGTTTCTGGATATTCTACCATAAGGGCTGTAATACATACCAATATTATTCACAAAGAGGTCCTACATTAACGTAATATTTTAAGTTAATTTGTTAATATATTCATATTCTACGCGAGCAAAGCCGCGGGTAACAGCTAGTTAATGCATAATTTCTAAGATATTATGTGCGACATAGTTAAATTAAATATTAACTTTATTATTCTATTCATAAATTTAGGTGTTAAATGTGGCTTATTATTGTATAAGAATAAAAATATTTAAGATTATAAAAGAGATTTTGTATTCGTCGATTTCCATATAGATAAAATTTCATTTGAATATAAGTTCCTGCTGAATATTCTCGATAAAATTTAAAATCTAAATTCCGAACCGGTGGTCGGCTACATCGATCCTGAAACTATTACTTACTTGATGGCAGGGCTTTGTGCAAGCCCGTCTGAATAGGTAACACTCACTCATTAGATATTCTACCTCTAAGCAGCAATACTCGGTATTTTTGTGTACTGGTTTGAAGGGTGAGTGAGCCAGTGTAACTACAGGCACAAGGGATGTAACATCTTAGCTCCCAAGGTTGGTGGCGCATTGGTGTAATGTAAGGAATGGTTATTATTTCTTACAGCGTCAATTCTATGGGTAGTGGTGACCACTTACCATCAGGTGGCCCATTTTGCCCCCGTCTACCTATCATTTCTAAACTCCATATTAATCGAATGAGTAATTTGTTTGATTGAATGAATTTGTAAGGAAACATTAAAACGACACTCACATATTTAGACACTGGAACGTGTACACTGTAAATTTTACCAAACTACGAGAAGCTAGGCAGGAAGTGCTGAGAGTTTGCTTCGATTGAGAATTTATTGAACAACGTTTGTTATTTATACGTAGTAAACATAGTTCTAAATGTATGTAATTGTTTATTTTATACTCGACCCGCTATTTTAGCCCAGAACCTGAGACTGCAGCCTTATAAAATAACAATAAGACCAACCATGCACTTTTTAACATATAAATATGTATAACGATGGTAAAATAACAAACATTTACGTGGTAGAAGGATTTTTTGTGCAAGTCCGCCTAGGTAATATCCACTCATCAGATATCCTACCGCTAAACAGCAATACTTAGTACCGTTGTGTTCCGGTTTGGCACAAAGGAGGCACAAAGGAGAGGGTACTGCTGGTTTTTTAGTTGGTATTCCGGTGTGCCGGAGCGCACTCGGAGCTATGGGCTCCGGCGAGTCCCATATACTCCCCCACTTCCACGTGGGAGAAAGGCGTAACGCGTTTCTCCAGCGAGAACAAAAAAAAAGCTTGGTTACGCATTGGTTATGTAATGAAAGGTTAATATTTCTTATAGCGCCAATATGGCCGGTGGTGACCACTCACCCCCAAATTTCCTACTTAACCCGACCACCTACATATAAAAAGAAACAAATAAAAAAACAAAACACAACGATGTTGTTGCTGCAATTTTTTTTTATAAAAATAAAGTTTGTATAAAATACATCACTAGCGTACTTTGAAAATAGCTTCTGTATATCACTTTAGAGGCAACAATTACTCGGTTCACAAGCCGTTTCTCCGTCCATGTCACGGCCCGTTTGTTCTCGTAATTAAGATCTGCGCACGCTTCAAAATATATTTATTAAAACTCATTGTATTTACCTTAGACTAGATCTAAAGGCGTATTTCATATCACTTTTTCAATTATTGTTTGTGTATTTATTGAATAATGAAACGAACGAACTTCAAATGGAATTACTTCAAATCCAATTAAAATATACTTTATTTAAATTTACTTTTGAATTGTCGTATTAAAAGTTTAATTTGAAATTTAAGTTGGTCACGATTTCTGTGTCATTTATTTCAACGATACAGAAGTTCCGAAATTTGCCCATCAACATTTTTAAACTCTGGATGTAAAGTTGAAGGCGTGGATAGATTTTACTCACACTGACAAATATAATTTTATGTTTTGACATATTCTAAATTTGCTGTCATTCCAACATCGTAACCCGACTTACGTACGTGACCTGGTTCACTTTCTAACAATTTGTATAAGTTCTGAAAAGTCATTCAAAGCACGTCTGACGAATAGTCTGGGTAATGTGCATTGTTTACTTTTAATTTCTTCATTCTATTATGATTTATAAGCTTTTTTTACTAAATTTTAATACTGAATAATTCTCAGTAATAAATGAGGTACTTCCAATTCTTCGGTGTTTGCTGAACATCAGATCAGGTGCAGATAAACGATCACTATCATTAAAAACATCTAATGGCTTTCTAACTAGCCCTGTACAATCATTATTATTTTAAACTCTACCCTTTACCTCCTCAAACTATGAAGTACAATAATATTTATACAAACGAATCAATTTATTAAGATTATTAAACATAATTCATAAAATTAAAAAACAAAATATATAAAATTAATTATAAAAAACAGTTATCAAAAAAATGACAAATTGTCCACCTGATGGTGAGTAGTCACTGACACCACCATAGACATTAGCTATGAGAAATATTAACCATTCCTTACATAGTCAATGCGCCAAGATGGGTAAGATGTTAAGTCCCTTGTGCCTGTAGTAGCTTTGGCTTACTCACCCTTCAAACCCAAAGACAATAGTACTAAGTAACTTTCTGGAGGAAGATTATCTGATGAGGCTGTTGTACTTACCATGTGGTAGGTTTTGCTCAAAGTCCAATACTAATAATTTTATGATTTATCATAAAATTATAGCAAATTAACGAAATACCGAAAAATAACATTTTTAACTGACTTTTCAGTTCCATTTAGTTCATCTCCGTGGAATTTACAGACATATAAAACCGGTAATAATTTTACGTTTATTTTAATCTTATAAAATGCTGATTCAAAAGGGCTTACTCAAATAAATCTAAAATTTAAAAAACTTTAGTCGGACACAATTAGAAAGGAACAGGAAACATAATCTTCTACAATAATTTCGTCGTACAACAACATATTCACCGAATTTAGATATTATTTAACGCATAAAAAAAGTTAATTCTTGTATTATATATAATAAAATTTGAGTGTCTGTTTGTAATATTATAATAACCCATTTTTACTAAATGCATACGTATACACACGGTAGATACCAAAATATTTTTTTTTACAATTTTTGTCTCTCAGTCTGTTTGTTCCGGCTAATCTCTGGAACAGCTGAACCGATTTCGACGGGACTTTCACTGGCGGATAGCAGATGTAATAAGGAATAACTAAGCTTTTATTTTAGAATTATATATAGAATAAAAATAAAATCACGCTACAATATCCAAATAACTTCAATTAAAACAACGCTTACGAAGGCAACTTCGTGCGCGCTAGTAATAAAAATAAAATTTCAATAGGTTTTTAAATATTAATTTTGCTTATAAATTAATTTATTTAATAACTATATTGACAAATACAATTCTGTAGACAGATAATTATTCGCCTGTCAATCTTTAGGCTAAGCAGAAACACACTAAGTTATACTCAAAAATTTAATACGAATATAATTGCGATACAGAAGCAAATTATCCAGTATAAACTATATCAGTTACGTAATGAGAGACAAGGAGCTACTTAAACAGGCACATACAACACAAAAGAGCGCAAAAAAATAAATAACTATCTCTTAAAGGAAGATCAAATAGAAATATACTTTATTCATAACTGTATAAAGTTTTAATTTAAATGATGCTACCGGCATGATAAATCTTACTAAAAACCGACAATTATTAATTTATTATTAAACAATACTACTTATATACTTCATAAACAACTTTATTTTTATTTCTAATAAGACTGACTAGGTATGTATGCTCTATTTATACCCCTTCAAGTAAACATTTCAACTTTAAACGTTGTTATTTAACAATAGAACAACTTGTGAATTCAAGGTATTTACTCTGACAGGCTTGTACTGAACCCAATCAGTAAAATAACACACCCTACACAAACATTACAAGCATTATTAAGTGTAGCTCTCCTTTAACAGCAAAGTTTTTATGTATAGTTCCAAAACCATTCTAATGAAACGAAAAATATATTTTTTTGGCACGAATAAGCATAAAACGAAAATTTATGAAACGTTAAATTAAATTAACTAGTACTCTATTAAGACATTGCGTCTGATTTTATATTAGATCTATTTCTTATTTATTGCTTTTGCTTATTTCATCCGAAGACGGATACAGAATTGATTTGATTCAAGATTAATAAATAAAAGACGTCAATATCTGAACTCCGATGCTTTAGACGATTAACACGACGAGGACCCTTACTAAGTAAGTAAGTAATCTTCAATTGTTTTCTTCGCGCTCCTTATATTATCAGAGTAATATTATAAAAAAGTCTGTATCTTTTCTGGTTTCTTATTAAGCTTTGATATTACTTTAGTTTATAGTTTCGGTACGGGTAACAGCTATGGTATGTACATATGTATGTTTTTTTTTTATTGGACAACATCACATACATTACTCTGATCCCAATGTAAGTAGCTAAAGCACTTGTGTTCTGGAAATCAGAAGTAACGACGGTACCACAGACACCCAGACCGAAGACAACATAGAAAACTAATGAACTTTTTCTCCATCGACTCGGCCGGGAATCGAACCCGGGACCTCAGAGTGGCGTACCCATGAAAACCGGTGTACACACTACTCGACCACGCAGGTCGTCATATGTATATGCCGCATAATAAAACTGTTTGAGATATTTCTCCAAAATTAGGTACTACAAAAAGGTCTGCGACAGAATATATCTATTTGATAAATTTAGATTCAAAGTAACAATTTTCACCTTTAATAAAATGGACAAAACTATTGACAAGTAGATTTTAGTTTAATTGACAAGGAGTTTTAATACTACTATGCTATCAAAGTAAATAGCGTATTAATTCATATGTCTTACACAAATAACTACCTACCTATCTGTTTTTGCAGGGATACAAAACGCATTGATGATTGAAGAACGAAAGAAAAAGAAAATTAGACATACTCGGCTGCTATAATATGCATATATTGTCCACATAGACCTTCATCTTGAATCCCTCTGGTTATTGATGAAAACCGCTTTAAAATCCGTTGCCTAGTTTCGGCGGGAAGCGACTTTGTTTTATACTATGTAGATCAAACGAGCTCGTATAATCTGAAATTCAAATCAGCAGTTTTAGAAATAACAGTGAATATAAAACTAACGCACGAAATAACACCAGAGTCAATCGATGATGATATATACGAGGCGTTACACAATACGGGCTAACAGTCCGGTTAGCAAATGGCGAACATCTGAGATAATATCCTTATATTACTCGTACGAGACAGATAGACAGAGCAAGTATATTTATATAACCATCTATGAATCTAACTTATAAATACAAATGTACACATTAACTCAAAAAGTATGAACGTAATTTTCTCTTTCGCTAGGCCACAATACTCGATACGCCAGCTCAATAAGCCGTAGGTGTAATAAGGTCCTGATCCCTTTTACGTATCGGAATAGGGTGACTTAAAAGAGAGTTTAAGTTCACATGGGACCGATCTGCCTTACTCTAACTCTCTACGTGTCTATTTTTGGCTGATTAGCTGTCCGAAGCCATATTACGATTTTCATGGATGGTTGCGAGGAAAATTAATTTCAATTTTAATTCCTAAAAAGGGTAGTCGCAGAACTAACAGTATACGATGAATAATTCAGACAGTAGGCATGTATAAGTCAATTATTAACTTTGTATAAATTGTTTAAAAGAAAAAAAATGGTATTCGTTACTTGTTTCTCAAGGGCGCTATGGAAGTAGTTTGAGCGATTCGTTAAGAAAATCATCTTCATATAAATAAGATAAGTCAATTTAAAATGTCCCCTTTAAATTATCAATACCGTTAGATTATAAGCTATCTTGCGAGATTGTAAACTTTCGTCGAGATTGTGAACATGTAAACACATTGCTTACAAATTAATGCGTTGTTCTCAGTATATCGAAAATAAAATCGCTTAAATTATAAAAACTGTAACTTAATCTAAGCGAAAGATTATAAAGATAAACTACCGAAGTTTTGTACTTTTTATTGTAAGTCGAATCAATCCTTCGTCAGTTTACAATCTCGCGAGATAGATTATAATCTAACGGTATTTACTTTATATCAGTGATATATACAAATATAAAAATATAAATATATTTTAATTATTGTATAGTCATTTTATAGCCATTTTTCTTGGAACTTGTAGAAATTATCAGTATAAAGTATGTAAGGGCGTTTAGAAGTTGGTAGTACTTGCACTAAAATCTTAGTCTTTCTATCTTTTTGGTCACGAAGTTGCTCCTCGTCAGATTATGAGACTACTCTTGTGTTATTACACAATTCATCTTTCTTTATAAGTTCTGATAAAATACGAACATTTTCATAAAATTAAAGATCTTGCAGGATGCGTCTAATTTTATATTTCTGGTGTATTTACACTAAAATAAATACAACATTATTTGGTGATACGATTGTGCAAGGCCGTCTAGATTGGTAACACCCACTCATTATAATTATTTTCTTCTGCCAAATAGCAATACTTAGTATTAATGTGTCCGGTTTGAAGGCTGAGTGAGTCAGTGTAACTACAATAACTTCTAGTTCCCAAGGTTGATGGTGCGCAATGGAAAAAAAATGGTTATTGTTTCTTACATCGGCAATGTACACTTACCACCAAGTTCACCAAGCTTTTTTTCACGTCCGCCTACCACAAAATAAATATATTGAGAAAAATTTCAACAATATTTAATACGAAATAGTATAATATATTTTCTGATATCGATATATATTCGTAACACTCGAATAACGTAAACTAAATATTTATCAATTGTAATAAATTTAACGCATTCACAAATCTAGAAGCAAATAAACAAAAAAAATCTTGGTAGTGAAACACAAAAACAGTTTTTTTAATAAGTCATTATGTTAGAAGACTAATAAATTTAAGAAGTTGAATGGCGCTTCTAAATACAACTCTCTATATTACCAGCCATTTATATATAGATTTAGAGCTGTTTATGCTATTTTAACAATTAAATAATTAATTGTATTTTGTATTATACAAGAATAAACACCTTAAATAAGGTTTCGACATTAACTACGAGAATTATCTTAATTTATTATTTATGCATACATGCGTTAAAATAGCATTTCACGGAAAATCTGTTTTCAACAATTTAAAATCGGTTCGAGTTCAAAGTACCTTTTTTTTTTTTGCATTCGTAGTAAGGAGACAAGGCGCATAATCACGCTACAGGATTTCACAATTCTCAGTATTTAGTTTAGTCAAGATAAAAACTTCTAAAATATTTTTTGTTCGTATTAGATTTTATTTAGAAATGCACTATAATTATTCATTGATCAAAATCAATAGATGTATTGGTAATGTAAATAAAACTAGTGACTATCGTGGAAAGTAAATTGCAGATCTCTGCTTATTCTAATTAAAAATTGAGGCAATATTACCAAAAATTTTAACCAAAGTTTGCGGTTGGAAAACCGAAGGAGTACCTTCTATACGTATATGGCTAATCGTAATTTATGTTTTCTCATATCGCGTTCGATGGTGAAGGAAAATAACACAGATCTGCATGATGTGTTGGATAATATTTTGCCACATGACTTGCATAGTCACCGATTCGTACTAGAAAAACGTAGTCGAAAAAGAGCCAAACTTTCTGCCAAAGAGGAAAGGAGGTCGTTGTCCAGCAATATGAATGATTATGATTTTATTATACTAAATAGTTTTTTCAGTTATATCACGTTAATGTTTTCAACGAAATATAAAGTTATTATAAAATTTATCATCTCCAAATAATTTTAAATATTTGTTGAATTACAAAAAGGAACTATTAACGTAACTGATATGATTTATACCTTAAATAATATAAATAGCTAAAGTTATTTGAGCTGATCTCTTTACTGCCAATAAATATTGGCATTGTAAAATTTATTAAACTGCCAAAAACTGTCAAGTTTTTATACCTATTATTACCCTATCATTCTGGTTCATTCTTCAAATCTAGTCATGAATGTATGAAATATTTATGGGACGAAAGAATGATGGCGGTTGGTTACAACCGAAATGTTATTTTGATTGCTATTGTATATTTCATATATTTAATATTCGATTAGTATATTTTGGTTATAATTTAATGACGATATCTTATATATTTATCATCCTAAGTTATCCTTATGTTATTAATATTGTTGCGGTAACCTTAAAGGCTATCTCTAATATTGGAAAAATGTTTCGTTGATCTAGTCGCTGGTCTAGCCTAGCAAGGTGCAGATCCCGATTTTCTAGGTTCAAGCAAATAAAAAAAATGTTTTTCTGTCACAAAATTCTCGGAAGCAGAAACGCCTTGTGTAAAGTGATTGGTATTGCACTTAATGAACTGATCCAATTGGATTATAACAATGTAAAATCAGTGAGTACAATTACAATTATTCATACACTTGTGCACTTGTGGTGTGCGTTGTAGTGTGTTGCACGTGGTTCTAATTCAGCTTGGAAGATTTGGTCTGAAGAATCCATGAAATATGTAAAATTTAATAAAAGCTTATAGTAAAAATATAACCGCGTTACAAATACATAAATCGACCATATAAAAGCTTATATAACTGCGGCACTTTGAATACATTAAATTCAAAGTGTAAATACCCTTGTGATGCAAATGGATTTAAATACAAACTATCAAATTAATTAAAATTCGCTGCGCATTCTTATTTTTTGCTTTAGACATAAAAGTTTATTCTAATTAGTCTGTAACATTTATAACGTGATTGAGGAAGAAGAATACAGTTTTGTACGTATAACTATTTAATTTAAGTAACAAGTATATTGGTGTGCTATTAGGTTTAAGAGTTTATTCTCAAAAGGACAGATTCACTTACATGAGAACAATATGATAAATGAAATGATAAAATAAAATATTCGCTTTATTGTTACTTAGTTAACGGAATAGAATATAATTAAATCACTGTATATATTATAATCGCTACAAAAGTGGGTATTCTCTGTATATTTTGAAAGTTGAGACTTAAACCCGTTACCTATTATTATTACAATTTCAGGTCTTAAATTAGTAATACAGTTACTAAATTTAGTTACAGCTGTTCAGTTATTCTATAACTACAAATTATGCCAGCTAGCTGCCACTTGGGATAAAATAACGTTTGAAAAGTCAATTTATGTAAATTTATAATAATTTATCTATTATTATTAATATATAGGCGCCATGACTGACGTCGGTACATAATCAAATTTCCAGCTACACGTGGATATTGCTAATATGTAAGGGAACATGCATGCGATCCTTAGAGTTGCACCAGCAGCTATCTGGACACACTCAACCAGGACACTGCAGCCGTCCACACTTAATATTTCAGCTTCGAATTTCTAATCCAGGGTAAAAAAAAAAAACTTCCTGTAATACGAAATATACGGGTTCAATAATTAAGTAAAAAGGTTTTATCAAACTTCAAAATTCCATTATTAATATATTCTAAAAGGATATATGCTGTTAAAGCACTGAATACTAATCAATCACAAATTAAGAAATCCAACTATTAGGAAAACTCATCGATATAATCAGTATATCGAATTTGAAGTTTAAATTCGGTACTAAGCCAACGATATAAAAATGCAAAAAGAACTAATCGAAAGTTCTTGAAACTTTGAATGGTTTAAGTGTGGAAGGTTGAGAAAATTGACACTTATGTGGCGTATTAGATAATTAAAAAAAAGTCAAAATTATAAAAATATTTATTAATGTAACAAGTCACTACCGTTTATGGACATTTCAACAGATTGTTATATTGTGTTAGAGTGCAAGTGGCGTATAAGCCTTTTCTTACACGATCAATGAACAATGTAAAGCAATGTTTTCTGGTATAACTGCTAAAAACTGTGAGAAGTATTCGCATCCAATCTCGGGTAAGATTAATTGGACTATATGTTGGATTTGTAATTCGAAAATCACAACAGTTTACTTTTAACCCCCTCGAGGAGTGAAGAGAAAATACGATCCTTCCCCGGAATTTAAGCTATCACCTTACCAAAGTTCATCTAAATCAGTTCAGCGATTTAAGCGAGTAGATGTAACGGACAGTTATTTTCGCATTTATAATATTAGTATAGATCTTATATTTTTTGTATAATACATATTATTATTAATAATGTACATCATATAGATAACATATATTTATTAACGTACACATATTATTATGTCATGGACCTACATGTTTAAGTATATTCTTTTATTCAATACTTCCTTAGTATTTTCGTAGTTTACACTACCAAACCCCCGTTACTACGTCGAATCCCATAGGTTATCTCCTAGAGATTACTTTTCAGCAATAAGCCATTACAATTATACGTCTTTCTTAGCGTTATTTATAATTGTTTGTTAATATGATCTAAAATCAAGAGTATTTGAATTAAATTGAATGGTTAGTTTTAATCATGCCACCACAACGATGTCTGAAAATCTGCCACATTGGATCCACGAACCGAAATTGGATAAGTTTTCTGAAATAAGTTCCAAATGTTATCTTCTGAAATAAGTAATAGCTCATTTACAGGCCGTTGTTTAAAGAGCCTAGATGACCTTGCGGTTACAAAATAAACATTGCGGATTCAATGTTGATACAATTAATTTATTTAACACTCTGCATGAAAATAAAATAACCAAAATGGCGCAGTGACCACAACACCGAATCTATCTTAACCGAAGTCGAGCGAGAAAACCGAACAGAGACGTTTGCGTGGGTACAAATCTACAAGGATTCGTACCCACGCAAACCTCTCTGAATATCCATTGCTTAATTTATTAATTATTTATGTATTTGACAGGTTACCGAGCTCGATCAACAAACACAGCTGTAGAAATCTTTGTATACAACATGTATTAATCTTTTAAGTATATAATAATTATTGTTCTAGTTTTGTCACATCAGCTATATTTTTGACCTTTTGATTGAGTGTCACTATTAGATGTATGACTTATATAAGTCAAATATATATATATATAACCCAATCCAATGGCGAGAGGATTGATGATAGACAAACCTTGGATTTACATATTCCATGCGAATAATAGATCTGCAATACATTGTACAAACATCGTTATTAATATATATGTTAATTTATTTATTTAATTTTACTATGTAAATGTATATTTTCAAGAATTTTATATATTATAAGCGTAAGCCGATTTTTGTCCCAGTGATTATGGGACGATGGCTGCATATAAAAAACCGGTTATATTCTCATTATGAAGAGCTGAATGTGCAGAAAATTAACGAGGATTTTTGATTGAAATTTACTAAATTGTTACGATTTAACTAAGAATCAATTTAAGAGTGCGGAAAAAAGTTACTGGCCGGCTAAAAAGCGGTACTATGGCTGTATAAGAAAAAAATGAAAAACGTAACCAAAAATAAATTGTTTTCGATATACTCAACTAACTGAATTAATGGATATTATTTGATATGAAAAAAATCTTTTCTAAGAGGATTTATTATTTTCAAATGAAATCTAAACAAAATCTATCATAGGTTTTGAAATTCCTAAAAAATATTTTGAATAAACGCGAAGTGTCGCGGTAGACCCAGACTAGTATTTAATGAATACCATAATATAATCGTTTACATCTCGATCCGATCGATAATATTAAGAGAATTCAAGGTCAAAGTTGATCAATTGTCATTACTCATACCTTGATTATATTTGGATTAACAAATAGGAATAATTTGATTAGTTTCTGTCAGACAAACAAATCTTATAAAAATAGAAGGCGGACATGGCCAATACGTAAACTTGGAAACTCAAATACTATATCCCTTGTGATTGTTACACTGACTCTTTCACTTTCAAACTGGAATATAAAAACTCTAAGTTGCTGTTTGGTAAGAGAATACATAATACAAGATCGAGTAGGTCGCATCTACCCAAACAAGCAACGTGTGTTGACGTGTTTTTTTTTTGTCTCTATATATATTACGATGGTGTTTATTTCATCAACCAATTAACAGCAATACATATGATGTCACCGTATAATTATAAATAACGTTAGATTACGTAAATTGTAAACTTTCGAGAGATTGTGAACCGAAACTTACTTAAACACTAAGTTTTAAACAATTTAATGCATTCCTTTTCGGTAGAATCTAACCTAACCGAAGTATCATAAACTATCGAAATTTTTGACGTTTTACTTTGAGTTAAATCACCGTTCGCATAATATTTCGGCAGCTTATAATCTCGCTAAACAGGTAAAACTCTTACGATATTTACAATTCTACGGTAACATATAAAATACATTAATTATAAAAAAGGTTTAAATTTGCTAACATCATATAATAATAACATAAATAATTCATAAAAGAGAATTTGTTGGCGTAATTTTTATTCATACCAGATTTAAATCCAAAATTGGTAAGGTGTCAGGGAGAAGAACCTTCGCTTATCAAATAAAAAGCTTAGTTACAGTAGGACAACACGCCATTGTTGTAAATCTATAAAATAGTAACAACATAAAAATGGTATAAGTTGAATCCAAACATTCTCCATATGGTGTACACTGTACCTATGTGACGGATGTAGGCAATTTTAAGGCTTGGGTTTCAAGCTTGGTTCGTACCATTAAAATAGATTTCGAGATTTATATCTATTCTAGTATATATAATCTATTCTAGTATACATTAACTAAATACTTACTTCTTGGTGTAGTGACATTTCACGGCAACAACTATTAGCAATATATTCGTCACAAGGGACAGTAAAATGACGGGAACATATAGAGCAATTAACACATTTTCTGGTTGAAAAAATATATCTAGTTCAGGAACGAACTGCAATGTTTCACTTAAATTACCACTTAAATTGAAATCATTCAAATTATCCAGTATATTTAAATTCACTTCCGAATTCATCTTCAGTTTTTGATTGCATTTATCACTGACGTTATGAAGATTGCTAAATAAATTTTTATGTATTTAAAATATTTCTAGGTCACTTTTTAAAATATAATATAATTTATAAGAACTGGCAATATTTATAGACATAAAAAAAAATAAACATATATGAGAGTAAAAAAGTTTGAATATCGAATGAAATCTTCGCGCGTTTTTTGCTTTATCATTCCCGAATCGCCGAAACGTCCTCGGTTTGAGAGTATCGGCATACTACTGAATGAACGCTTTTCCCAGAAGAGAGAGTGAGACACATTGAGCCGGAAAGAGATAGCATTACAAACGTAGCTTCGTTTTATTAAGAGAAAAGTCGAGTTCTCTGCTACAATATTTAAAACTATTTCTGCAATTCCTATTATCTTAATATTAAGCGTCAGTTATTGTATAGAAATAAAGTAGGATTTTAATAGGCGCTTTTTCGCTTACGTTTATCAATTACGATGAAACCATTGTACTTACAACATAGTTAACGCTGTAAAGAAAATAATAATATATCATCGTTTAGTAGTTCGTAAATATATAATCAGTTTCTGTTTCCTTTCTCTCTCTCTCTCAGCTGAAGAGAATTTTAGACAAAGCTAAGTACCTTATACACAACCTAAAGGTAACAAATTAATATATCGTTGGATAAACTAAAGCCGCTAGTGAAGCTCTAATGTGCGTGTATGACGTGCGAGTCACGGGAAATTGAATCGTAAATAAGAAATTAACCGTGACCAATAAAACATTTCCGAACTAGGTTTATGGTGTCAGCTCCAATACCTTTAATTAAGGAAAAAATAGTTTTATCACGTTTGACTAATTAAAGGCGAATCGAGAAACTAGACAAGTTACTATTGCGGTCATATTTTATTAATAGTACATTAGTATAAATTAATACTTATATGTATATATGCGTTAAAGGTAACTACAGGCACAAGGGACATAACATCTTAGTTCCCAAGGTTGGTGGCAAATTGGCGATGTAAGGGTATAGTTAATACCTATTTCTTACAGCGCCATTATCTATGGGCCGTGTTGATCACTTACCATCAGGTGGCCCATATGCTCTTTTTTTTTGTCTTATGTCTTAAAAATCGCGCTGTTGTGGATTTTCGGACATCTAGGTGGTGCGGGTGATATTTGGAATTTTGACGAGATGTCCGAAGGTCAAATTCAGCAGCCGGGATTAATCCGAACAATTCCTCGGAACATTCCCCGTGATAAATTCTGTAGAAGATGCAGAGCGATCCAACATCTCTACGCAAAGCCAAAGGATCAAGCAGATCGGAAAGGGCTTGATCGTCGATAATTCGAGCCGCTCTATGTTGGATACGGTCAAATGGAAGGAGCTGGTACTGGGGAGCACCCACCCAGAGGTGAGAGCAGTATTCCATGTGAGGCCGAATTTGCGCCTTGTATTTAGACGATGGGCCGACGTGAAATACTGTCTTGCCTTGCTGAGCACTCCGAGCTTTTTTGATGCCAATTTGGCTTTGCCTTCCAACTGACCGCGGAACTGAACAAGGCTCGAAACATCGACGCCAAGTATTCCGATACTAGCTGTGGCGGCTAACGGAATGTTCTCGAATCGTGGAGATACGACAAATGGTGTTTTTTTAGCAATTAACGCGCAAACTTGCGTCTTTTTGGGGTTGAGATGGACTAGGTTTAGCTCACACAAATAATGCCATAAAAAATGTTAAAGGCTGGTTATATTGTTCATTACTTAATATAAGTGTATTAAGTTATAACTTTGTCTGTTCCTAGATCAATCATATTACTGCAAAATCATTTTATTTTTTACTCACACTTTTAGTCTGAAAGAAATCTCTCAACGAAGTAAGCTTTCTTTGAGAAATAATATATCGTCTAAAACCGTATATTTGGAGTATTTATTTATTACATATATATCTTGTTAAAGATGATATAAGTGAGCAAACACACGTGCGTTCTCCGCCCTCACTTCATATGCCTTCAAAATGATCCGACACTAACAATAATGACTTCACTTTATTATATATATTTTTTTACCTTCAGATGATCTCTCCGATATCTTTAGCGGTATCGCTGTCTAGGAGTTTGAGCCTTTCATTTTAATTTACGAAAACCTCAAAATTATCTGTATTATTCCTATACATTAAAAAATTTAACTTTTTTGTTTTGTTAGATCATTTCAGAATATATTTATAAATAAATCTTAATATTCCATTATTCATAAAAAATTGTGAAGATATATTTTTGTTTTGGTGATAATAATTAATCTTTAAAAATATATACATTGACTAACACAATGTTGGCTGAAGCTCAGTGATTTTTAAAAAAGCGTAATTACATTATTGTTCCTGTGTTCCGTATTTCGTAATCGTATTCAATGTTCAACCAATAGCTCTGATTTCTAACTTGCATTTTTTTTTAGCATAAGCAGCCTGTAAATTTTCCAACTGCTGGGCTAAAGGCCTCTTCTGCCTTTGAAGAGAAGGTTTGGAGGATATTCCACCACGCTGCTCCAATGCGGGTTGGCGGAATATACATGTGGCAGAATTTCGTTGAAATTAGACACGTGCAGGTTTCCTCACGATGTTTTCCTTCACCGCCGAGCACGAGATGAATTATAAACACAAATTAAGCACATGAAAATCGGTTAAGATGCACGCTTTCTAACCACTGGGCCATCTCGGCTCCTTGCTTGCATATTATATATTAAAATTACATTTATTTTGTACAGCTTTAAAGTCCAACATCGTCTTTTGAACCACCAGTTGATCATAGCCGTTGGTGTATTTAGTCGCATGAACTATTTATTAAATTGGAAACGTCCATCAAGGAATAGTATCTATTTCATAATATCAATCAAAGCGGTGTATAGAACTCACTGAACTGGTTGAGCGATAGACTTCACGCGGTCGTTGTAATATCGCGAAAAACGATATTAATATAATTATTATTTATTATAAAAAAATATTTCGTGCAGGTCTACGAAAGGCCCGATCGAAACCTATCCACAATTATAGATTGTTAAAAAATATTATTTTTTATACATATATCTGCAAAATTCGTATAATAGAGATATTTCGATAATATATCCATAAAATTCAATGACATCACAGTTCAACGAGCGGCCATGTTTGACGTTTACGGGTGCGTACAGAAATTGTGTTTCAAGTAATAAGTTCGTGCAGTGATAATTAGTATATTTATATTTGTTTCGTTCTATTTATTTTACCCGGGTTTTAATCTATTAATGACAACTTTAATTTGTCTAGTAAAATAGATACTGTGGTGTTCCAAGCCTAACCGAGACTTAAGACCTTAAATTCGACCTTAATCCTATATACAACCATTGTCATAAAATTCACGGCAATGTAACAAACACCATTTTTTTATGTTGTTATAATACCTCCACCGACGTGCTGTCCGAGACGTTATGATATCATGCTTTTTATAAAATTATATAACAACAATTTACAAATAATACAATAATGTTTATTTTAATGTGTAACTAATGTAAAAAGTTAACATTAAAGACGACGACTTCTTCATTGACTCGGAGTTTGTCGTTGTTGAATAATGTAAGGAACATTACTGAATAAAGACAAACTCCGACTGATGACAAGCGTTTATTATTAATCAACGTTATCAAATAATCTAAGTTTGGTTTTATAATATATTTATATTAATAATTAATTTATAATATATCTATATTTAATGACACCTTGAAATATACAACTAGTAAGAAATTATTAAAGTTTTCATTAAAAAAATACTTTAAAAATAATTCATCATTTTATCTACGGGTTACTACGTCATATAATGTGGAAAAATATAATTGATCACCATTTGACTTTTATTAATATTAAAACGTCAAATGTGCAAATTAGCCACCTGAGGAAATTCACACGATCTTTGACACTGGTGATGATTAATCGTTTCACACAACGCGAAGTCGCTGCCAACCGGCTGATTTGTTGTTAATTTTGTCTGTTATTGTGTTTAATAACACAAAAGAAGTTACTCCTGGTATTTATAATTGCAATAGAGGGCTCATTATCATCATTCATACGCCTTAAAAAAATGTAAAAAAATATAATTGCGCTAGGCTTAATTGAATAAAAGTTCAACAACAACAGCTGCCATCTAGTGGCGATTGCAAAAAAGTGAATACTATAAATATGCACAACCTCGTTAAAGAAAAACATATATGTGCCAATTTTCATAGTAACAGGTCCAACAGTGTTGATGCCTATTAATATCATACATATATAATATTATCCAACTTGTCAGATATATAAAAATACATCAGACAACTTGAATTGTACCGGTTTGATAAAAAATATATATTTTTAATGTATTAAGTTAAAAAATTACTCGATCGCAGCGCGAACAGATCCAATGCAAACCGTCCAAGAACCCACGCAAACATGCACAAAATCAAAATTGGTACAGTTGTTTAAGAGGAGTTCAGTGACATACACACATACAGAATCGTATTATATAAAGATTAATCAAAAGTGAAAATCAACAATCAATCAATCTGGGATATTAAGGAACTTGGTGATTTATCTTCAAGCCGTTTACGTATCGCTTTTACGGAACTACGAATTCAGAAAAACGTTGTAACTCAGCCAAGACACTTGTCATTAGAACACGGTTTGAGCAATATTTATGTGTTAGGTATAAAAAATATAATAATAGAGTTTTCTCGCGTGGGTATTGGTCGAGGAGAAAGACTGACTTTGCCTTTGTCATTCAATTATCAATACAACATAATTATAATTATTATGATCAAGTAAATAACGAAAGCCTATAAAAATAAAAACATGTACCGGGTGTTCCGTAGCGGCTTCCTTATTTGTGATATATCGGAATTTATTTATTTGCGCTGAAAATAAATTATCAATAAATAAATATTATTTAAAATAAATTAAAATAGAGATTTTTTAATGTAAACAATATCTTATGTTACTATAATTAATTATTTGCATGTAATTAAAAACTATTTTTATAAAATACCTTTTTAAGATAATGATCTATAGCAAACTAAGGCCTCTGCTTTTACTATGACGGGCCAGAGGTATCAACCACACTGTTCCGAAGCGGGTCGGTGGATATATGTGGCAGATGTTTTTCTTCAAATGCAATGTTAGGATAGAACCCGCAATCTTCTGTTGATATTCTAGCCACTGGGCCATCTTTAAGACGGAAAACATCGTGAGGAGACCTGCATGTGTCTAATTCTGACACATGTGTATTCCACCAACCCGCATTGGAGCAGCGTGGTTGAATATGAGGAGTCCTTTAGCCCAGCAGTGGGAAATTTACGGGCTGTTAATGTAATGTAATGTAAAATGTGAATAAGTATGTTTAGCTTAGTATTTTATTCTCTAGGAAGAGAATATCGGCTGGTAATGAAAAAGATAACTCCACACACTTCGTTTTACTGAGTTATTTGAAGAAAAATGTTTGTATCAATAAATTAAGACGGACAAATGGGCCGCCTAGCGCTGTAAGAAATATTAACCATTCCTTACATCGCCAATGATCCGTCATGATGCACAGTTCACAGTTTTGTGACTCTGAGTGTTGTTTGTAATGAAGCTCGTCTACCTTAAATTCATTATATTAATACGAGAGTAGAACTTACAGGTAATATTAACTTGTTATGTAATTATGCTAAACCTTAGCCGTTCTCGAATGCCATTGATCTTTTTCACTATTATCGCTTGAGATGCAGAAAAATATTTGTTCTCGAGATGATGAATTCTTAAGACTGAATTAAAATGAACTTAGCGTTCAATGGCCCTTAAATATTACCGAAACGCAACGAACCATTCTTTTGAAACCTTGATACCATTTTCTTTGACCTTGAACTTCGGAAGTGATTACACGAGCCACTTAAATATTTTCACAGATAATGAAGTAATATTATTGATTTTCAAAGCTATTAATTTTAAATAAATATGCTATAAATGTATATATGTATCATATCGTTTTTATCAAAAAAATTACTACTGGATTAAGGTCTCCTCTCCATTTGATGAGAAAGTCTAGAGCGTATCCCTCCACGCTTTGACCCAATTCGGGTTGAACACACGTGGCAGATTCACATCCGACACATGCAAATTTCCTTACGACATTTTCCGTCTCCACCGAGCCCGAGATGAATTATAAATTGAGCTTATGAAAAGTCAGTGGTGCTTCCTTGGGTTTGAACTAGCAATTATTGGTTAAGATTCTCGTATTCTAACGTCTGAGCCATCTCGGCTCACATATTTATAATTTATAGTATCTACTTGAAAATATTTGATAAAGGATGTGCTCTTGATGTAACAGTCTAGTTCAATATGATTATGTAATCATAAGTTAATCTACATAGAATATTCTAGAAGATTATAATAATAAACTCAATAAAATAAAACAAAGATATGAGGCGCTTAACGCTCCTAATTTTCTATAATCATATAAACTTATAACATCTATACTAGTATGTAAAGCTGCAGGCTATGTTTGTTTGCCTTTGATAGCCCATTTATTGAGAAACGTGTAGACTATATAACATTTCATTCACTAATATCATCACCACCATCATAATTTCCATATACTTTATTACATTAAAATCTTTACTGGTTTATATTAAAATTCTGAAAAATAGATATTCAGAAACCATTCACATTACAATGTTTACGATGCAAAGTAAATTAATTAGCTTCGATAAATAAGTTTATAGAGGTCGAATAAATAGTCAGTCACATAGTAGTCGGAAATTCGTGCATTTGGTCATTTTTGCCTGGGGTATTACACCCCCCCCTCCCCTAATTACCCCCTTTAAAACAAGTATTACGCTTAATTGGATGCTAAATATATTTTTCACCTTTAAACAAATACGATAAGATTTCACGTCACGCTTTAACGAGATAACGAACTCTAAAATAAATAAAAGATTCCGTCCCATTCCTTTAAGTCAAATGACATAACCTTTTCGTTTGACAACGGAATCCAAATTATCATATTAATTTAAGCTGAAAATATGCATGTATTTAATCATTACATAGAAATTTCTACCATATCGTAAATCGTTATAGAGTTGAAATTTGTTTGGGACTTTATTTCATGCGAATGAATTTTTAATAAGTGAAAAATTTTGATATATAAAAATGATTACGAAAACGATATAGTCGTCTAAATACAAGATAGATTAATTTAAAATTGTATATAATCTATAATGTAAATAATATACGCGTTATTAGCGATTTCTTGGCATGAGTTTTTGTAAACAATTCAATGTAACAAAACATGTAAAAATTATTTGATTTAATGTTATTATTTTCCAATTTAGAACATTCTATTCGCCTGATGTAATTTTCTTATTATTTTGATATATTGCACCCAACACACATTTCTATACGAACTATATTGTAAAATTGAAAGGCTTGTTATGCATTAAAAATAGAGTCTATTAAACGAACGTTGTACGACGAATAGCCCAATTATTGAAAAAGACTATGTAAAACACTAACACATATGGAGGAATGAGGACCATGTTGTGAGAAAGGTATTGAAATTGGATGTGGATGGATATAGAGGTAGGGGACGACCCAAGAAACGATGGATGGATTGTGTGAAAGATGATATGGTTGGAAAGAATGTTACTTGTGAGATGACGTCTGACAGAGAAGTATTGAAGAAGAAGACATGCTGCGCCGACCCCAAGTAAAATTGGGATAAGGGCAGGAGGATGGATGAAGGATGAATGGATGGAGGCGGAGCAGTAACGCTATGATAAAACTCTGTAAAACACCTAGAATGATACGAAATTTTATTGCCTGATTACACGTTTCCAATACAATGTACTTTAAGGAGTAATTATCTGTAGGGCTATGTGCAGGTCCATCTAGGTCAATATCACCGACTTATCAGACATTTTACTGCCAAACCGCAATACTTAGATTGATTGTGTTCAGTAAATGTACAATAACTATTTTTTTTATTAATATTTACATATTATAATTGTTTATAAAAAATATGGCTCAGTTTTACTCGGCTAGATTGCGTTTATGAGACAAGAGGGCCCAGTGATTGGAACACGTGGTAATCGAAGACGAGACGACGTAAGTGCGGCCGAATTTGTGAAAAATATCGTGTAAGAGCGTTTTCACATTATCCGATCCGGTGTCGGTGTCGGACGACGATAGCCGACAGCCCATAGCTGAGACCATGTACTATTTTCACATAATATGTGAAATATTATTTCCGACAAAATCTTTCCTCATCAAATCATCATCATCAAAGCAGACTATAACATAACAGAAAACTTTATTTACTGTGGCTATAGTAGACACAGTAAATAAAGTTTATTTGAGACGCAAAAAATTATCTGTACAAAGAAAGTGTTGGACACATCCCATTGTGGAAGCTAGATGATCAGGTAGCATTTCAACATTTTTACATTCAGCAAGCTACAAAACGCATCTAAAACAAACACGCAAAATGGCCGCCGCGCATAAGGCTCTGCGCACACAGTGACAATTTAAATGGACTTACAACCAATATCGTCTGACAGCGGTATCCGATGGTGTCGCCAACACATCGGTGTCAGCTCCGATATCCGATATCAGATCGGACAATATGAAAGACAGATACATATTTTATACATTTAACTTTCTCCGATATCGTATCGGCGCCCTACACCGATATGGGATGAAAATTTTCCAAAAAAATGTGCTCAAATAATTCAATTAATGAACGTATTACTTATTCATGTTGCCTAGTTACATTTGAAATATAGTAACGCTTCTTCTTTTCTAAATATTTTTTGTTATATCATCTGAATGTATTAATTAAAAGTACATTATTATGTTTAACAAAACAGTTTTATTATGTTAACTCGTCTTCAAGAAACATCTTAATGGCTTTTGATTTCATTTATTAGCCTTTGTAAGAATGTTCACAGCTTCAATATAAAAATTATCAAAGTTTTTGTTTCAGGTTGGTTCGTTAACAGAATAATTCATCTCTGCAATATTAAAAACTACCTAATTTAATTTTTTACGATACGAATAAATGGGTCACCGCCAATAAATATTAAATCCCTTCATCGCCAATGCGCCACCAACCTCGGGAACCAAGATGTTATGTACCTTGTGCCTGTATTTACGCTTGCTCTCTCGCTCTTCGAACCCAAATACGACAATACTGAGTAATGCTGTTTGGTGGTAGAACATCTGATGATCGGGTGATACCTACCCAGATGGGCATGCTCAGAGCCCTACCGCCAAGTTTTTTGTTATTTTGTACTATTGGGCTAAGATCTCTCCTATTTGGACGGAGGTTTGGAGTAAATGTTGCCACGCTGCTTAATATCATTTAAATAAAACGCATGCAGGTTTTCTCACGGTGATTTCCTTCTGGCACGAAATGAGTTATAAGGTTATATAAGGTTTAAAGCATATTCTACTACGCTGCTCCAATGCAGATTGGTGGAATACACATGTGGCAGAATTTCGTTGAAATTAGACACATGCAGGTTTCCTTACGATGTTTTCCTTCACCGCCGAGCACGAGATAAATTATAAACACAATCTAGTTCATAGTATTATGTATTAAATATAATCTAATCACAGTCTACTTCATAGTATTATGTTTTAAATATAGCTTTGTGATAATGCTCCAAATGTTTAGACTGATTTTTATTCCACGATAGTATTTGGACTAATTAAATAAAAAAAAAAATTTTTTTTTTTAGTTGAACGAAGTTCCGTCGTTGTGATTTATAAACACAATAACATTGACTAATGCGATAGGAAAGGGATAAATATTATGTAAGCACTTTGAGTAAAACTAAACTTATATACCTTGAAATTATGTATTAAATTCGTGCGTAAGTCATTTATATAAATTAATTTAATAAACATAAATTATTTCATAATACTAACAGAACCCTTATGTATTGAATTATTGTATGATAATATTCAACCAAAAACCTTCTCAGAAATACGCTACTTATACAAATTTCGTACCAAAATATTCAGTAATTTTGCGTGATGGTTGTTCAAAAATAATTATCAATTTATAGATATACATTGTACAGGTAATATATATACTTTATTACTTATGAATTCTAGATGGCGTTGTGTCAAGTCTTAGACATTTCTACATCGCGATGGCATAATTCGCTAATAAATTTATATAGAAACTATGGAAAGATACAAAATGAATATGGTTGTAAGCGAGTAAACATAAACATTAGCGTAAACATTTTAGTGATATGCAAGATCCGTAGGATCGAGTGAGCTAGATGTTTGTAGATAGATGGGTTATTTATTATAATTTAAATGAACATAATTTATTGTAATCTTTCCACCAACCAGCATTGGAGCAGCGTGGTTAAGTGGTGGAATATGCTCCAAGCCTCTTCTTAAAGGGAGGCCTTAGCCCAGCAGTGGAAATTTACAGGCTGCTAATGTAAATGTATGCAAAATTTAATGTATTGTAATCTTATATTATTATATAATAACAATTTTAGAAGGATGTTAAACAATTCTGCATTTCTTCTTTCAAATGTTACATCAATAATGACAGAAAGAGACAATCGGTGTTAAATTAGGCACCCGTTAATTTTGATTACAACTAAAACAATAAAATATTAACAATAGCGAAGGATGTAGCATAAAATCTTATACAGAAAATTGTTTTTCATAATTATATAAAAATGTTTAAAAAGTCTTCATTATAATAATATCAAGGTTAATATTCAAATGTTATAAAAATATACGCTGCCTTTTAAAGACTTTTTTTATTTACTTTCATCAAAGAAATATCACTTTATTCGAAATATAATTTGTAAAATTCGTCCTAAATAAACGTTACAAAAATCTCTTAGACGCTTTATCGTCCAATTTGGCTCGTGTATGCAAGAAACAAGGTTATGATTCCCTCTGATTAGTTTACATAAGAGATCAAACCCCGACTTCATTTGCCAATGGAGTAAAGTCTATATTGAGTTATCATATATAATCCTTTAGTGTATGAATTACAAAGTACAGCTATTGACAATATTATCTTTACTGGTCATATTTTAATTTAAAAGAAAAGAAAAAACATATAATCGTGTTTAAAAATATCAGCGTCAGGGAGATATAGTATATATAATTATTTTTCATAACTTGGTCTTATTAATAACGATGATAATGGTTATGATATATTTATGTTATATATGTCGCCGGGTTAAATTTGCCAGATGAATAGGAGACGTAAGGATAAGCTTATACCGCAAAGTTTACGACTCTGCAAAGTAAATAAATCCTTCTTGGTGCAAGATATTCTATAATAAAATTCCGTATATATTACTAACTTTGTCCATTCATAAATTCAAATCGTTTGTTAAAAACACATTAATAAATAAACATGATATAGATGATAAAAAAGCGTGGTGCTAATACTTGTTGATTTTCAGGATATTATATAAATATATATAAGGGTATTTAACTAACATAATAAATTTAAAATGTGCGTAAAGAATAACTTAGTACTAGTACTGTACAATGACAATCCAAAGGTGTCAGTGTAATTTTTTACTAAGCGTCGCCTGACCGCGTCGCGTGACCTGAATGATCAGCCAATTCATCTTCCCTTTAAAGAAAATAGGGATATTCCTGAAAAGAAGTTTGTATATCAACCATATCATAAAAGTCTAAATCTAATGACCGATACCTAAACGATTATTATGCATAGGAGATAGTGTGCAATCTTTGCCCAAGCAACTGTGATATTCCATCCGGGGTGTTTAGCAATAAAACACTCCCAATATTTATATATCTTAAATAAATCACTCTAAATGACATTTACATTTAAATTAATTAATAAATTGATATATTTTGATATGATAAATCACATGATATATGAGATGATAAATCACAAAATAATATTAAGAATTACACATAGGTACATAAATAAAATATTTCGCCTAATATTTATTATGATACGCCATTTTGATACGAGTGTCTTAAAATTTTTATAATTGTTATTGTCAGAGTCGTGTTCTGAATGAGTTTCGAGTTTTTTTCTTACAGAATACCTCTACAGGTTTCTTTTATTTGACTGACAATTACATTAAGAGTCGAATATTTTAAATATTTAATTTGTTTTATTCGATACAGGTGGCGGTGGATATTTAAATATGATATTATTATTTTATTTATTATAATATGTTATAGATATAAGCACCCACACGTATATTTAAATGAGGCCATAAATATTCACTAACCATTAATACGAAATGGTTGACTGATTTCCGTTCTCAAAGCAAATAGTATATATTTCATTTAAGCTTCACCGTACATTACGTTACGTTATAATCATCTTGTGATTTGATTATCTAAATATAAACATATTTAAATGTCTACGAATTCAATACACACTTTTGTAAAAGCCTTTACGAAGACGTTGAACGGGGGAGGAAACAATGATGTTTTGCCAGTGAATGTTTACATAATTATCATAATAATTAATATCCTTGTTACCCGTCCTAATTACTCATGCTTAAGCAAATTAATTAACATATTTCAATATTGAATGTTTTCAAACACATTTCAAGTGGTACGTTACGTTTAAATTTGACAGACCATCGCCGCGACAAATAAATCCACTCTCAGAGGTAAAATATAATATTGTTAAATAACTTGTTTCTGGATAAGTTAATTGATCTTTTCTATGTGGGTTAATTTACTCTACAACTTTTTCTTTAAACATAATATTTTTTATTTACGATTTTTTATTTTTTATTTTGAAATAAGATATTATGTATAACACTTTTTAATAATAATTCACATAACAACTGTTACGTTTTAGTTAGATTGTATCGTGAACGAATATTCCTCGCCTACGTAACTATTATATCGAATACTAATACCTTGTAACCACCTGTATATGACATCACACTGTTTCACTGCTTGATCGTAGCATCCATGTAAGATATATTATATATATCGTATATATAGTAGAATTTCACATATTATGTTCAAGAGTACTGTTGAGGTAATCTTGGATCACTGAGCGTGACAATTGTATTATGTTACAGTCATTTAGATTATACAGCTATTTATATAATTATCGGTGATTATATATAACTACTAAATTGTCTAGACTATGTGATGAATCAGTCACCTTATCCAAATATTATTTACAACAGAAGTTCAAGTTTAGTCAAAGTAGTAAAACGGACTTAGACGAGGTCCGATTTCATTGAGAAAAAAAAACTTTGGCGACAGTGGTCAGATGTTAAATTAGTTATAATAGACACATAATACATTTTACAATGACAAGTAACATTATACAACATTGCACGTGATATAGCCAGCAGTGAAAACAAGTGATGACGTAGTGATCAAAATTCTTGATGTAAGCCGCGCTTAAGCCGATCATAAAGACGCAGTCAAATTTTCTTGGAATACAGAATGAATGTGTTAGTTAGGCACCTACTAATTATAGGATTTAGAATCATCTTTACTTAAGTAATCGGTTCAGTATTTGCAAAGAAATAATAAATAGATATTCTCTAATGTAACTACATAAGAGAAAATTTAAAAAACAGTCACATTTTGGCGGCCAACGATTACAGCATTGCAACTGTACTGGCCTCTTGGCCAGTTACACAAGATGTGTGTCACAAAAGACCAAGAGTAAATAATGATTATTTTATATCCTTAAAGTAACAACTACCATCTCACGAACACCTAAAATCTACCCCTAAACTTTGTAAAGTTGATGTAGCTGTGATTTTAATTGCGTTATCAGTTTCTTTTTTTTTATGTCATTGGTTGGAGGTCGAGCATATGGGCCACCTGATGTTAAGTGGTCACCACCGCCCATAGACAAAGGCGCTGTAAGAAATATTAACCATTCCTTGCATCACCTATGCGCCACCAACCTTGGGAACTAAGATGTTATGTCCCTTGTGCCTGTGATTACACTGGCTCACTCACCCTTCTAACCGGAACACAACAATACAGAGTACTAATGTTGTCTTAGATTTTCGCGATTATTACACATTGAAATAAAACTAGTTTTTAACGGATTTAATCGCGTATATTAATTATTTTAACATCCCGACGTTTCGAGCACTTTGCAGTGTTCGTGACCACGAACGAAATCCGTTAAAAACTAGTTTTATTTCAATACAGAGTACTGTTATTTGGCGGTAGAATATCTGATGAGTGGGTGGTACCTACCCAGACGGGCTTGCACAAAGCCCTACCACCAAGTAGGTGGTAGGGCTTAAGCCAGTAGGGTAACCAGTTTCATGATTAAGCCAAATAAATATTTACTTATAGTATGCATTGTATATGTATGAAAAAGTTACAGTTCAATTTTAATCAAATGAAAACAAAAATGTAATATTTTCCATTTTTTTGTGAAACTATTGCTTCCACGTGAGTTTCATATCTTGGCAAACGATATGAAAACGTACGATGTTATGTTAAATATAAAAAAAATCTCACCAACTTTACGAATTAAACGAACAAATACATGAGATTGAAAGGCGAAACAAAATTGAACGTTTATCACACAAACTGAAATGTTTTAGAATTCAGAAACTTTTTTGTACCGTGCTGTTTCAGAATTCCGTACGGTACACGTTTTTAATTTGTATTAAATTCATGTTTCTCGAAACTCAAACGTTATTTGTGTAAAATAATTTAAATCTGCAATCTTGTTTATGACACTATTGTGTTGTATTTTAATTGGCTGTCTCGTTGATCTGGTGCTAGATATAACGCTACAGATCTAGAGATCCAAAATTATCAGTAGTAGCCCGTGGGCTAGGAGTTCCTTGAAAATTCAGTGGTTCAAAAGATGCACGCGTTCTAACCACTGGGCCATCTCAGCTACATCATCATTATCATTTTATTATTATAAAAAGTGCAATTATAAGTGAAAAATATTGCAAAGTGTATAATTAATTTATTCCAAACCAGTTCATCGGAACCGAAAAAGCAGTAATAATCACTACTTAGTATAAAATAAGGTCGCTTCCCGCTGCCTGCCCCTATGTATGCTTAGATCTTAAAAATTACGCAACGGATTTTGATGCAGTTTGCTTTTATTGATAGAGTGATTCGAGGAGAAGATTTATATATATAACACATGCATTATATAGTTGAGAAATACTGATAATTTTAGAGGTTTCTAAGGTGATGTCGTAAATAAACACATGTTTTGCGCTTAAATTGCAATCGCGGCTGAATTCTACGAGATAGATCAGTATTGTACACCTTAAAACGATCTTCAAAAAAGTCCGCGATGATATACGTCTATTTGTTAGGGATAACCCACATTGCACCCGTGCGAAGCCGGGGCGGGTCGATAAAATGTAGTTGATACGATAGAATGATCATCGAATTCTTTGAAATTCAATTATTAATGAAAAAGAATTCAAGTATTAATGGTGAAAAAGCCTATATACTCTTGGTTTCCATCTCGTCCGTCATGTCAGTTGGTTAATCTCATCCTGTTTGTATGCGGTCATATCCATTTGCCGGAATTATTGATTTATCACTTCGTAGAAAAATATACCCTAATCTACTTGTATTAACTGCTGGTGATAATTAATAGAAGCTATGAAACAAATTAATGTACCGCAAATCAAGTTTTAAGAGGGCTTATTCCAATTATCGCTTGTCAAATTGTGTCATTTCCGAACTTGTGCATGAATAGTCACAACTACTATATCAAGCCAGTCGATATAAAGCATCGTGATGCTAACATTATTTAATCCGTATATATTATCTATTACAATTATATATTAGAAAATAAAGTGACATACATAGTAAATTACTGAAAGAATTATAACATATTAGATACACAATTAATATAAAACAATAATAACTTAAAGTAAAATATTAAAATCGATTGTAACTCATAGGAACCGTAAATTTTACGGTGTGTACGATTTCTTAAGAAATATTACTATCAAATTTTGTCGTCAAAACTTGTAGTTCGACTCTTGTATGACAAGCAAATTCTACAAAGAAAAATATTATTCTAACCTTTTATTATTGTCGTCTAATTATAAATGGCAACTAAATTATGAGTTCATAAACAAATACAATTAATTAAAGACACTTTTTTAAATTTAACTTAAGGTTTTTATTTAAGGTAGGTAGGTTACAATAAGTAATGTACGCGTGGTACCAGTTCTGAAAAACCAATATTAAATAAAAATACAATTAAATTAAGTCTTTTTTTAGTCTTTATGTATACCGAGTAACAGTTTACTAAGAAAATAGTTTCGACGAGCGATATGTCCTACCTTTGTGAGCGCTCAGCGCGGAATACCAATTTAAGCGTTGAATTACTGTTGACAGGTAATTTGGAAAAAAATATAATTAATCTTAATTTAAATCAAAAAAATATTTTTTCCGTAAAACTCATTTGAACTTTATAATTTATATGTTTTCGTTACTTTATTTCTCAAAAATAATATAGAAATGCATTTTATGGGCAAAACTTTATCAAATCACACCGAATTGTAAAATTTAACTAAAAAGCTAAACCTTGGTATAATATTTTTTGTTTAAGTATCTGATAAATATTCGGCTCACAAACGGTTAATCGGGCATAAAAGCTCTTAACAGCGATCAAGGCACAAATGTAAGCAGTGACCCGAGCTTACTGTAAATCTTTTATAAAATAAACTTCGATTTAAAAACGATTTATTTGTATATAATACTTATATGTATCATAAGAATATTATATTAAATGTGAAAATTTTTAATGAATTAAGGATTAAATTTGGCACACAGATAGTTTATATCACTATCAGTATAAATATACTACATAATAATACTATTTTATATAAAAACTTAACTTCTTCCTGACAGATCGTCTGCGTGAACTTCAAAGGTCTTCGAAGTTAGAAAATAGAGAGAAAAAGTGTGTAAGATTTAAGAATAATACTATAAAAGTATGTTTTATAAGTGATAGAGTCATCTCCTGGATGAATCAAATATTTCTATACTATTATATTCTATAGATATTGGTCCCCAATTGCCAAAATTGCCCCTAAAGATGTACACAACAGTCCGTAGATGGCGCTGAAAGAATATTATTTATTATTTACTTGTATCCTTGTTATTATTTAAAATAACGTAACATCATAGTTGCCTTAGTTGGAGTTTTGATAATTTAATCGATGGTTAGTATTTTTTATAGTGATGATGTCTAAGAGTAAGGATTTCTACGCCTTAGCAGAGAGATTAAGACAAAATAATCAAAAATTCTTAGTATTAATGTTAGATTTAAGCTCGTAATCGTATAAATATTGACGATTTAAAAATGCTTTATTTTAAAGTTTACTTGTATATAAAGTACTTTTGATTTGAATTGATTTGGTAATGGTGGCACTATCCAATCTGTAGTAACTAGGTAGATTTTAAATAATAGCAAATATATTCAAGAAATCTACGAACCTATTTCCTGGTTCCGCTCTGGTGAGCGTTAAACATCTATAGTCAGATTGAAATAAATAAGAGATAGTAACACATATCTGACACACTATAAAAAGCTCTAACTTTTAAATATTTTGTTTTTGTGGCTTGGATTGGTTCCACCCTTTATTTTATTGTTACACATAAAAATTTTGTATATCTGTGTTGCCATTGTAATTTTTATTCAGTCAGATTAATAATGGGCAGCAGGGAAATGGTATCTTAGATATTATGTCAACGATATTATTTATCTTCGGAAGAAGTAGATTTGCTCTCCCAAAAAAATAAAAAAGATGCGTACTTATGGTACGCACGTGAGAAGCTATACTTTTTCAATGTTATTAAAAATATTTTTTAATCACGTTCATCAATCTATTAATTAATTATAATAAAAGCATGATTATTGTCACGATAAATAAAACTTCTCCTTTTTTCGCAACTTCTATAACTTTTACTCATAAATTTAAACAATCTTATTAAAATTTGTAATAAAATAAACTTTTTATAATCAGAGAAATTGTAGGAAGGAGAAGCTTAGGAAGGAGTTTCATCATATAGTTACCGTGTCACGTGCGCACGTATATTAACTTACACTATCATATTCTCATACCACACCAAAAGAGGTATAACTTCAAAAAAGAACAAAGACTATACAATCGAAACCTTCAAATGAAACCGCATTTACTTGATATCAACTGTTTATTTACATAGCGTTTATTATAGTTACATACATTACATTACATAAACATATTTATTTTATGTAAAGAACATTTTTAATTAAAACATAGTTTAATTTCAACGATTTACGCATACTATTATGCATCACTTACAGTTGAATAACGCGTTCTTGTTTATACAATAATATTCGAAGACAACCAAGCGTGATAGCTAACAAACGGAGGTTTGCAGTGACCGTAGACAAACATATATAATACTTATTTACATAGTCGTCGATGCCTCTTTAAGTCTCTTATTATATTAATATTTCCCTTCACTTCAAAAATTAAACTCATTAATTTAAATAAGGATTTACAAAAGTTTCATGAGTTGCATGACGACCATATCGCTAAAGCAACGATCCCTTACAGGCTACATTTAGGCAGAAGATTATAAAATATTTATGAAGGGCACAGACTTGTTAAAAACTTGACGATTTTTGTTTTATGTATTAGGTAGGCAGGCCGGCAAATGGACCATCTGATGTTAAGTGGTCACCACCACACATAGAAATTGGCGCTGTTAATTTCATTATCACATCGCCAAAATGCCACCAACTTGGGAACTATGACGTCATTTCTCTTGTTTCTGTAGTTTCACTGGCTCATTCACCCCTCAAGCCGGAACACAACATATATCATGTATCAACAAAAGTATCAACTATTTTGTTGAGACGATGGTTTAATGCTATTCTTGGCTCTGTCGTTATCCAATTGGACATACCCAGTATATTTTAAATTACTGACAAAAATTATTATTATAATATTTTAAGAAGACGCTGTGACGTCGTTTGCTTTTGTGTGTATACGATGTGTTTATACATTATGTACATCAAAATTAACCAACGTAAGCTTTGTCAGTACAGAATTGGCTGTCGATTGGTCTCAAGTGAAAAGCAACTTCGGCTTTTAAAAGGCATTTAGGACGCTACCCTACTTCGCTTCGCTTAGTTGTATATGGTCACTATGTTATTATTGGAATGACTGCGACTGATTTGAAATACATTAAGAATACAACTGATATAACCACTACAACAAATAGATATTTATTTAGAATATAAATATATAAAAAATAATAATGGAATCTTTATTGACGTTTTAAACCAAATAAAATTGCACGAGTGAGGTTACAGGAAAACCCGCCGAAGTGGGCTGTGATGGTAGTTCTTACCATTTAATTTTACTAAACGAAATCATAGTAAACTATGTTCTGAGATTAAAAGTAGCAACGAACCTTCAATAATTATTTCGATATAAAACTAAAATCGATTTTTAAATATTGACTAGAATTATTAATCTTAATTTTATATTCATTTATATAACATAACATTTTATTTATAAATTAAATATCTTAAAAAATACATAAGAAAATAATAAATTATAAACCTAGATTAAAGATTAAATAATAATACATCTTAACGATATTTGCTTATATGTTACATTCTCATTACAATTTAGAAAACTATTTCATATCAATTAATTTAAACACCTTTGTCATATAAATGCATAAACAAATATATAATCTTATTTCTTCTTATTATAATAATTTATTTCACTTATATTAAGTTAAACGTCAAGACGTTACAGATGTCTTGAGGTCGAAGTTCTCTTTATAAAAATGAGAACGTCTTTTGTTTAATACATAGCAAATTGTTCATACATCATTATTTAAATAACTTTGTCAAAGGTCAAAGTCGTTTAACTTTACTCTAAGAGATTTGTTGATGACGACACTTCATCACATTCGTTTCATGAATTTCGTTGTCTTTGTGAGTTATAATTCAGAGAGGAATATTTGTTTGAGTATTGCTTTTTTGCGTGTTGCGTACACTCATCTCCGTTTATTCCCACATACCTCACTCAACTGTTCTTCGAATCAAACAAAATAAAAGGCAATTGATAATCTATATATATTTTTAAAGCGCCCCAAACCAGGATAATCTAATTGTTAAGCCCCCTGTGATTGTAATCACACTCTTATTTTAACTGGAAATTAAAACCAACTATTAAATAACAAGTGTGTGGCTGTTTTGTTACTTTTCTATGCATACTAAAAGTAATAGGGACTTGTAAATTCCTCATAACACATTCTTATAGAATTTGAATTTATGATGAATTTTAAATAATTTCAATTTACGCAATATTACATCTTATATGACTAGAAATCGATTACGTGTAATATTTTTATTCGAATTTATAGCTTCTTATTTATTTATAATACAACATTATTCCATTTAAATACGTATATTCTCTTTAATTTTACTTCTGAAGTTCCGATAGCAAAATCTAACATTCGAAACACTATTTTTGTTGATTCACAATGAAAACCATAGATTCAAGAACTCTATCATTGATAATGCGTCGATTTCTATTCTCTGTTTTTTTTTTTGTCTTTACTCCTACGGTGGTTGTCTATAGTTTATAAAATTTATAAATGGCTAATATTTAAACAATTTAAAATATATTATTACATTTTTAATACGATCTATTTTCTTTATTTGAATTGAAGTGTCCGATAAATTATTTCCAGGTTGGATTTACAAAAACTGAGCTTTCCCTCTGTCTTTCCAAGCTGCGTCTCGCAAGGAGCTCCTATTCACCCTACCGTATTGGATGCTCTGTGTGCAAGATGGCCGATTCTGGTTACTGCTCCTGAAGGTTACAGTGGTGCACGTCCGTAAGCTAGACGTGTTGGATTTTTGACGTAAGCCTTGCATCTGTAAAGATTTGTGATCGTTGATTTGATAGTCTAATGTACTAATATATGTATGTATAAATACATACATTTAAGAAATTATAATTTTTGTGTATGTAGATAATAACTATGTCAAAGATATGTTATCTATAGTACATTAACATATTGTATGACTTTTTTACATCTATTGCTTAAATGAATATCTTCAAGTGATAAATAATTTGACAAGTTTCCTTGATTACAGATAAGCCTTTTATAATTAATTTTCTTTTGGTATAATTTTCAAAGTAAATAAGCAAAGCTACTGCAACTGTATTTTAACTGCATTCTTCTAATATGCTCTGCTCTGCTCTATTATACAATGGTTAAATGTAAAAATAACAAAAGAACGAAAATTTTTTTTTCATTATAGCACTGTGCTAATAATTATATAAAAATGCTAATTAAAATAAAGACGTCCTAAAAATGTGTAAGCAATGAGTCAAATTGATTTAAGTTTTAATTACTGGATAATGTACTGTTTATTACAACATTCCTAAGAATACATAACGAATCGTGATACACAATAGATAGATGCACTGAACAGAAAAATGTAGAAAATATGATTTCAAATCTATATCTTTCCGATTCATACCTCCGAGGTGTTCGGTTACAGCACACGTCTCTCTCAAGTGTCATATCATAAATTTAGTATTGTTAACATTACGTCTATATCAGGACCGTATAACTTACATGGAAATGGGTACTAGAGTTAATGTTACCAGGGTCGTGACAGAGTAGCTTGCGCAGTGATCGTCTGAAGTTGCGCGTCATCAGACAGTAGACTATCGGGTTGATAGCTGAGTTCGTGTGTCCTGGAAAATAATATTAATTACAATTCGTTGTATTTTTTTTTGGAAGTGATCCAATGAGCGACTTGATAATAAACACTTAAAAATGTCCATAGACTTAGTTAAAGTAAGCTTGACCTTGACCAAGTTTAATATTTTCGCCAATAAATTTTTGCTTTATATGTTAAGGCGATTACATGTTCGGTTGATGTACAAAACAAAGGTTATTTTAGTCAGCTCGTATGATTGCCACGACTTGAGATTGGATGGCTGTATTTTACTCTGTATGAATCACACGGCGCCGTTGTAATCTACACCAACTATTATACGTCTTACACAGATCACAAACGCACAAACCAAACATAAAATATATAATATGTTTTACCCAATTATTGGGATTGAATTGAATATTATCCCCTTGAAAACATTTCCCGTTAACGTGTTCCACAATACTGAAAATGATTAATGTTTTCCAGTATAACAACAGACTTATGGCTTTCGAATAATTTGCGAGAGGAATATCATACCTAACAATAACGTGTACGGCAACACCAACGCCACGGAGTCAGCTTGCAAGGCGTTGACATCAATTAGAAGCTGGAGAATATTGTAGGGCAGCCAGCAGAGTGCGAACAATACAGCCAGCAACAGAAGAATCCATGCCACTCGCTTCCTCTCACGGACGAGTCGTAATCGCTGAAAAGGGACAAAAACATCTCATACTTCTTAAAAATATTTTTATCACAGTTACTGGTCATCCTACAAGAATCAGAAAAATCGTTGCTTAGGTAAAATACTAGATTATACTATTATATTATACTTTGATTACAGCTGGACATAGGTACATCATTATGACGCCAAAAATTTTATAAATTCATGAAATGCGTATTTATAAACGTATAAATATAATAACCGGTACAAATATTGAATATCGAGGATTGACTTCAATAGTACAATTATGGAAAACATACCTATGTAACATTTAATTTTATTCTTACAGTGTAAGTGAGACAGATAATTAAATACGCAAGTACACGCCAAGGAAACATCTTCGAATACAGAATGTCTTAAGTGATGGGAAACGAGTAAAAATGTTTTACATAGAAGTTTGTACTTTGATGATGAAGGTTGATGAATCTGAGTCAATGTCTATGTTAAATGCTCTTCAAACTACAATGGGTGAAATGATTTTGGATTTTGATTTTTTATGTGCTGTAAACACTGTACGATATACATTTTTTTTTTATTCCGAAGCAGTTCTTGACAGATCGCCATCGACCGGCGAAGCTGCGAATAACAAACAGCTAGTTATTCAATAATTAAATTACTAAACACTTGAAATTTGTGAACAAAGAAGATAAACATAAAGGTAAAAAGATTACGACTAATATTTGGAATATTAGTCGTAATGTATGGTTTGCACGGCCATGTTTCATTGCATCGTCTACATATTATTTGAGATGGACCAACTGGCTGTCGTTTATAGGATAATTTATGCAGCAAAACGGATTGTTTTGGGTGTGAGCTCCAGTCAATATTCAGTTATTGGAATTATCGTGTCAAGACAATTTCTCAAATTTTGCTTGATAGTTTTGTGCTCATACTTTCTTCACTGGCAAACAAGGGAACCCGTTTACCCTGTGTCTATGGTATTCAGTCGTTACGTATTTGCATTCCTATCTGACTACGTGATTAAAGGGAATAGTAAATGTACTCACGCTTAAGCACACACCTGTACAATATAATGTATCCTGAGCAGTCAGGTAGTCACCCTTGAGAAAAATCTTATCATTAGCAATACCTTAAAAAATTGAGTTTCATTAAATTCCAAAGTTCTTTGTTCTTATTAAAACAAATTATAAATTCGAAACGGAACTACGAGCGAGACCCAGCTGTTACCAGGTTTATACTCTTATAACTGTCTACTCTACGTGTCGGTCGAACACAAAGGAATTTTGGTAAATTTTAAATAATATGGAGTCATATTTATAGTCATTTAATTTGCATTTACATTTACCGGTTTAAATTCACTGAGCTAGTCAATTCACTATAGATAGAATAAAATTACTGTAGTAGTACAAAATGTACAAATTAAATTATAGATGGAATAAAATTATAGGCTTGATATATAAATGTGGTTATAATTAATACTAAATCGGATTTCCTATGCAACATTTATTTTTGTGAAGTAATTTATTCCATTCCCATCACTTATTTGCCCTATATTGTCTTCTGCGTTAGTTCAAGTAGAGATCATCAACATACGACTACTTTTAATCACACACACAGTATCATTAAGATATTATTTAAAAATACGTTCTAATAAGTTTAGATTTCTGGATGTATGCTAGCATTATATTAAACCTATTTGTTGTATCCAGTGCAAACTCACTGAAACAAACAATCTAGTTCGCTTACCAGATACATAAACAGCATGCATCGTGCACAAGTGTAGAGCTAGTATAATTATAATAGTAAATAAAAACTTAAATCTAACGAAATCGTACCTAATATCTGGAACACTGACAGTCAGATTTCTGCTAAATAACGTATTAGAAATAGTCCGAACATTTACAAACAATCACTATAAGAAACATTACAATGCAAAATATACTTATCGAACAGTGTCTACATATGTCAGTTAAGTGTCCAACTTTCCTGACCAACGTGATTAGGAAAGTGCTGTGGTGCTGAGCTCCCTGATTGATGATTAGGTATAATTAATGAGGATACAGCTAAACTAACCACTAATGTTACGTCGAAAGCGAGTAATGTTTATTTTTCAAGATTTATTGAAACTAATTATACCAGCTACTCGTCTTGTTTATTCATAAATAAAATTCATTCGGAATATTTCGAGCGAACAATTTTGATATTTGAATTTGATGTTTACTGTTCCGCTCTTTAGGTTCGTAGCATTGAATTATACAGTATCAATTTTCTAAATTAACAGTCTATATGAAGTTAAATAATCAGACTAAATTCTGAAATGTGCCTACGTACTTTAAAGCATAATACTTAAAAGTACGTAAATTCTATATCTAATGTCATAATGGTAAGATTTGCTAGCGTTTACCCTTTGAAGGATAATTGAAATTCTCTTAATGAAAAAATCCGACTACGAAGCTACGGTTTAAAAATATACAAAAGTTTTTATACCATAAAGTTTATTTATGTCGGTTACTTCGTATTTCGTGAACCAGAAAAATACCCTAACATATGTAAAATTTGAAGTAGCAACAAACAGGTTGTTCCAAAACATTTCCAGGGGAATAAATTTGGCGGTTCTTATAACGCACACACGATTCAACGTAATATCTAAAATTTATTCCTAAACTCAGTAAATATGAATCTCTCAAGTATACATTTTTTTGAATAGCAGCATAATATAACAACACATATAGTATTGATTAAAGGTGACTCAGTTTATAAAAAAGCTGTTCGATCTGTCTGAATTCCAACATTTGGGTGTGACGCAGCCATATTCTGGCTAGATTCATTTTCGCCCACTGCTCCTATGTTCTAGTAGCCAGCATATAAGGCTGTAGATAAGGTACTGGGTCCAAACCCTAAGTCACCCCGTTAAAAAAGTTATTATTTCGTCGAGAAATTCATAATAGTGGCCCGAAGTTGACAGGAAGTTGACAGGTTTTTTCCTCTCGTGCCTCGGAAAGTACATAAAGAGCTTCCGCTCTTAAACTCCTTTCGATCGTCTCTCTCCGTGTGCGTTTCCAGTTTAAATTTATTTTGTTAAATAAAACCATTAGCAATTATGTAATTCATCAGTGGTCTGAAGTTGGTTTTATATTTTAAATGGATACCTATTTGTATTGTACGACTAATTGATTGTCACTAACAGATGAAGCTCAGTGCATCAAAGCCTTGCAATGTAACAATGAACGGATCCATTTAATTATCTTTTAAATAAATTTATGGATAGCTACAGTAAAAAAAATACATTACATTTATATAGTGCTGTTGATATATAAAATTCGGCTGAACTTTCCTGTCGAATGTCAGTTACTGAGCCATTTTGAACTGTACGTCCGCTTTTAATATTACTTTTTACCAATAATTTTAACATATTTCATAAAGCAAATAACTGTATAAAATATTTCCTCGGTGGCAGGGCTTTTTGCAAGACCATCTAGTTAGGTACCACCTACTCATCACTTATTCAACCGCCAATCAGCAATACATAATATTATTGAGTCATAGTTTTAAGCGTTGGTGATCCAGTATAACGGACGTAATATCTTAGTTCCCAAGTTCGGTGGCGCATTGTCGATGTAAAACATGGTTTTAACAGCGTCAACGTCTAGGTGCGGTGGTGACCACTTATCATTAGGTGGTACAATTGCAAAACTAATACAATAAAGAGGCAAGATTTGTTTGTTTGTAATCCATAAACTCTGATACTTCGCAGAACAGATTTAAATTATTCGTTAACGAGAAAGCCACTTTATTCGGATTTAACATTGCCCATTTATTTCAGTAATAATAAGATTTCAGTCTGAAATCTAGATCCGTTCACTCACGAGGGCGCGCGCCTACGCGTTAAATTACCTAATATGTATTTTTTTTTTGTCTTCATTCTTACATTAGTCACGTTACGCGCGCGAGACTTTTCGCAAGCGAGAGCGTCCGAAAGGTTTATCTTCGTCAGTGTACAGATAATATATAAATCAAAATCAAAATATACTTTATTCAAGTAGGCTTTTACAAGCACTTTTGAATCATTATTTTACAGATCTAAACGTTCTACCATCGATTCGAAATGTAGTTTCGTAAGTAACTCAGTGTAAAGCAAGACAGAATAAATAACGCTACCGAGACGCATTATCCGCCTACGATGTATGAACTCGCATAGTCATGAACTAAATCGCACATAGGCACGATCGTGGGCACAGCTAGTCTTATATCAATTAATATCTTGTTTCTCATCGTGCTCAGCGTTTTGTTACTTTAAAGGGTAATTCTATATGACTTATAGGCCAGTCAATAAAGCCCGCGAAGGTCAAGTAATTAGTATCATTATGATTTTTTGATATGTGGTTTGGGACGTCAAAATAACAATAACAGAAAGTATAAATAATTATAACTTGCCTTGTATTAAAATTTCAACCTTTTTTGTTTAGTGCAAAATTAGTTGTTAACAAAAAAGAATGTCTATTTTATTGACTGGCCTATTAGGACATGTATGTAACTTGCTGTGTTATTAAAAATGTTAAATTTTAAATTGATATTATTTAATTTAAAATTACTGTTTTAGCATCTGAATGAAAAACTGTTAGGAAAAATTTTTTCAAGTCAAAAATATACAAGGAGCTTATTCCACCGTGCTGCTCCTCTAAAGGTTGAATGAGCGATGAAACCTGGATCTCAAATATCTGTCAAGCCATTACGTTGATAAATCAAGCCTTTTTTAAAACTCAAATAATGAAATAAAACTCAATACGGATGGAAAAACCTGTGTGACATAATACCTATTTAAATAAACTCTTGATTCCCAATATTGGTGGCAAAAACAAAGATTTTATCTTCTCTTATTAAATAAATAAAAACTTTCGAAACATAGTTGCTCTATGTATTATTTATATTTAAGCAAAAGCTAAATAACACATCTTAACATAAAATTATTGCGTATACTTCGCTTTAATCGCTTTGAAGATTGATATCTCAGACAAATTTTGTTAAGAACGGTCAAGTGCAAGCCATTTAAAAAGTAGAGAGAATAAAACCAACGGTATAATATCATTTATTTTGAAAATGAAGAGGTTCTTGAGCTTAATATGTATACCTGTAAGAAGTTCTTTGGTAAATAACCTAAAATATTTTTTGTTTAATAACAATAAAAAAAATCTACTAGATGATTGATTGTTTGATGATGATTATTAATAATAAAATAATAATGATTATTATTAATATAAAAGTAAGTTCTTGGTTTTTTTTCCACTATTATAACACTAATTCAAAAATCACCGTTTAAGTTTGTAATAAAAAAACTTTATATCATAAGATAAAGTATGAAGTTGTACGTTTAACGACAAAAATTCGTTCACATTTTTTTTTATATGAAGTATAACTCCAATAATAATAAACTACACATATTTGTACATCTCAATGAGTCAAATAATAATATATATTAAATAGAGAGTATTTTCTTATATTTCAGATTTATATAACAAAACAGAGTTAGTATTTACTGTTATCAGCCTCAGTGTATAAATATACGATTAGCTGTTTATTCACCTTTTCAAATAAATTATGACAAAAGGGTGATATTTCAGAAAAATATACACAAATTTGCATCTTAATGGCATTCGTCAATACAAGGGGACGGACAGTCTCGCTGTTTTTCTAAAGTAAAAATGTTATAATGAAGTCATATTTTTTTTCAATTTCATAAAATTAATAACATTCTGATATTTTTATAAAATCAATACATCAAAATATAATTAATTTGAGTTGACTTCTAGGGTCAACTTGATTAAAAGATATTTTATCAAGTAAATGCCTAATGCCTAAATTTTTTGCTTTTGAAATCGATAAAAAATACTAAACAGTTTATTTTCGCTTAACACGATAAACTATCTTTTAAAAACAAGGAAATCATCAAACAAGGAGTCAAATCAATAATCAAAGTTTAACCTCCAGTTGCCGAAAAGCAGACAAATTCAAATAAACAATTTGCAAATTAATTAATCTGACCGCTCATTAGACGCCTCTTACGTCATTGCTGCTAACAAGCAATGATCGTTCCGATTATTTAAAATATTTGACAAGCGTTTCAAAAACTGTAGGTAAGTTAAATAAATATTTATTCTGCATAAATAATATGAATTTTGAACATTGTACAGATGTGTGTGTGCCAACGTAACTGTAATTGTCATTATAAGACTATCTTAGTAACCACAAATGAATATGAAATTGGCGTTTTGTACGGAAGGAATATAACGTCAATTTTTTTTTGTCAAATAAATTTAATTAATCAAAGTATGCACCGGTGTTATGTATGAACTTTTGCCATCTCATATAGGGATAAGAATTAATAAACTCTTTGAAGACGGTTTGGACTGCGGCATCGGAGTTGAATTTTTTTCGGAGTTGTCGAAATTCCGGAAAAAAATGGTAATCTGTTGGAGCAAGGTCCGAGGAGTACGATGGATGTAGCAGACATTCCAATTTTAGCTTTATATATCTTTAATTATCTAATAATAATGAGAAAAAAAAAACCAATGAATGACTGTTTTGTTTTGTTCAGCTTAATAAATTTATAAATTCGAATTTGGAATTATCAACCAAAGAGGAGATTTTTCAGATTAAAGTGGTCAGTACGATAAAACGCTAATTTCATATGTATGGACTTGAATTTGAATACTGCTTATTCACACTTTTTACTTCTAAACTCGCCCATAAACATTGACGCTGTAAGAAAATTGCTCACGATTATTCCTCATATTAACAATACGCCTCTAGACATGGGATGTTATATAAACTGTGCCTGCAATTACATTAGCTCACTCATCCTTCAAACCGGAACACAACAATATTAATTATTTCAGTTTAGCAGTAGAATATAATACGAGGAGGAGTATCTATCGAGACGGGCTTGCACAAAGCCCTGCCAACAAATCCATCAGCCATTGGACTCTAAATTAATAACGGGTTTATAATTCATCTCGTGCTCGGCGGTGAAGGAAAACATCGTGAGGAAACCATCATGTGACTAATTTCAACGAAATTCTGGCACATGTGTATCCCACCAACCCGCATTGGAGCAGCGTGGTGGAATATGCTCCAAACCTTCTCCTCAAAGGGAGAGGAGGCCTTTATCCCAGCAGTGGGACATTTACGGGCTGCTAATGCTAAATAGCTTTATTGTTGTGTACCGCTTTGAAGGGTGAATGAGCCAGTGTAACAACAGGCACAAGACATAACATCTTAGTTAACAAGGTTGGTGGAGTATCGGCGATGTAAAGTATGGTTAATATTTCTTAAAGCACCATTATTTAAGGGCGGTGGTGACCACTTACTATGAGGTGGCCTATTTGCACGTCCACCTATATAAGAAAAGCTACATTTAATTATAACTTTACCTGTTGACTGTTTGCGCTGCCCTCGGTCTGGTCGAAGGGGGGTAGCACTGAGCATAAACGTCTGCCCATCAGCGAATACGAGACTACTACTATGCAACCTGAAAAGATAACATTAATAATAATTTAAATATTGATGTAAACTAAACTCGTTATTCAGGCATATAAATTTTGATGACTTTACATAAATTATTGGTATGGTTTTCCTTAAAAAATCTAAAGTTACATCTGGTTTGGAAAGTAAATTCTACCGAAGTACCGAAAAGTTACTCAGTAGTTAGTCTTTTCCGCCAATTTTCGTAGGTATGTTAAATATAAGATTTTCTTGAACGAAACTTCACGTTTCATGCATTCAAAGTCAACGATTATCTTCAATATATTATTACCAAATTAGGTAATCAGTTAAACTGAATATTATCATTGACTTTGAAGAATTTCACATTTTCGCAAAGTAAGACATAACGAGAGTGTGTAACTGTCACCCGACATTATCGTTACTGGATATTTATTAACGAAATCAATATCGCATCCGATAATGTGGACGCGTTCTTTTATGGAAACCTTTTTGCAAGGTGACAGGAAATTAATACGAAAATTCACTCTTGCATTATGATATTATTAAGTACAATTAATATATGTTAAGACCTTTTAAAAATAGACAATTATTCAAAAAATATTAATTACTAGTGACTCGCCTCGGCTTCGTACGGATGCAATGCTGATACTAAGTATACAACAGAACGCTTTTATATACATCGCTCACAGCTTCAAAGTACTTATTTGGATAAGAATTAATGCTGTATTGCTTAACATCGCTTTGTAAATAAGATATTATTTCTCGTAAAAAAAAAAAGGATAATAAATTGTTATTGTGGGTGATCCCTATGAGATAAACATATACCATCGTGGACTTTTTTTGAAGACCGTTTTAAGATATACAATACTGTAGTACATTATGTTGAACTATCTCGTAGGGTTCAGCCAGCGTTTGAAAGGAAAGAGCTAAAAATATGTTTATTTACGACATCACATTAGAAACCTCTAAAATTGTCAGTATTTCTATTCTATATTGAATCACTCTATTTTTTTAAAAAAACCGCATCAAAATCCGTTACGTAATTTTAAAGATCTAAGCATACATAGGGCCAGACAGACAGCGGGAAGCGACTTTGTTGTAACTTGTATACTGTGTAGTTATTAATTTCCTACCTAAATTGTCTGAATAATAGAATAAAAACTAGAGGCTGCGACGTCGTTTATTTTCTATATTAAGGCTAGACGCCTAAAAAGTTGATTGATTGCAGGCATATTATCTAAAGATAGCTCAAGACAGCTACAATATAATAAATCGGTTTACGACCAAGAATAGCACATTCAATTTTTTTATAATTTTATTTATTCCATTATACTCATGAGTTCCTCATAAGTTTTTGTACAATAAAATCTAATTAAATAAATATGATCTTCGGCTTCGATCTTTGGCTAATTAGTAAAGACAAACATTGTGACGAAACCAGGATAAGTCAAAGTCAAATAAATATCAACCACATGTGTACCAACACGTATAGGAGCGTCGTGATTGAGACGACTGTAAAGTTTTATAACCGATATCCTAAACAAACCTTAAACTCGTGGTACACCACTAAATAATTAATTGAAAGAATATTACAGATCAGATCCTTGTTTGCTGATTATCTTATTTTATATACTTAGTCATAAGTCCATGAAACTGATTGTAGAATATAAATGTGTTAATGTTATCATAGCAAGATTGTAACATTATTTATGGCCCCGTGGTTAGGACGCGTGTATCTTAACCGATAATTGCGGGTTCAAACGCAGGCACTGAATTTTCATGTACTTAGTTCGTGTTTATAATTCTTCTCGTGTTCGGGAAGGAAAGTGTAGTGAGGAAACTTGCATGTGTATAATTTCAACGAACATGTGTATCCGCTAACCCGCATTGAAGCAACGTGGTGAAATATGCTCCAAACCTTCTCCTCAATGCGAGAGGAGGACTTTGTCCAGCTGTAGGAAATATACAGGCGGTTACTGTTCTTACATTATTGAAATTAAAAAAAATAAAATACTCACCAGGCACCGCGTAGACAAGTATAAAGCTGAATGCACCGAACAGCTCCTTTCTTATCGAGTCTGGCCACTTCTCCGTACAGAACTCGATACTGCTCTCAACCCACATCTAGAAGCAAACGATAAATTTTAGCTTTATATTTATTGCTGGTAAATGTCAGTAAAGCTAATAAATTCACTTGTATCGTATCCTCAAGTCGAGAACTGAAATTCGAGCTACGGTCCATTATTTTTTATGTTTTTCTTATTAGTCTAGTAGTTTAAGAGGTAACAGAAAACGCTAAAGACGTATAAAATATTCTTGAAGAATACTTCTTAAAACTTTGGCTTAAATTATTGACATTGCAAATATGAAAATGTTTACAGCATTGACTTCTATTTTTTATGATGTAAGTAGAAGGACGCGCAAATGGGCCCCTGATGGTAAGCGGTCACCATCGCCCATAGACATTGGCGCTGTCAGAAATATTAACCATTCCTTACATCACTAATTCGACATCAACCTTGGGAACTAACCATTTGCTAGTCCTGCCTAGTAAAAAATATTTCCGAATGAATCTAACATATTAGATAGACAGTACAACTGAAAGCACAAAAAACATGACATCTTAGTTCCCAACCTTGTCGCAAATTGTATTATAAACAATTATGAATAACAGACAGCAACTGCTACAAATATCGATTACAAAAATCCTTATTAAAGATCATTGTTAAGCTATTGTTACCAACGGGGTTGCTTTTGGTTGGGGTCTCTTTGGCTAGTGGTTGGGGTTTCTTTAGCTGGTATCTACTAAAACTCGTTTTAGAAAAATAAGTTAAAAAAAAATGAATTCTAATTTGAATTAAGCATTTCATCGTTTCATCGACTGTTATATATGTTATATTTTCTGTTTCCCATCACTAGCCTGTCTGTCAAAAAGATCAAGCTAACTTAAACAGGGTATAACAGTACATACTCGTATGATTATTTTTACGAAAATAATGAATTATGAAGTTGTGTAGGTATAACAAATCGAAGCGAACAATACCACGTTGATTCTATTTCAAAATATATCTTTTTGAACGATGAAATAAACTAAACAATAGGAGATTAATTGTAAATATTTTTTATTGAAAACAATAATATTAACATCCATTCAGTTCTTTTTACGTTGATGAAAGATTTTTCAATACAATAGGTAGGAATTGTTAGTGACAGTTCAAGTATTTATAACGGCTATATTAAATGAATATTTATTTTATTCTAGATAAAACTTATTCTTCATGATAACAAAACAAACCATCCCTATAATAATATTTATATAATTTCATAATTTATATTTGCTAGTAAGATTTTGTGCAGCTGAGTAGGTACCACATAAACTTCAAATATTTCTCCACCAAACAGCAACACTTAGTATTCTTCTAGTCCGGCTTGAAGGATGAGTTAGTCAATAACTACAGGCACGAGAAACATAACATCTTAACTCCTAGGAGTTGTGGTTTTTTTGCCTACCTATTAAAAATATAAATATTTAAGTCCTCGATTTCATCTCAATCTAAATACTTCATATGGAAATAAATTTTGGTCAATTTATGAGCGGAATATAAACAGACAAAACAAAAAGAACAACAAAATGATAATTTCTATTATCATCAATTGAGTTTTTTAATTTGAAACGAATATTTCTGTACATCTCGATCGATAAGTAAAAGTATCCTATTCTAATAGACGATATTATCACCGTATGTCGTACTTCAATATTTTAAAAAACTTTTTTTTTTTCGTACAGTATATATTTACTTGTGTCTTTATACATACATATGTTTATATAGTTACACAGAGCTATGATAGAACACATTATTGTATAGGTTACTTTTAAATAGAGCTCGATAAATGGAATACTTTTAAAATACAACGTGTGGTAAAGGGACGTTATTCATGTCCATCACATAACCACGTGTGACCCCGACGACTAACGGTCATGCTACACTGATGTCTGAGCAAAAGCAGTGATGTGCGATATTAAAACAGTTTTTAAACAAATCATTATTAATAAATATTTTTATGTATGCATTTCTTAAGTATAAATTGGACAGTCGAGTAATTCTTTGTATTTGTATAATTTTAACAGAATTACTAATATTTCGTACCTTACCTTAAAGCCTTAAATTTGCATCAAGAGTAGAAACGACTCTTTGATTTTTCTCTCAGCTTTACTATTTAATTATATTTAAAAAATGTTATATATTTAACCATATAAACTTAAAAATGCTACCTCATATATTATCTTTAACTTAATATATCAAAAGGGTTTCTATATATGAAATTCGACACTGCGTTAAATTCCAAAATATAGCATCAAATATTTTACAATTTGCTGTTTTTAATACCATAAATTATAATATTAAATATATTACACAAACTTTTTCGCTTTTTCGCCTAAGAACAATCAAATTTATTTTCATTTTAAAAATTAATATGCTCCGATGGCATAATATCATCATCGGTCCTTCGAGTCGGATCATCTTTTAAAACTATTTACTCAAAAAAAAACAACAATTGCAAACGCAAAAAAAAAAATTGCTATATTATAATATATTATTTCCGTTAGAAAATTAAAGTAAAACTAATGCGACACATAGCTGTAATATATTTATAGCTCTTTATAAATCGGTATGACACAACCTTAATAATGTATTTGCCCCGTAGATACTAGTTTTCAATCCTGCAAGTTTTTTTTTTCATATACTTTTCTCGTTTATTTTTGTTAGTACTTATAAAAACTAATATATGAAAAAAAATATGTTATTTTGCTAGATTTTATTCTCTTTAATAATACATGATTTTGGCATTGATTTTGCAAAAACCTGTTTCATACACAACTCATAATCCTTTCTTCAATATAGATCCATCCGTTACACTTCGGAAAAGAAAATAACCACACCTTCGAACAACCGGAGAAAAAAACTCAGTAGAATCAATCTCAGTATTACGTTGTACATTCAACCTTAGATGGTGTTTACAAAAGTATTCCGCACCTGAGAGTCGGTAAATGTAAAGTTTAAATATAACTTTTAATATTCTTTTAAAACAGTCAAGTAATTTTAGAAATAAACACATTCAAACATATTCACTCTCCGCCTAATAATCATTAGTATTCGTACACCAAATATTGCAAATTTTAAAATCGCGTCAGTATTAATAATTGTATCATTACATTATTTTACATATTGCAATAATAATTGTCATAGTTAATTTGATGAATGATGAATTTTCATGGTCAAATTACGTTAATAAGTCATCTCGTGCTTAGCGGTGAAATAAAGCATTATGATAGTTTCATGCCTGAGCCGAGATGGCCCAGTGGTTAGAACGCGTGCACCTTAACCGATGACTTCGGGTTCAAACCCAAGCAAGCACCACTGGATCTTCATGTGCTTAATTTGTGTTTAAAATTCATCTCGTGCTCGACGGTGAAGGAAAAAATAGTGAGGAAACCTGCATGTGTCTAATTTCAACGAAATTCTGCCACATGTGTATTCCACCAACCCGCATTGGAGCAGCGTGGTGGAATATGCTCCAAACCTTCTCCAAGGAGAGGAGACCTAAGCCCAGCAGTTGGAAATCTATTGGGTCAATGTAATGTAATGTAAAAATGATAGTTTATTTCCTTCTGAACAATAGATAAATTATAAAAACTAATTAGGAGCATGGAAATTCAGTACTACTTTCCCAAGTGTAAACACGCAATCATTGATTCAGATTCACGTGTTCTAGCAACTGGGCCGCTGCGGTTCATTGTGCTTACATATAGGAATATAAACTTTTATATAATAATATATGAGTTTATATATTCAACTGAAAAATGTTAATAGTAAAAAGTAATCGCTATAAATTAAGAACATTGCAGTGATTCCTGTAGTTGTCATGTGCGGTCATCTTGCCTCGTTGAATCCCTCTCTGTTCGTTGAACTGAGAAAGTGCACACTTTTTTTTATTTTGTAGTTTAGTTTTCACGTTGAATATAAACTTTAATATTGTAAAATAACACAATATTATGTACATAAGTAACCTAACTCTTCAAAAATATGCTTAATATTAAAAGGTTAAAATATTTTTGATTTTTCATTTCATATTGAATAAATCGTCCATAAAACGACTCAAGACATACCTATATGCATCAAATAGAAATTAATACAATACATTAAAACAATATTCCAAATTATTTATAATTATTACAGTCATAGTTTCTAATTCGTTTTGACCTAAATTTAATAGTCGGAGTAACAAAATCCTTTATTATATTTTAATAAAGACACTCCATAGGAGTCTACCATATTATTGTAACGGTGTTTTTGTGAAGTTAGGCAAAAAAGCACAGTAAGTGTAGTGAGACTTTGAGGTAAGGGGAGGTGAGAGAGGAAGTGGGTTGAGTTTTAATGGAAAAATAAAATAATTGATATTTTAAGTTGTATTGTATTAAAATGAGGAAGGGTATGATGTTTGGAACTGTTTATATAGGGAAGGAGTGTTAAGCTAATATTTTTATTTAATATACATTGAATTGAAAACATAACACACACTATCATTCGTTACACAAACACACATATATTTAATGTGAAACATTCATGGTTTACGATCATACTACCAATGGCAACAAATGTTAGAAAAGTAAAAAAAAACAAATTACATTTGTATTTTTTATTGTAATAATGACAAGATATCGAGCCAATATTTTTCTATCTTTCGAATCAATAAGATTTTTGTTAGCAATTAATGGTGGTCAAATTTCGACCAATGACCAAAGTTATACAAGGGCATTTGCTTCATAAGATGTGCCACAGTCGAGTAAAATAAAATAACTAAAACTTCTTTAGATGACAACTGGCAGAGTTATTTTACTTGTTGCTCTCACAATGGAAGCTGCTTCACTCAACAATAGTTATTTTACAGTGAAAAGGTTTCAAGAAATCTTGTTGAGCGAACATTTTATTACATCAAATCGTTCTACGTTAGATGAACGATGAACGCAAAAGATAAGTTTTTTGGTTGCAATTAGTTTTATCTGTAGAGTTGAGATACTAAGATTTATATTTATTTATGGAATCTTAGTTGTTAAATCTTTTAATTATAAAAAAATATTTTTCAAAGAATTTATTGTATGAGAATTTATTACAGTTACCAATTGAGGTAAGCCGAAGCAAAAGCTTAGTGAATATTTTTTATTGAGATATTACATAATTTATTGTGACATTATTATATTTATTTTAATTGATTATATTTCAATATTTGTACGTATAGAAATTATTATTAGTTGAATTCATTTAATTTGAATAGAATTGTTGAAATCCGGCTTTAACTAAATTAATTTGTGTTTTAAAATAAATCAAAAATAGAATTTAGTATAGTGGAAGGAGGTGCTTGTAAACGTTTAATACTAGGAGGGAGCATTGGCATTCTTACTTTAATCGTAAGAATGGATGAGTCAAGCAAATAACTATTTTTGTATCGGCTTTGATTGAGAAACACTTCAGAGTAATAATTGATTGATTGCGAGGAAAGTTTTCGTTCAAGTTGTCTAGAATATATGGCTAATAAACTATTAGACCTCTCAGAGTCTCTGTACAACAGTATTTCTTACTATTAATATTTTTTCCTAGAAAGAAACACATTGTAATAGGCATACTAAGAGCTCAATCAAATAATAAACCAATACCAAAGTTTACCATTAAAAAAAATATAAATAATAATTACAATTAAAATAATAATCACAATATTTTTAAATTAATACTTTTCTTACGCTATTCAACATAAATGTGCTACGGCGTAGCATTCTGGTTCTACGAATTGTTACTACTTCGTGCCATATTGATGTTATACTGAAAGAAAAAATATTATATTTATTTTACTTGTTTTATTCAATAAATATCCATCGATAAGAATGATCTTGTGGATGGATATGATTACATTTTGTAATATACTGTATTTCTTTAAAAATAAAAGTTACAGCGTGTTTTCATTTTTATTTCAGGCGGACAGACAAATAGTCCACTCCTAATGGATGTTGGCTTTCTGAGAAATATTATACCTTACACTGGCAATGCACCGCCAACCTGGGGAATTAAGATGTTATTGCGAGTGGGTGGCATCTAACGAGACGGGCTCGCACAAAGCCGTACCACCAAGTTCGAATACATTGTAATAAACAGAAGTTTTCGTGTTTAAACGTAAATGAAAACTATTATAATTAAATTACCTTTCTTACGTATTTGTACTGTTATCCGTTATGGAATTAGATTGTCATATATATATACTAAATTATATGTCTATACTGTTAACTGTCGAGGAGTCCCTACAGTCCCTAGAGTAGAGTCATGGTTGTCATTATTATACATTTTCATCAAAATTGAACCAACATGTTAAATTTCCGATGCGTAGGATAAAGGGAAATGGTTAATTTGCAAGATTCAATTATACGAAAGGAAAGGTCAATCTTAAGAAAAGCCTTTAAAATGACCTCTGACTTTCTCATTTTGACTTTCAGGAGTTTTATCTGGAAATGGCTTGTCGTATTTTAAACACGTTTCGATCAAATTTGAGGGAATACAGATTACAATAAATACATTCCGTCTTTTTTATTGAAATCAGGAGAACATTTTTTTTAAACCCAAGTTCTGAATTTTAAGTATTAAGTGTTCACGTCTTGAATTAACGAATTTTATCATGATTTTTTAAATATACTTATAATTGAAATAATAATATTTACTACTGCTTTGACTTTTAAATACGATTTTTTTAAATTGAAATAACATATATGAAGTATGATTATTGATTCGGTTATCGACACCGTGTTGTTGCACTCCCGTCACTTCCGTCTCGTAGCGTGTTGAGCTGGTACTGTCTGGCACGGAGAAGCGCGGGATTTTTAACGGAAGAGAAAAACTGAGGACGAAGGACGGATTTGCTATTAAAGTTCTAAGTAATATATGTATCGAGTGGTTTTAATATAATGGAAGTTAATGTGATGTGAGTTGTTTTATTTTAATATTTTACTGTTTTGCCGCTAAGTCATTTAACTGTGTTTAATGAATTGTGGTAAGAAGAAAACTTAAACCCCAAGAACATACGCTACTTCTTGTATCTAAAACCTACGACTCCTAACAAGCGGGCGAAACGCACGAATACTAACATTACACAGATCAGCTTAAACTTACTGATTAAAGGCGGTCTTACTCACCAATCAAGTCAAGATAACCTTTGATGACAGAATTGAAAAAATAAGATTATATACTGAAGAATCCAGTACGCGTCGATAATAATATTAAATGTCTAAAGAGGTTGTATATAATATTTATATTACATGGAAGCGAAGTCTTTAAAATAAATAACAGCAAGAAATTATTTTACCATACCCAAACTTATCTTTCATTGGTTAGAGATAAAGTTTTACCCTCTCTTATGTAATGTAATGTCGGATATAAAAACATTAATCTCCAAGTTTCCGATACACGGTAGTTCCGATTTAGAACAGTATTTTTCTTTACAGCTGTTTACGTGATGTACATTAAGCATGAGTGTTTTTCTTCGTCTTCTTTGTACATTTAATATAAACCCACAGAGTTCAACCGAACTCCAAATGAAATACATTCAGTGCTTTGTAATCATCTCGTCTCTGTATATTTAATTTATAACGATGAATAAGGTCAGAATTATAATTATAAGACTTTATTATTAATACATAAAGCTCGTACACTATTCAATAAAAGCTTTGTATGGACAAAATTATTTTATGATTTATTAGTTGGATGATTTCGTTGAGTGTTTATTCCCGAAGTAATATTAATTGAGTCCAATAGTAATTAAAAAATTGAAATAGTTTAAATAATAATAACCTAACATCAATAAATACAAAACTAATTTATAGTAATGTTACGCAGCTGAAAAGTTTGTTTGTTTGAACGCGCTAATTTCACGAACGACTGGTCCGATTTGAGAAATTATTTCAGTATTAGATACCTTATTTATCGTGGAATATACCATCACGCTACTACTAATAGGAAAAAAATCATGTATGATAGAACGGGACGTACAGCTAGTAGAATATAAAGTGACGTATTTATAGCAAAAACAAGTTACTAGTGAAAGTGTTAGCTCACTGTTGGCTAAAATATAATGCCTAAATTGCTCAATTCCACTTTATGTCGGAAATGTCATAAAATTACCGAGACGGGAATTGTGCCGCGGTAAATTACCCACACGGATATTAACCACTACGTAGGTAGTAAATACGTTTTCGTAGTGTTGTATATTAATATAAAAGTGTTCAAAAAGCTGGAAGCTGTTTATTTTATACCTTGACGAAAACTAATAAATGGAGTTAAATAGCCCAAGAGATCATGGAAACTACGCAGTTTTTTTTAATTTCTTCGGCTGACAAATGGCATTAATAAAATAAAAAACGTGGCTGTCTCAGAGCGAACTAAGATTTATAATTAAGAAAAGTAATGAATAAATATGTAGAAAGTAATAAAAACATAATTTAATTAGCAGAATTAATATATGGTTTTTATTAGGATTCCGTAACCAAAGGGTAAAACGGGACCCTAAGACTACTACTACTATTATTAAGACTCCGCTATCCATTCTTCTGTCATCAGACTGTATTTCATGAACCATGATAGGTAGACGGTTGAAATTGTTTTTGTATAACAATAAAGTATACGCCCTGCATATACATGCTGTCACATGCTAGTGAGAGAGCATCATGTCGTCTGACGTCACGGCATGCGAACCGCCTTACCCCCAAGGCGCGTCAATAATGTTTCATGTCTATTGATTGAACGTAATTCTACTGGCTTACTATTACAAATGACAACACTAAAATCGGTTAGTCATGATGAGGTGACAAAAAACTGGGCCGAGTAACTTTTGCATTTACATAATTAGTAAACGATCTTCATTGTTAGAAAATAGAAAATACAACAAACAAGAATACTTTCTTGTAGGGATTACAACATTCACCATTAGTGTAATCAGCACCACATTCGTACAAAAGGAAGATTATCTTATTGGTTTCCGGGTTTATTAAGAGAATACTAGCAATATTAACAAGGTATTACTAATACTATCGGTCGTCTATTGTCTGAAATTAGATCACAATTTATTGTTACCAAAAGTCTAAGATACACAGATTCGATTATTTCGAAGTAAAATTAGGCTCAGTCGGACGATACCTTGTCATGACTGCAATAAAAAAAACGCGTCTTTGATTTTTAACTTTGACATAACGTGTAAATTTTACATTAATTTAATCGCATTTTTTTCACTTCCTTCATAAACTTTAACTTTTCCAAATACTTCGGATTATTATTAAATTTAGAGCCGAGATGGCCCAGTGGTTAAAACGCGTGCATCTTTACCGATAATTTCGGGTACAAACCCAGGCAAGCACCACTGAATTTTCATGTGCTTAATTTGTGTTCATCTCATCCTCGGCGGTGAAGGATAACACCGTGAGGAAACCTGCATGTGTCTTTTTTCAACAAAATTCTGCCACATCTGTATTCCACCTACCCGCATTGGAGCAGCGTGGTAGAATATGCTCCAAGCCTTCTCCTCAGAGGGAGAGGAGGCCTTAGCCCAGCAGTGGGAAATTTACAGGCTGCTTATTAATAAATTAAAAGTAAAAAGTCCAAAAACGCATTATAGCATATATATTTTAGGACTACATTTAAAATAATTGGTCTTCCATCTTGGGTAACCCGCCATGTTGAATTTAGAATGACGTCACGCAGTTAACCAAGTCAGCTCAATCGGTTAAAGACATCTGCTTCTAAATCTGTTCCAAATATTCACCCAAATATTAAAGTAGTTAAAGTAGTGCAAGTTAAATAAAAGCCTGTAAAAAAGGCTACAAAGATTTATATTCATAATAATCTTTATAATTGTATAGATTCTTAATACCTATCTAGTTACGCGTACCTTGTTTCGTTCAACAATAGCCGAAATAGTCAAACCCATAATGTTTTTACTTTTCATTTAATTTTATAAATAAGATCGTCAGAACTTACTACTAAGAGACTTATCGAATAAAAAGACATTCAAATTTCAATTTTTATACTGTTACATTTAGAAAAAAATAATCGCTAAAGTTCTAAAAAATTAAGTGGCTTAAGTCTCCGTATTCTTACCTTTCCGTCTAGATTTTAATGATCAGTAGTGTTTAAAATACTCAGTATTATAATTATATTAAAGCTTACATAATAAACAAACTCTTATAACGATCCGATATTTACAGAGGCCTACATTATAAATATTCATTAAGATTTACTTTAATATATTTCTAACTAAATGAGGTGATTATTTAAATGTGATATGAGAATATTAATACAGCTTTAAATAAGACTAAGGACAAAGACAATATTTTATGTCACATCAGCGAACTGAATGAGAATAAAACTTGATTTTCTTTAAAATATTTTAATACAAAGCATATTTCTCTTGGGGTTACAAAGGGTCCAGTAGCTGAAGTGGAAATCATCCCACGCCTCTAATGAGAAGATGGATTGATCTGCTCAAGTAGGGCTAACAGAAAATGAAACGATAATGATCGTTTCTTTATTTTACTGATAATTATTGAAACAGACTGAAAAAGGAATTAAGAAGATGTAGCTCGGATTGGCTGGTTAATTTAGACAGATGTACAGACAGACCAATGTATATTGACACAATTTTATTGTGCGCGCCTATTGGTTTATGATATTAGCTTGACATATTTAGTGGTAGAGCATTTAATCAAATAAAATAACAGTAATAGTTATTTGTCGTGTTTCAGTTTTAAGGTTAACCCAGTGTAACAAACACTTGAATTAACATCTTAGGTCTCAAGTGATTTAAGAGATGTTTAATATTTTTAGTGTCAATGTCTGTGTGGGCCTAATACCATCAGATCAATCATTTACCAGTTTGCCTGCCTTACAATGTAACGCATATTGTTTAATAAAAAAAAAAAAAACATTATAGTATACACTTTCATTATAAACTTATGCTGGTCCAGTCGTATAGTAATTATCATATAAACAGAAAAATAACGTGATAGGCATATTACTTTACTATATACAAAATAAGATTACAGATTTTAGGGAATACTGACTATATTACTCTGTGTACTGTATAATTAGAAGTTTAAGTCGAATAAATTACAAATAAAAAATCATAAAATTTCAAGCCAGTGGTAGTTTTAATTTGATATTGTAAAATGATTCAAACGTGCTTGTATATAGAATATTTGGATTGATTAGTCGGTAACCTAAGGTTTAAAATCCATATACTTATATCAGACTAATGTAACAGGACTATAATATCGCACACAAACCTATAACAATAAAAAAGGGAAGTAAAATAAACGAAGAGAAAGAAACAAATGATTACGTTCACTTACTATAACGGACGCTCTTTCTATCATTCCTAGTTCTCAAGTCTTTTCATTAATAAGACTTAACGACACGAAAGCCGTTAGTACAATACACGTAACATACAAAAAGTATATATTGTGTATATACTACTAGTACGAGGACTTTAGCAATTCTTACTTTTTATTACTTGTGTGTGTGTGTCTCCATTTAAGGGACTAACTCAAGCTACGATATTAAAAGCTTTTAATATTATATTTTTATAGAACTCAAGAAACTGTTACTATTTGAATATAAAATTAAAAATAAAATATTATTCATACTGTGTGTATAAAATTATACCTTACGAGGCTTTATCTTGATAGTAAATACAATTTATTTTCTTTTCAAAATATTAATTCAACAAGAGCGCCTAATTCTTTGTCATATAATAGAACGGAATTAGCTTTTAATCCTCGTCAACATTTTTTAAGCTGAATATAAAAACTTTAGCCTAAAATTTTTTCCACCTCGAGTGTTTAAGATCGTTCAATATTTTAATTGCACCATTCTTAATAAATTTATTTTTCAACCTATTCCATTTATAAAAGTCGACGGTAATAATTATTTCGTCATACAGGAGGCATGACATTCTTAATCGAAATAGTTACAGTAAAAAATTACATATTTCTTTATATTCATATATCTTTCCAGCACTCAGGATGAAAAAATATTTTATCTATCTATCATAATAGATTCAAAGAAACTACACAACTCAGTACCTGCAAGGAAACTAGTATTTGTTTCAATGACCAGAGTACTGGTAACAAAGAAACAGCGTAAGGAACTACAGATTCAAACGTTCAGATATCCAGGTTCATAAAATAGTTCAGCTTTGCACTTGACAATGGCAGGAACTTTGAAGAACTTTTATCCCTGAGATTGAGAACAGTTCCCATTATCTAAACGAATTTAAGAAAAGAAAGTAAATTCACCGCCGTTTTTGCGACAAAATATCCATTTGTCATACAATCGTTATTAAAATTTACTAATTATGGAAATGATACAATAATTCCATAAATTGTATATTATCTGATAGTATTTAATGACATATTTTAATCGAGACTCGTAATAATATTTATACGATTGTACAAACAAAATCGTTATTCGTTAATACAATCACAAAACCCATATTGTAAACATCATTAAAATACTTAATTTGTGGAATAATTGTGAATCTTTTTTTTATATTTTAATTTATATTAAAATATACTTTAATCAAGTAAGCTTTTATGAGCACTTTTGAATCGTCATTTAACTATATTTAGTAAAGCTACCACCGGTTCGGAATGTAGAATCTACCGAGAAGAACCGACAAGAAACTCACTTAGTTACTCTTTTTCAACATCTAAAAATACAGTAATGTTAGTTAAATACAATTATATATGTATGTTATGTCTCCTGCCTGGAAGTCAACAAGCATTAACTCCACGCTTTTTTATAATCTATATAATCTGCTATCGAATAATATGCCTTCTTTACCAATGTATTTTTTACAAAAGATTTGATAAAAATGGTATAAGTGGTTGTAAATGATTACTTGATTCTAGCTCTTCTGTGTGCATCCCATCATGTAGCTACCTTGTATTACTGGGTTCCAGTTGATAATTTAATGGAATAACTGGCACTAATGACCTATCTTAAATCCTATGGATAAGGAAATAACAAACGTACGAAGTACTGGATCGTACTTCGTAGAGAACTAATGTTTCTGACTAGACACGAATACGAATGAAGAGATTTGGTTATGACATATATACATATAATAAAATAAGAGCGTCTGTTAGTTATATTAAAATAAATGGAACTTAATAATAATTTTGTGGACATGTTTTCGACGATGATGCTTAAAGGGATCTCAGTCTATAACTAAAGGCAGCTTGTTAATTATTAATACATAAATCTGTGACTAGAACTCAATTAGTAGTTTCCAATTAAATATTTATCTTCACTGCCAAGCGCTTTTACATTGCTTATATGGTTTCGACTGTTTGGGTCATAAAATATTAATAACCTGCGTGATGTTACGTGAAAGTAATTAAATTAATAAGGAACGTAACGCTTGGCAGTGTTAAATATTAGGTTATCTAGTACCTTCTATTTAGTAGTCTTCTATTCAGGGTAGATGAATGGATATAATTTAATTATATAGAACTTACTTCGTCTTAGATAATTTGATTTTTCATTTGATAAAAAATCAATGAGAAATTTCCATTTTTTTTATGGCATTGGTTGGCGGACGAGCATATGGGCCACCTGATGGTAAGTGGTCACCACCGCCCATAGACAAAGGCGCTGTAAGAAATATTAACCATTGCTTACACCACCTATGCGCCACCAACCCTGGGAACCAAGTTGTTATGTCCCTTGTGCCTGTGATTACACTGGCTCACTCACCCTTCTAACCGGAACACAACAATGCAGAGTAATATTATTTGGCAGAATATCTGATAAGTGGGTGGTACCTAACCAAACGGGCTTGCACAAAGCCCTACCGCCAAGTAAATAAATTCACAATTATCACAATAAATCATTTCAAAAATGTTGGTGTATTTATTTATTTATTGAAAAAGTTACACCATCAACTTATCACAAGAAATGAATATCTGATGTGGGTAACATTCTAAGTGATACGTCATTAAAGGTGTAAACAACATTTGATTCTATACACATAAAGAAATCATTGCAAGATTTGCAATTGATAAAACATTTGTCAAATGCTTGAAAAAACAAAAAAGTTGACCTAAATAGTTTCTATCTGAAATGTATAATTTTATAATTTGTCATCCACTCACCGATCCATTCCTGGTCCTAGACAGCATAGGTACCATGACCGTCTCAACTGCTGCGACAGCCAGCAGTGGCGCAAATATAGCCAACGATACAAGCCACAATGCGGCCAGCAGACTGCAAGCGCCTCGCCGTGATGGCATCCACGGCTGCCGAAGTGACTGGGTGATGGCTAAATAACGATCCACTGACATCGCTGTTATAGTGAACACGCTTGATGCTACCGCGACACCTGGAAAAAAGAAATGCGATATATATATACTGGTTCGAATCGAAACACCTCTTTGAAGTATTATCATTTATAATTGGAAAAAGACAAACTTTTTAGTAGACTGAATTATTGAATTGGTATTTATTTTAAAATCGAAATTTGGTATTTTAAACGGCCGAGAGTCTCAATGCAATTAGTCTAATTGGATTCTTGGTTTTAAAATTTTTCAAATTATTTTTAAATAAGATTTCATACAAGTATTTTTAATGAAAAATTATATTCTTAACAGCATTAACAAAGTCTTTTAAATTATAAAGAGAAATATTACTTTAGATGCTCATTTCAAATATTCAAGTTTAATATAGATTTACTATTACAATAGTAATTTGATCATTGAAAATATACATTAGAGAGGTTTTTTTACTTAATGTTTGCATTGTTCGTATTCATACGGAAACGGAAACGCCAAGATTGATACCGTTGACACGGAATTGATTTTGGCAGGCAAGCTTCTAACGATAGCGAAAAAAGATGGTTAACATAGATTCTTGGAATTTAACTGAATAAAAGTAATTAATTACACACGGAGGGCAAGGTCTTACCCAACCAGATTGGATTAAATTTTGAAAAAGGAACATAAAAACGATTCAATCATAATACCTATGTCATAGAAAAGTTTTTATTTAATTTTGAATAAAATAATATTGTTAATTTTAGTGAACACATCGAACAAGCTATCTTAATACGATCTTTGTAAGCTGCCGAAACTTCGAGGCAAATGTTAATTTTATGTGTCGCCATAACTTTAAATTCTCGTGTGATGAAACTCCATAAGATTTTAAGAGCCTTAATTAATAATAAAGTTAGACATAAAATTGTTATTAGTAATGAGGTACTTAAAACCAATATACCACTAAAAGTAACGCTTGTTTTAACCGAAGGCTCAATAAAGAAATCCAGTCACCCTGTCGACAAACTCAAACTACACGAAAATATTCCCTATAATAATGTTTATTTTTAGAATATTTAAATAATTATTCCTGAATGTTATGTGAATCCGTTCCACGATTTCATAAACTTTCCTTCTTACTGTCGAGTAAATAACATAATTTCACTAAAACCTAAACAACTTTTTAAGCTTTGCGTTTTATACCTTTGCTTCCAGATCTTAAAAAAAAAACAAATGAAAGTCGTTACTACGGCGTACATTATAAATACAACTGCCTTAGAGATACAGACAAAAGAGAATCTTTTGGTTCCAGAACACAAGGATTTTAATTCCAAAATCACTTTTTCACATCTAATTTAGCACCATTGAAGAAAACATTTGTGAGATGATATTAGGGCCTAAATATCTAATATTATTGGAGCAGCGTGGAGAAAAAGCTTCATAGTATATTTATAAACAGGGGCCTTTGCCTTCTTGGGAAGGGTTTTGGGTAGATAGAATACGATCCTTATTATTCTTAATAGTTTAGAAGGATTCTGCAAAGTGGGCTACCACTTAAATTTTACTTTAAGTCACTAGACGTCACCTGAGGTCAGCCCTAAAGGTTTTTTGAATGTGATCGTTTTTAACTAAACGTACGCTCGCTTTGTTTTCGGAACTCTTATCACAATGGATACGTTTCATTGTTTCGTCCTTTATGTTATTATTATTATTAACAACAATTTACTTGAGACTTTGTTGATATATTTATCGAACACGATTCTCGGTCTCAATTTCGTTGATTGATATTTTTATGAAGTTACTATTACTTGGGACACTTAGTTTTTCTGGCTTAGTTTATTTCGGCTATCTAGTGTTCATTCTACTTTGCATTTTTTTTTAATCAAGGCCCTTTCATTTGTAAGGACAGTAAGTCACGATTTAATTGACTGTATAAACTCAAAACCTATAACGATTGGAATTTTAATTAATCTTCTTTAGCGTCAACGTCGGTGCTGGAATTCACGAGATGTAAACTTATATTACGTACTAAGATAATATTTACATTAATTTAATATACCACAATAAAATACTAATATTATTAATAAAGAGAAAGTTACTGTCTATTACGTCGGCGTTTAAATCGCTGAACCGATTTCGATGAAGTTTGGTATCGATAGATAGATAGTTCGAGACCCAAGGAAGGACATAGGCTACTTTATTGATTCAACCTTCGAGGTGACGGAAAATTGGGTGACGGTTTGTTGTTGATTTTGAGTTTGATTGTTAATAATTGAGTTGATAATAAAAATACATTAATGACATAAAGTATTCACATAATATACAAAGAAGTAGCTTAAAAAGTCAAGCAACATTTTGCGAAGAAACTAATTAAATATGAGTTCAAATCGAGCGTTAAGTCTTTTAGATTTTTATAACTTAGACAACATAACGAAAAATACTTATTTAAATCAAAGACAAGAATTTCAAATCGTTTCTCGGATTTCCATTTATTTTTAATTTCACGGGCATATAGTTTTGGTCAGATACATTGGGACAGACCGCAATAATACTAAAAATGACATCGATAAAATTCAGGATTGCTTATAATGTTAGAATAAAATATTAAATTCGGGTCTTTCCGATAATCTGTCTGATCAATTGACAACTATAAACTATCTGAAACTAGTGCAAAATAATACGGTACTTAAAACATTTTCAAGCGTTTGTATTATGATACTTAATTAATATTAATATAATATAAAATATAAATAGTTTACAACACTGGTGAATAATAATATATATCCATATACAAGTGAATTTAAAAACTGGACGTGAATACCGAAACTACGTAAAGCAAATAATACTCAAAAAACATCATTGGTTATTTAAAAATGTAATATTGATTTTGAAAAAAAATCACTTTCTGTGTCATAAAACCATTTAATAATTTCGCTAAAAAGCATCCTTTATAAAGGCAATAGCGTAGAATATATGATGGGTAGTCGATACCTACCCAGACGGACTTGCACAAAGCCCTACCACCAACAGAATTGTAATTGTATCGTGGTTCGTTTAATTAGTTTCTAATATATCAATATAGATATATTTTTTTACTATAAAAAAAATTTATTGTAAATAATATCATTAAATACTATCTAAATTAAATATTCTAATAAAAGTAATAATTGTTAAGAACAATTTACCTGAAATGTATTATTTTACGTTTACACCGTAGAAATATATTTCAACAAAACCAATTAACATAATATGTGTCTACATTGTATAACATTCAGGTATATATTTCATAAATTTACGTTATAAATACCTAATTATATATGTGTTAATGTAACGTGACATTAAATTGTTACAAGCAACGAAATTTTAGCTTAAATGAAACAAAAAACAACACTCGTATATTTTACATCTATGGCACTTCTAAAACACAACAATAACTCAGCGATTAGTTTGTCCGGACTATATTGACATAGGAATCTTGAAATGGTATTTCAATATTTGTATTACTAGAAGACGTTTTATCATAACATTAAAATCGATATTCTAAATGACAAGTCAGACTGGCCAGACTCACAGCCTCTGGATACGCATGCAAGTTTCCTCTCGATGAATGCCTTTCGCTTCGAAATTAATTTTACAAATTGAAATATTTTTTTCACAACACTCTGATGAGGGTAGGCCCTTCATTAATTTACTACAAATATGAATTATTTAATTGTAATATTATGAATGAATTGTTTAATAAAAGCTTGAGATTTTCTATAGCTTTTGGATGAAAAGTTATTATAAAAATGTTTTCGACTTAATTACTTGTGATGACTCTTGGCGCATACGAGATGGTCAGATAGAATTTATTTAATTAATTAAAAGACTATATATCTACGCCTTTAATATTAACTTATTGAAATTTATTCAAAATCTAAATAAAAATGTACTTTGTTCAAGTAGGCTTTTACAAGCACTTTTTTTACATACCACCGGTTCGAAATGTAGATTCTACCGAGAATAACTGGCAAGAAACTCAGTAGTTACTCTTATTCAACATTCATAGAAACAATTGCAAATTATGAGTATTTTTATGTTTCTTTAAAACAGTTAGGCCGACAAATGTACCACCTGATACTAAGTAGTCGCTGCAGCTCATAGAAATTGGCACTTTAACAATTATAAGCGAGCCCTTATAACGTCAAGGCGCCACCACCCCCGGGAGCTAATAATAATAATGTTATGAGCGTCGTGCCCATAGTTGCTATTCAAATTGGAACACAACAATATCTTACAATTACTCTGTCGCCCGCTATAGGCGTTACGAAACATAATTGACGGTCCAATCGCTTTGCCAACATTACAATAATTGGCACTGATAAATTATAATTAAATTAATCAATCGCTCTTTGTATTTCTATACAACAGCCTGAAAATTTCCCACTGCTGGGCTAAGGCCTCCTCTCCCTTTGAGGAGAATGATTGGAGCATCTTCTACTGCAATGCGGATTGGAGGCATATGGCAGAATTTCGTTGAAATTAGACACATGCAGGTTTCCTCACGATGTTTTCCTCCACCACCGCGCACGAGACGAATTAAAAACACAAATTAAGCACATGAAAATTCAATGGTGCTTGCCTGGGTTTCAACCCGTAATCATCGGTTAAGATGCACGCGTTCTGACCACTGGGCTATCTCAGCGATCTTCGGCTGTATTTTTATATCTACGTATAATTTTGCGTCTGGGTTTATACTCCTGATTTTGTCTTGTTAAATATGTAAGATGGAATACGTGAATTCTTGATGTTGTCGAATTTAACAACTTTTTGCTAAATTCGACAACATCAACAATCATACGAATTCCAGTCATTGCTTGCGATTTAGTTAATGAAATTGTGGTGTATTGTCAGTTTAACAACAAGATGTATATTACGTCTGTCTGTAAATTGTATTTATAATGCAAACTCTACTCAGAATATGGAAATATTTTCGTAAGATAGACATACGTTCTATTGAAAGCTATAATCTAAGGTAAGTTTAACAGTTTTTATTAAAATGTAACGAAACTAAAAAAAAACGTACCCACACTTTAATTCTGTTTTGAAATTTTAAAGGATTACATTAAATAAAGCTCACCATCACAAGTCACCGTCTGGTTCGTAATTTTATCGTGAAGAACTTTTTTCGTTCTGTAAACTGTTTTATAAAACCAACTAAAGGGAAGACTGTTAAATAAGTAATGTATTCATTTATTGTTGTTTTATGTTAAAAGGTCAATTGCTTAGACTGGCAAATGGGCCACCAGACTAAGTGATCACTACTGCGTAGACATTGGCAGCGAACATTGGAAGTATTAACCACAACCTCCGCGGTCGAGTAGTGTGTACACCGGTTTTCATGGGTACGCCATAGGTCCCGGGTTCGATTCCCGGCCGAGTCGATGTAGAAAAAGCTCATTAGTTTTCTATGTTGTCTTAGGTCTGGGTGATGTGGTGCCGTCGTTTCTTCTGTTTTTCCATAACATAAGTGCTTTAGCTACTTACATTGGGATCAGATTAATGTTAGTGATTGAAATAAAACTAGTTTTTTAACGGATTTAATCGCGTATATTAATTATTTTAACATCACGACGTTTCGAGCACTTTGCAGTGTTCGTGGTCACGGGCAGACTAAGGTGACATTTGTCATTATTTAAACTAGTTTTATTTCAATGTGTAATAATCGCGAAAATCTAAGACAACATAATGTTAGTGATGTTGTCCAATATTTATTTATTTATACATTACAGTATTATACATTATCAATGTGCTACTTGCCTTAGGAGCTAAGATGTTGTCATTTATGCTTATAGTAACATTGGCTCACTTTGCCTTCAAACCGAAACACAGTAATACTTATTTTATTATTGTTTACCCTACCAGCTTGCAAAAAGCCTTACCATCAAGTATTTTTTTTAGATTAAAAAACAAAAAACAAGCGTAGTTAAGGCATGTACTATCTGTCTAGTATATCTAAGTGTACCACAACAGTAATAGTTACCTTGTAGAAAGTTGACAGTCTTGCACATGACCTCCCCGAAGTACCATAGCAGTGTAACAGACTTCGCGATCTGTACTGGCATACAGAACAGCGTTACCAGCAGGTCGGCCACAGATAAGTTGACGAGGAATATATTTGTCACACTGTAACAAAGAAAAAAATAACGTTATTTTTCGTGATTATATTATGAATGTCGCAAATGAAACCAGTTCGGAGAACTATAAGATTTTATATTTTATATGCATAACAAAAAATGTCAAGTACATTTCAAGTTAAAACAGAAGTGTTTATGATAAAATAAGACGGCTTTGTTAGATTCAATAAACTATTCAATTTATTCTAGGATTATCAAAAAATGTGAAATTTAATATTATGTTGAAGACAGATAACTTTACCCTTATCTTAGTTTAAAAAGGGTAAATAAAGAAAATATTTATAATGATTTTACAAGATTACATTAACAGTCTGTTAATGTCTTACTGCTGGGCTAAAGCCTCCTCTCTCTGCCCTCAATCATCGGTCAGTCACCTCTTCACGCTCATATCACTGAACCGATTTAGATGAAATCTGATTTGAAGATAGTTTGATTCCCGGGGATTGACTTATGCAATGTTTTTTTTTCATTCATCCCTCGAGGTGGTAAAATACGAGAAGGTGGGAGATTGACGTATCTAGTAAGCCATCAATTTAACACTGGTTCAGTGTAGATGTACTTAGAAAGGAAACGGACCATACAAAGTAGAAAAAAGTGAATCATCAAAGCCCGGGTGAATTTATCGTTTGGTTATTTTGTTTGCGGTTAACATCCTAAATTTGTATTATGATTGACCTGATATATTATGGAAATAACATATAACATGATATAGTTGGCAATTATAACCACTTACTAACAAGTACCTTTGTCTGAACACCTACTTTAAATAATAATTAAAACATAACATTATACAAAATTGATGAATTTTGGTTTAGAATGATGTATTAATTAGACGCCTCAATTTTGATCTAATTAACGATATATTGACGCCATCTGTACGCACAGATTATTTAACAATTTATCTTATATCAATTACGAATCGATTAGTGGTAAGCGATACCGCATTATTTTACAATTGCGTTACAAATATTCTAAGTATCAGTAACTTATTACTATATAATTATAGTAATAAGTATTAGACGTAATCGTCTGCACAGATATGTTGTCCGTGCCTTTGGTGTATCTTTAATTTTTGTCGCGTTATTGAATTGTTACTTTACATATACAGCCTGTAAATTTTCCACTGCTGGGCTAAGGCCTCCTCTCTCTTTGAGAACAAGATTAGGAGCGTATTCCAACACGCTGCTCCAATGCAGGTTGGTGAATTTACACGCAGCAGGAATCGTTATTGGACACATGCAAGTTTCCTAACTATAACTTCCTACACCACCGAGCACGTGATGAGATATAGATGAACGGTATGTATGCATAAAATGAGAAACAAAGCCTCAGTAAATTGAAAATCAACGCTTCTTTTCATATTTGTTCTTCAGTAGAACACGTGAAACAGAGATGGGTATCTAGTTCAACTCTACGTGTAAGGAGGACGGCGAGACGCCAACGATTACCTTACGAATTGATTGCCATTAGAGTTGCATATCGATAATCCACTATCGATAGTTAAGGTGTTAGCGATAGTATCGATAGCACCCCATGAGCAATACTATCGATAGTATTGCAAAAGTCATTACTTTTAACCTAAACTATCGATATACCAAAACTATCGATACTACTAATAGTATTGCAAAAGTCATTACTTTTAACCTAAACTATCGATATACCAAAACTATCGATACTACCAATAGTATTGCTTACAGAGAGCTATCGGTACTATCGATGATATCGATATCCTGAATAGTTTTCGAGGCCAACTATCGATAGTCAAACTATCGATAGTTCTGCAACGCTGATTGCCATTAAGGGACAATTAACAAGGAGAATTAGCTACAGTAAACTTAAACGAGCAGCTATGAATATGAAATAATCCGAAAAGAAAAATAATTGCGTAATTTGTTTTACTTAACACTGAAAGCACAAAATTTAATGTTAGGTAAATTATATTTTATAAGGTAACTTTATTCGAAATAAAATAGTTTATGTCTTATTCAACTTTGTAGAACGTTATGTGTATTTATGATCCCGAGACGTAAATAATGTCCTCACGTTTAAATTTTTAGAAGTTTTTTTTCTTCAATACCTGCTAATTTTTTAATTATCTTAATAAAGTTTTTAATTAATGTGATATCCTAATTATGTAAATTGGCTTAGAACTTTTTTCTTAATAAAATTAAAATTATTTTATAAATCATTGTATAAAATAAAGTTCATATCGTAATTTTTAATTTTAACAAATTTTAGACTGTCTTTCGGGCTCACCTTTAATGTATGTAAGTTTTTCAGCATTCGCCTGTAATCGACTCGATCAATTTTAAAATGGACGAAGTGGTCGTATTCCTTTGTCATTTGTGTATTAAAAAAAAAAAAAAACAAAGGATATCGATACACAACTTATTTCAAAACGCTCAATTTGTCTCACTCACTTATTTAATGGTCAAATTTGAACTGTTATAATCCAAGCCAACATCCGGCGACGGAACACTCTTATACGTAATTATAATTTATTTATATATAACTTACTAAATTATATTATATGTATTTATGGACCTTAAGATATTCGACATAAATTAGTTGTCTGGCGAGACCGCTCAACGACTAATTGGATTTTTTTTAAAGATAAGAAGTAATTGTAAGTAAGTAATTTAATATATCGAAATGCCTGTGCTGTTATTTAATTTGTAATGTAATTTATAATTTGGAAAAATATTTTTTTCATATCAATTATTAATTTGAGTAAAACTTTTTGTAACATCTTTATTTAACTTAACTCCGATTATGTCCTTGTTATATTATTTTATATCTTTGTTTCAAATCTTGTGCAAGATTTTTCAACTGCTTCTGCTGAACTGCTGCCCTATTGAATCATCTTTATTTATAAATAGATATCATGCGTAGATTCGTACACTTTTGGCTCAGATGTTAGTTATAAAGAAGCCTTGTTGATACCTAAAATCTGAGCCAATAAACTATGTCTTCCCTTGCAGTTTAAGCTTATTTCTTAACAATATTTTATCAAATTCTGTTCAGTAGCTTGGCTGCAAAAGTGTAACAGACATATTTACTTTCATGATTAATATATAAGTATAGATAACACAAATCTCAAAACATCTATATTCTTATTATTATTTAATAAAGAAAATCTATCGTTATTTTAAAAAGAAAATCATTCAATTGATTCAGTCGATTGGTGAGGAGTCATTATTTTAAAAGGACGCAGTGACACTAATATCTCTACGCCGAATCATTTAACAGTTCATTGACCGCGACAATCATTCGAATACTTAGCAGCCGTAATACTGGAGCTATTAAATATTTTTTTTTTAATACACAATTATTTCTTTTAAGACACACTCACAGATAATATATTTGTGTAGTAATATTTATTTACTACATAAATATGTAGTCTACACTACTGCAATGAATATATAAACACACTATATAATAAACTTATACACAAGCCACAGTCACACAGCCAAAGTATTCTCAGTTCTCATAATGTAATCTTTTAATTCCTAAATTCTTTACGTTCATATCGAACAAATCCAGTAGCATTATTAAAGAAGAAACAGGTTACAAGAGTTACATCTAGAATTCTATACGATGAATCAATTTATGATTACAAATAATGACAAAATCACATTTAAGCCACAAAAATAGCATCATTTTAAACTTTTTCCCAATTAGATAAATTGACTTCGAAAAGTCAATGTGATCTGAAATTAGAGCTTCAGCCTCTAATTTTTATTGAATGTTAATGAGAATTATCGGGAATCGGTAGGCAAAACTATATTTGTATCGAATTAGAGTTAATAAGAATTGTTGGAAATTATTTTATATTCTCAACTAAAAACGTAAATTATTTTAACAAAAATATAATAAATTAAATACTTTAGATTAACTTAAAACAAATACCAGTAACTTAACCAATTATTATTAATTCTAGGAAATACGCTTTTACAAAAATTGCTGTTTGCACATTCGTTGATTGCATTGCAAACATACTCGTAATGCAGGTAGATCGACAAGTTCCGAGGTCGTTAGAAGTTTATGTACAGTTAATTAGCTTTCTACTGATGCCATTTATGTTTCTACCTATAGCATATTTGAACATATATCATAGAGCTTAAAAGCTTAACGTTTAAATGCATTATCACAGAAACGACTAGATCGATTTCAATAATTAATTTTGCGTTAGGTAGACTGCTATGTTGGTCTCTTAATAGCTTATCAAGGCACTGATCCCGAGTTTTAATCTCCGTTCAGACTAATAAAAAATATGTACTGTGTATTTCTTTTTTGGGAAAATCTTCCGCAGCTGTCTGAAGTCTAGAAGTTTTGAAGTGTGTACACTCCCATGAAACAGAAAGCACGTATAGCTGTTAGTTTTCCACCTAAACTTATTGCAGTCGAGTCCAGCTTACTATCCTAACCTATTATAAGAGTGGGGGGGGGGCATATAAATTGCACCTGTAAGCAAATACGGCAATATGTATGGATTACGTATGTATGCACGAATATATTCCGATGCGATAACACGGGATTGTAACAATTTATAATTCTATACTAATTTATATTCATTATAAATATGAATCTATCCGTCGTTCTGTCTGTATGTTGCCACCACTGAGCCAAACTGTAAACGCCAAAACGCGAGCGAAACCACGGACGACAACCTGTTTCATATATAATTGATATGCTTCAGGAAATATAACTCAATAAGTTATTAATTTGATTATAACTTATAGCTTCCCATACCAGGAAGTATTATTTTTGGAGCAAAACTTCGTTGAGCGAGACGAGTGTGTTAAGTGCAAAGTTTATTTGTAAAGTTTGGATGAAGATCAGTGTGACTTGCTTAATTGGCCCTTCAAATAACATCCTATCTACGAATGTTGATTATATGACACCGCCTATTAAAAAGGCTAGACTATTAATTTAATGGCTATGATCCTAATGTCCTACGACATGAACAGCGTATAGTAAAATGACAAGACTGTTAACTGAAACCTGAATAAAATATTTATCCGTGACAAATGTGGCGACATAATAAATAATTAAAAATAATGTATGTAGTTACTAAAACAATTCAACTAAACCTACATGATAATGAAATAAAAAGCCATGATGGTCCAGTGTTTAGATAACGTTGATCTTAATCGTAATTCCGAGTTCATTCCCGGGCAATAGCCACTGAGTTTTCACGTGCTTAGTTTGTGTTTATAGTACATCTTGTCCTCTGTTTTTCTCATTAATATTCGTAGTGTCTAAATAATTTGGTAAAAAATATTTTAACTTAACTATTAGGTATTTTGAAATATTAACACTATTATTCAAAAACATTTAAAAGTGAAATAAAATATGACAAAAATATTGCATTTAAGAGAAATGCTTTCAGATCGCGATGTACTCATACAATATCCCATACATTTGTGTTTTAACCACTGTCTTTCCTATTTCATTTTAATCCCCAGCTTTTTTAAAGCTCCGCTCAAGTGGCTTGAACAAATTCCAAAGTCCCACCTTCATTACATTTTTATCGTACTACGAACAACACAATCGGACCGTACTAACTTTGTTGAGACACTTCAATTTTATGAAATTTATATGAAATCGGATTTCACGAGGATAAAATATATCCACCGTAGCTCTCCAATACATTGAAACTACAATTACAGGACAAAAATAATAATAATTTTGTGACTGTAAAAAAATTGCCTTCACACGACGCCCAGTAAATTGAATAAGACTTCAATGAACGGATTTATAATTAAAGAAACCCAATAAATAAAATTGGAATAATAAAAATAATAACTTAGAATTTCGTTTATCAAAATAAATATATTTTTCTTAATATAATAATATATCGATAAAGTACGACGCATACAAAGGTGGTAGTCGGCGACGTCGGAGAAGAGGCATGACGCCATAGTCTTATCTGTTGTCAGCCCCCCCTCTGACACGTAGCCCCAAGACGCGCCTGTATCTATTTTTAGATATATCAAATTAAAAAAATATATATTTTAGAATTCCAATAAATAATAGTTAATTCGAATAGCTTTATTACACAAACAAGACAGTCTGTCCAGTCCGTTTGATCCAAACGTCAAAGAAATGTTCATGATTTTGACAGTCTATTGATTACCCTAATCGTTAATTAAAAAATAATAATAGGAAATTTATCGAACAACTAGAATTCGTTAAAAAGTTTTGAATAATCTTTCTTCAGCCATTAGACTTAATACTTCGTAGTAATTGATTAAGTTATTTTAAAAGGATTAATATATAATAATATTTTTTGGTTAATAAATGTATATAAATATGTATTTATATACATTTTTATTAACATATGGTAGGGCTCTGTGTGAGGCTTTCTGGATAGGTACCACTCGTTCATCATAAATTATACCGCCAAATAGGAATGCTTAGTATTGTGGTCCGAATTGAAGTCTGAGTGAGTCAGGTACAAGGATCAAGGATAATATTCCTATGGACACTGGTGACCACTTACCATCAGGTGTCCCATTTGCCAGTCTGCCTACGTATTTAAAATAAAAAATGACCATTGTGTAATTTTAAGTATAATTTAAATCTTTGAATTTTAAATCATTACATTATCATAAAAAGATTATAATAAGAAAACATTAAGCATTGTATTTAACCATTTACATCTAAAGGAAACCATCACTACTGAGAAATTTAATTGTAATTCAAAATAATTTCAAGGAATTCTCATGAATTTGTATTCATAGCCCAGTTTGGTTAACCCAATAGTAAGAGTAAGTTGATATTCAAAGAAGTTCATATCTCGAAAACTGGTCAGAAACCTCTGCGTTTTCGTCTGCATTATTTGAGCTTTGATAACATCTCAAAACTTTACGATAACCTAAATTTATCGGATGAAATATCATATCTTAACGACGTAAAGGAATAAAATAAATAAAATATAATAATTACTAATATCAATATCACTAATATAATATTATATTATCATTTAATAAATTTAAAAATCTTATTTAGATCATATAACCTATACCAATATTATAAAGCGAAAGTACCTCTGTTTGTTATCCCTTCAGGCTGAAACCGGTACACAGATTTAGATGAAATATGTTATGGACATAGTTTGAGTTCCAGTGAAGGATACAACGAGGGTTAAAAAGTGGGGTGACGGTATGTGTTCTATGGATAAAGTTCTATAAATTTCACGCGAGTGAAACCGGAGGGTCAGCTAGTTATGAATAAATCTTATTACTCATTAAAAGGATACCTTTTGAATATAGACGCTTGAATTTTCCAACGCAAGACCGTTCAAGCTCGTGGATACTAACCTCATTGTAAATCTGATTTGTTTCAAAAGAGCAACTACGCAAAAGGCTGCTTTTCAAAAAGATCTACTATCTTTTGACTACTTTTCTGCTATGAAATATTGGCGATTCAAGAATGCTGTTTTGGAAAATTTATTTGAATAAAATATATCGGATTTGGATTAACCTGGACATCTGTTTCCTTCGTCTTTTTTTATGCTATAGGTGGTCAACGAGCAGGCGGCTCACCTGATGGAATATCCCTGCCACCGCCCATGGATATCTGCATCACCGGGGGGCTTTCAGGTGCTTTGCCGGAGTTTAAGAAATGAGTACAATCTTTTCTTAAAGGTTACTCGAAAAGTCATATCGGTTCGAAAAAACCGCACGCAACAGCTGGTTTCACAGATTGGTTTTACGAGGCAGTTGCTTAAAAATCGAGCAGTTGTGGATTTTCGGACATCTAAGTGATGCGGGTGAAACTTGGAATTTTGACGAGATGTCCGAATGTGAAAAGTCCTTGTAGTTTAACAATATAAAAATACAAATAAAAATAAAAAACATGGTAAATATCCCGTTTTAAATACTGTTAGTAATAAAAATAACCATGTCAATTTAAAATCTTAAATACAAAAATGATTATACATTTATTACACGAATCCCAATGAAACTTCTGATTTGTGAAACTAAATCAATATAGAGTAAATATATTTTATAAGCGTTTTAATAACCTATTAATAAATCTTTGTATCTTCACAAAGACCGAAGGTATAGTTACGGTCCCCTACTTAATAATGTTTGGTCTGGTTAAAGAAAGGATTGGGGCCGGAACCCAGATAATGAGCAGGGCTCCGTTATTAAAACGAGACGTAAATGGTATTTAAACTCAAATATCTTGTAACTTTCTAAAATTATTTTGTTCTTATTTTGTTGGCTATGAAATCAACTAAATGATTTTTAGTAATTGCTTTTGTAAGAATATCTGTATTCTATTGTTTGTTTTTAATTATATTTGTTTAACAATGTATTAAATATATAATTACGTGCAACTTACTTAAACTTTTGACTTATTATTTCATCTTAGTGATCAGCAACATTACCATTACATCCATTCGGAAAATGATACTATCTGACGGTCGACTCTAGTACCACGTGCGTTATTCAAGTCGGAGAGCTCTTTCACGGGTCCTATTTCGCGACACAGTTTCGTCCTTTTTCACGAATTCATTCTCACAGATTGCAGGAAAGCGAAAGGAAAGGACACATCAAAAATATGATAATCAGTATCGTGGCAAGAAATCTATCGGATCGTGTTGTCATCTTACCGTACACGTCATTATGTTTTGATTTGAAACATCTACTATGATAATAGTCCAGTGAATAAAGTCAAAATAAAGACCGAACTTCGGAAAAATTAGGGGAAAACTGGAGTTTTGGATGAACCTTCCTTTTGTGGTTCTAAAAAAATCCCAAAAGTCCCCTTTGACCCATGTGCCGCTAAGAAAGTTCAGCTTTCCCCTAATTTTTCCTAAGTGCAATGTCTCTATTCACTGGACTAGTAGTATTTTGTATTCTTTTGTATTAATAAATTTTTGATGTGCCTGTATGTTTTTATTTCCAGACACAATAATAATATAAGCTTTAGGATTTATACACTTAGATTAAATGTTATGTTTTTCTATACATAATTTAAATTCAATAATAATCTTGAGCTAACTAATCTCAGCATAGAATTCACTTAAGGGAGTAAGCGTATTTTTGCACTTATCATAAGCTTAACATGTTTCTTTAAAGATTTTTTTTCTCTTATACATTTTTTTCTCATATTATCTTAGTATTTTCTTTATATTAGATATAAAATATAAATATACAGTTTATGTGGTGTACATACTGGCGTCAGCGATAAAAGAAACAATCTCTACAAGGGAAAAAAGTAATATGTTTTATGTGCGTATACAAAATTCTGGTACATATCAACCTACAAACACCCACTAAAGCATCCTGGTAGAATAGGGTCCAAACTTTCTTCTTAACAAGGGATGGAGTTTAAATTGTCTCTTGAAACATTAAAGCTGTACTTTACTTTTCTACTTAAAAACATCAGTTTTAATGAAATTAGTTAATAAATATGCAGTGCATTTCTCTGCTATTCATGTAGCTGATAATTTTAATTATATATGTAAAATACATACTTTAAAGAAAGAGAATCGATTTGATAAATCAACTTTTTGACGGACGGCCAAACGGACCTCGAAGAACCAACAATTTTTTTCACAAGTCTATTCTCACGTTTGTTTTTTGTTAACTAAAAAAAGTGCTATAAAATAGCCATAAGATTGTACAACCAATCAGAATCCTACGAATATTACCGCACCATTTATTTGAATCTAAGCTTTAATGCCAAGCCTAAAGAAAATATTTGTACATGGTATTAAATATCTACCAAAAGGGCCCCAAATTCATGGGTGCCCAAGGGCCCCAACATAGCTTGAGACGGCTCTGCTTGTACTTGTAGTAGTACATGATTAAGTACCAACATACCAAACAGGCTTGCTCAAAGCCCTGACACCAATTAGAACGTTAAAAATTTCAATCAAAATATATTTTATCCAAGTAGGGTCTCACAATAACTTCTGAGTTTATTTAAATTTGAAGTTACCTCTGGCTCCGAATGGTTCACCGAAATAAAAGAAAAGGTTTAAAAAAGATGGCTCACAAAAATAAGCCGAAGGTAGGATAACCTTCAGCTTGTTTTTGCGTTATTTAATACACCGCTGTAAAATAAAAAGAGAGCTAAGGAAAAATTGCTTGTAATAACATAATCAGAGCTTACTTTGCATATTTATTTCTCCTTTTTTTTTGTAGAAGTGGAGGAAATGTTATGTATGAACATTAACATTAAGTTAAATGAAATAGAATATGTTTTATCGTACACCAAAAGAGTAAAGAAAACACAGTTATAAACATAAAATAAAATGGAAGGTACAAAAGACAGTCTTATCGCTAAGAGAGGCGATCTCTTCCAGATAACCTTTGGATAGAGACATGAGAGATGAGATCAATAAAGCAATAAGGAAACAGATACAGGGTACAGATTAAACCATTTTAAAAATATTTACGGAATGTAAGTTATTGTGTCATTCCATCCTTTGGGATCGTCTGGGGAAACATTCGATTAAAACATTAACATCTGTTCGGCCGGGACAATTTTAATTATAATTAAATATTTTAAAATTACAATATATATTTTTTAATAAATCCGTCTCACTCTCGTAAACTTGTCTATGTAAATATGTATATTGGTATGATTCTTATTGATATTATATTTATATCTGGCCAACATACTTCTTAAAATACTTATAACATAAATAAACGCATCATAATATACGAGTTTACATCTTTATATGCATATATTAGAGCCGAGATGACCCAGTGGTTAGAACGCGTGCATCTTAACCGATGATTTCGGATTCAAACCCAGGCAGGCACCACTGAATTTTCATGTGCTTAATTTGTGTTTATAAATCATCTCCTGCTCGGCGGTGAAGGAAAATATCGAGAGGAAACCTGCATGTATCTAATTTCAACGAAATTCTGCAACATGTGTATTCCACGAATCCGCATTGGAGCGGCGTGGTGGAATATGCTCCAAACCTTCTCCCCAAGGGGAAAGGCGGCCTTAGCCCAGCAGTGGGAAATTTACAGGCTGCTAATGTAATGCATATAGTAGGTTACTCGAACGGAAAAATTAAATATATCAAAATAAGTCTTATTACAAGAACAAGCAAGCCAAGAACGTCTATTGAAAATACTCTTGAAACAATAGCCTACACAAATAATTGTCAAGAACAAATTAATTCTAAGGATGAATTAACAGTTCGGCAACAAATTAACGACAATATCGATTTAGTTACAAGTCTTTAATGAACAGAAAACAAACTTTTCATTTTTAATTAGTATACTTGGATCATTACAATTTATCCAACTCTGTCTTAAGTTCTTAGTTTTTGTGCTCAACCGGCTCTTGAAGCGACTAAGACGAACTAATTAGTGTTTTCTTAGTTTATTCATTTACTTCCTCGTTGGTCTAATTATAGTTTGAGCGGTTGAGATCTTAAGTTTCCTGGCGTTTGACCAATACAGATATTGTACATAAATTCGGTTTTTTCACATATCTTGTCTATCAATACTACAGATAGAATCAACACTAAGAGAATAAATCAAAGTATTATTCAAAGCACGACAAAGCAAATCTTTTTAAAGATTTAAGTAACAAAAATGTATCATGTTTACCTTATAAAAGAACGTGTCGTTACTTATGTGTATATACTTGGTGGTAAGGTTTCGTTCAAGCCTGTTTGGGTAGGTACCACTTACTTATCAGATATTCTACTACTACTACAATGTATTGTTAGTATTGTTGTTCCAGTTTTCAGGGTGAGTGAACTAGTGTTACTACAGGCACAAGATAGTTAACACCTTAGCTCCCAAGGTTGATGTCCTATTGGCGATCTAAGGAATGGTCAATATTCCTTACAACGCCAATTTATGAACAGCGGTTATCTTTAACCATCTGGTAGTAGCATTTTCAATAAAAAATATAATACTAAGAAAGGTACGAATACCTCCATATATTAGATATAAAATATTTACTTGCCATGCTGCCGTTGAAACAGCCGTGAAGCGAGTAAACTTCACTTATATATGAAAAGCAATCAACACACTAACAGACAATTTTAAAGCTTTTACTTTCTGGGTCAGTTTGTTTTTGGGTCAGTGTCGAAATTAATCATTTGACTGTGTTTGTGGATTATACGTAAAGTTCTCAACTAAATATTTTGATATGGGTTTTGATATATTATTTTCACGCAGTTCTAATACTTTGATAAAATGCAAATTTTATGAAATTATTTTGCACTATATATATTTATAAGAATGCAAGCGTTGAAGATTGCTTTTATTCCTTTTAATTTTACATAAACATTTATGTAATTACATTTACATTTATACATTAACAGCCTGTAAATTTGACACTGCTGGGCTAAGGTCTCCTCTCTTTTAAGGAGAAGGTTTGAAGCATATTCCACCACGCTGCTCCAATGGTGAAATACACATGTGGCAGAATTTCTTTGAAATTAGACACATGCAGGTTTCCTCACGGTGTTTTCCTTCACCGCCAAGCACGAGATGAATTATAAACACAAATTAAGCACATGAAAATTCGGTGTTGCTTGCATGGGTTTGAACCCGAAATCATCGGTTAAGATGTACGCGTTCTAACCACTGAGCCATCTCGGCTACAATGTAATATATGATTATCATAATATAGTTATTTTCTTACATTCTTATACAATCATTGCCTAATCACAGGAATCATATTCTTCTTATACAAAATAGGAAAATCTGAAGAGTAATTTATGTGTGATGCGCTATTAATCCTTACGAATGAGTAATAATAATTTTTATACCTTATCTGCGACTGCGAAAGCTATTTTATTTATTCATTTTAGATATAATTTAACATCAAAAGACGTGGGACATATACACTCCACTCACTGGAGTGGAGACATGTGAGTGATATGACGTTTTGACATAACGGGTGGATACATCGCTTGGCTCAAATATATTAATAAAATATTTATTATTATATTATTATTTAAAATATATATATCATGGGCAAAAACCGTACTTTACCCGTTTGAAATTGAGACAGGTTTACAGGGACATTCATTTTTAATTTATGTCAAGGAGACATTATTCGATCAAGTCCCTCAACACCGAAACACAGCATAACTCATCAAATGATTTCAATGACCAACTAAATTACCATTATAATCATTTCCTTGAACCTCTATGCTCGGGTTAATTATCGGTAAAAGTTTGTACACCTTAGTTGTCACCTGGCTGTTCAGGGCTGTCACATTACGTATTACACAATAACTATATCAAAAAGAAGAACAAAAATTTGAATAAAAGATACATTTAAATAAAATTCCCAAGGAAAACATATGTACATCAACTTCGTTTTCTATGTTGGTGGTGCATTGTCGATGCATTGAAGATACTTACATACTAATATCTATGAGTGACCACTTACCATCACAACCACTATTAGAGTATGTCTACCTATCTAAAAAAAATAACTATAATAATTAGTACTTTGATGAGAATAATTAATCTAGACGTGACCAAAATGCATAAGACTTGACTTAAATGTAATTGAGTACTGAATAACTTCAATTAAATTAAATTATTCTACTCTGATCTTCAGTGATTAATTGAAGCAGTTTTTACACTTACTATGAGTAACGAAATACTTTAAAATTTCTATACATTTTTTAAATAGTATTTATGAGTTTTACTTATGAATATCTGTCACCCTAACGAATTAAATCTGTCACTTTTAATTATAAATACTCTGGACGATATAAGGGATCAATTTAGGCAAGTACAAAGTTTACAAGATAATATTACCACGGTACTTTCTAATTAGAGCGGGTGCTTAACAAAAATTAATAAATAGTTTTGTTATAGTATCTCGACCTCTAAATAATTACCTAGAATATTTGTTATATTCTAGATAAAGATATCGAAGTATTTTAAAGAGTGATATTATTATGTATAATCCTACGTCCTCGACTTTGTTTGTGTGAAACTTTTCCATGGTGATTACATTTTTTTCACGTTACGAATATCCCCAAAATAATCTTTCGATTGATTATTCATAGAACTGGGGAGTGTTACATTTTTTAAACAATTTTAACCTAAAAAGAGCAAAAAGAACAACACGGAGAGTGTTGCTCTTTTGTCTTATGAATAAACACTGTAAATAGTATTAATATTAACACAAAAAAATGCTTAATTAATAAGATATATTCTTAATTTTAATTTTATATTTGTTTTTTACTGCTACGTATATTTTTTTTACTTTTTATCTTAATTGTATTTAAATTATTATTTAGTGCATGCTGTGGTCTCCTATAATGACAACTTGTAACCATTATATTGTTTAATTTTAATAATAAGTATTTAGTGTGTATCTTTTTTTGGATATTCGTGAATTAAATAAATAAATAAACATGATAAAGATTTTTAGAAATATTTTGTTATTTCGTGTGATATAAAATAAATAAGTTATAGTAAAAAAGCCATTTCCAAACACGATACAAAAAGTAGTTTAAATAATGTTAAGATTATTATTGGACTTATCTATGTATTTGGTAATTTCTTCAATATGAACAATGAATATATTTGCTTAACTTGAGCACGAATTGTGCTTCGGTTATAAAACAAAAAAAAAAACTTAAAAAAAAAATGGTGCTCAATTATACGTAAATAAATTTTATATCATATATATAATTTAATTTCAAAGTCTAGATATTAGAGCGAGGTAGTTTCATTAATAGATAAATATTTCACTCTTAACAAGGTTTGTAGTGTATTATGCGCAAGTCACAGAACTAAAATAATATATTTCAAAATTAAAAATAACACAACATCTTACACACACACACACACAGACACATGCGCCCGCACTTATTTATCAACTTTTTTAAACGTACATACTCGTACTATAGCCTCATTTTAGTTACTTCAAGTTTATTTTGGGTTACAGGTGATATAATACTTAATGTAATTTTTTTTCTCATGATATCCACCTAATGGTAAGTAGTCACCACCGCCCATAGACAACGACGCTGTAAGAAATATTAACCATTCCTTACATCACCAATGCGCCACCAACCTTGGGAACTAAGATGTTACGTCCCTTTTGCCTGTAGTTACACTGGCTCACTCACCCTTCAAACCCGAACACAACAATACTGAGTACTGCTGTTCGGCGGTAGAAAGCCCATGCATGTAAATCTCGCAATATTTTCCTTTACAGATTTGAATCTGTTCTTCGGTTAAAATCCATATGCTCTGTTTATTGGGCTAAGTCTGCATTATAAGGTTTTGTATTTATTTTTTTTGTATCGAAGTCACGTTTATCTTCGTTAACCCTACCTTTGCGTAATCAATTTGTTTACGCGCCCTGATTGCCTGACGACATTTGGTAAATATACACAAACGAATATATATTCATAGATGTAGATTGCTTGTCCAATGTAAATGATTCTCTCAATCGTAGAATTCAAGCTGATAGTCAAATAAAATATCATGGCTCTTTGAATATCTATACTTTACCTATTCAGATTTTAGTTATATTATTTAGTGCGATCGTTTTAAAATAAAATGCAGTATGCATAGACTTTACTTGGTGGTAGGCTTTGTGCTACCCTGTCTGAGTGAGCCAGTGTAACTACAGGTACAAGGGACATATTAGTTCTCAGTCGGTGCTACATTGGCGATGTAAGGAATGGTTAATACTTTTTACAGCTTCGTTATTTATGGGCGGTGGTGACCACTTACCATCAGGTAGCCCATTTGCTCGACCTACATCATAAAAAAAATATATTTAAAAAATAAATCTATCATCTGTTTGTTATTGTCTGTTTTTGGCGATGTCGGAAATTACTTTTTGTTAATCTCTCTTTTAGCTTATCTACGAGGTTCCGTCGCTTAATAATAGGAAAAATAATAAACTATTTAATTTAGATCTCTAACACGTGGAAAATAGGATGCACTGTATCATACAATACGGAAATCTCATACGGGAACTCGCAAGTTCGCAATAAAATAATTGTGCAATAATATATATGTTAAGAGTTACTTTTTTACACATTGTATAACTATAATTTTTTAGAATAATTTAAATAATAATATGCCGATTGACTATTTTTGGAATATGTTGTAATGTAATATTTTAATTTAAATTAATACTGGCCGAATGTCCGATACTGGCCGGTAAGAAATAGAATGTAACTAAATCGAACGCGGCGGCAGTGTTTTGGTTATTATTTTTGAATAATGATAATTATAGGGAGATTTGGAGAATACGGGATGTATTGGATTATTGGATAATATCAAATAAATGTGAACATAGTGTTAATAAATGAATCTGAAAGAATATCGTTGTTTAAACTTGCGACCATCCTAAGATATAATATAGCATAAATGTTTTATGTTAAGAGTTTATTCGAAATACAAAATTGACACGGTTAGCACACCCTGACCATCGAAGTGTTTCAGATCCATGAAAAAGCTGATGACGATTACTTTGCATGCTCAAGCTTTAAAGATACTTGTATCAGTATACCCAAAAGATAAAAATAGGCATTCAAAAATTAATTACTACTCTTGATAACGAATATAACGGTAACGATGTCGCTTTGCAAGACAATATCTTGTCAAGTACCTTTGATTCACTCGATACCGCTTTTTGATCTTCTACTCAGACTCAATCTTCAACTTATTTAAGTCTTCGTGTTCCTTATATTTTCTTCATTAAGAGGCTACTTTAAAATACATTAAAATAAAGTTAATTTTTTACTTTGTAAAAAGAACAAATGAATCTGATGATAAATTTAACAATGTTAATAGAATCTTAGTAACAATAAAAGTGACCAAAACTTACATTTTATTATATTCCTTTTGTATTTAAACAAAATATAAAGACAATGATACGTTTTATTCGTTCGATGCGTACCATGTCATTAATTCATAAACCAAAATCAAAATATACTTTATTCAAGTAGGCTTTTACAAGCACTTTTGAATCGTCATTTAACAAACTATTTAAAATAAAGCTACCACCGGTTCGGAAAGTAGATTCTACCGAGAGGAATAGGCAATAAACTCAGTAGTTACTCTTTTTCAACATCTAAAAATAGAGTAATGTTAGTTAAATACAATTATATGTTGTATGTTATGTCTCCTGCCTGGAAGTAAACAAGCATTAACTCCACGCTTTTTTATCATCTATATAATCTTGTATCGAATAATATGCCTTCTTTAACAATGTAATTTTTACAAATGACTTGAATGTATGAAACGGCAAAGTTAAAAATGTCTGCGGAATTTTGTTATAGAAGCGGATACCTTGCCCCAAGAATGATTTATTGACTTTGCGGAGTAGTGACGCGCAAACAAGTCGAACCCGAATAGTCATCCCAGCTTTAATTATACTATTTTTCTTTTACCTAATAAACCCTTGGAATATATATTATTAAGTACCTTCCCTTAAATTTCTTATAATTCGTTTGGAACTGTTTTTTAAAATAATTGTTCATAATATCCCATTAAATTAATTAGTGATAATTGTGATTTTATTAATTATAAATTGAATGTCATTAATTATTATGGTCTGAGATATCAATTACACTTTTATTGACGTTACTGAAAACGGCATGTCGCTCTCTTATGTCGTTTTGCCCCGTGAGTGCGGATCGCGAATGCTTTAATATATATTTATATGATATACGAGTATGCTGCAAACGAGCTCCTGGAAATGGAAAGTGACTACAACCGCCAATGGACATCTGCAACACCTTAAGCCTGGAGGTGCGTTGTCAGCATTCAAAAAATACGCAGGCTATTTTCTTGAAGGTTCCCAAGTCGTGTCGGTTTGGAAAAACCGCCGGCAAAAGCTGGTCCTCGCTGTTGTGGATTTTCAGACATTTATTTTAATTAATAATCGATATATATGTATATAAATCATTTGTGAATCAATAAATAAATATTGGATAACATCACACACATTACTCTGATCCCAATTTATGTAGCTACAGCACTTGTGTTATTGAAGATCAGAAGTAACGACGGTACCACAAACACCCAGACCCAAGACAACATAGAAAACTAATAAACTCTTAATCGTATTAATCAATTAATATCTCATAAATAATCAATCTTAATCAATCACGTGAAAACTACTGAACGTGTGTGTTGATTTGTGCACCTTATTCAAATGTAATGTCGAAGCAGGCAGGTAACAACTAGATAAGTAATAAATTTATTGTTTAACATTAATTAGATTTTTGTGGCAATGATACATATTTTATTACAAATAGTAACACAAGAATACAGGAAATAAAATTAATCAATTTTTGCTTCTTAAAATCTTTATCATTACAGTCATTGTAAATTGAGACTTAAGCCTTTAATATGAAGTATTATTATCAATAAATATACATTCAACTACATGCTGTAATAATTTGGTATGAAATTCCCGTATAATTTTCCGAAATCGATTTAATTCTCTTAGAAATTCCGTTTGTAATTGTAAAGGGCTACATTTCAATTATCTCATCCGAAAACTCAAATGTCGAAATAGAATATGTGATGACTATTCATCCCGCCATAGGGTTAACAAAACTCCAACTATTCATGAAGGTAATAAAGTTTGATTTCCGTTTTGGAGTTATTTCTATGGTCGATCTTCATATTCGAAGAACATTTCACTGAACATTAATTCTCATAGAACACATTCTCGTACTTGAGTATTCATGTCGGAAATGCTTATTTGCTTATTCCTTATACTTAAATTGTTGTTGGAGAGAAGATTGCGCATCGAATGCAAAAATTCCATTGAACTTCACGTCGGAGGAAAATATTTTAACGAAATATCAATCGTCTTGTGATTTTACTTTTTACACGCAGTCGGGCAATATGATAACATTCCTCTACCTACCTACTAAGCAAATTACTCCATAATTTTCAGACATTTTCATATTGTATCGAATATCTTTGAGCTATAACATTTTACTCATTATTAGTAACAAAAAAACAATAACACCCAAAAAATAATAACGAATGTCACCGAATATAAATAACGGTAACGATCTGTCGCTAAAGGAAATGATTAATCATCCCTCGTGTAAACATTTGTCTCCACAATGTTACATTATAAAAATAACCAATTCCATAGTTTACTAGACCTCTTTACCTATATAAGAAATAATTATTTCCATATAAAACGAAATAAAATTCTAGCAAAGATTTTTTTTTCGTTAAATCCAATTCAATTCAATTTGCCTTCAAATGTTTTGTAAAGTTATTTGTCGGCGAAAATTCTGGGGCTTCCTATTAGCAGTTCAAGCGACAAGATTAAGAACTAACCTTGAAACTCTCTTTTTTCAAAGTTAAATCAAAATACTTATTCAAGAAGCTTCAATCTTGCTTATTGACTGCAGAAATACCAATTGGTTATAAAAGAAAATTATATCTGAGAGGAACAGGCAAAAAATACTTCACAGATTTTTTTCCAAAACTATGGTAAAATGAATAACAATTATAATTTTAAATAGATTAAACAGACCTGGAGGCAGTCGTTATTTCCAATGCGTGTTATTATCTAATAGTTTTATACATGTAATAATTATACAGATTAATTTTCAAATATTGTTTTAGCCTCGATAGTGCAATGATTTAGAGGCCGCCTAGCGATGAATTCCACCCGCATTGGAGCAGCGTGGTGGAATATGCTTCAAACGTTCTCCTCAAATAGAGAGGAGGCCTTAGCCCAGCTGTGGGAAATTCACAGGCAGCTAATGTAGCGATGAAATAGTTTCACGTTCGATCCTGACCTGTTCAGCTGTTCTCTTCCCGACTCCTAGAACAAGTTTCAAGCTTAATTGGAGGAGTCATTCCTTATTGTCGAAAATTGCTACTTCTTCTTTAAATATATATTATATTTATATTTCAAATATTTTTGAAATATTTGCTGTGATCCTTTAATACGGGATTATCTCTCAAAAGAATTTCTAACCCTATGTGATCGAGATGAATCAATGTCGAAGTAAATTAATGAACGCTTTGTAACAGTTACATTACTCATGATCTATATCCAACCCCAAAATATACGAGACACATACAGCCGTAAAAATTGTAAATTAGATCCTGATTCCTTTGGCTGTTATCGTCTTTACTTCAAACAAAAGTTTTATGCATAACTAAAGGGAAAAAATTACATGAATTCTAATTAAAATTATTAAAAAAAAATACTCTAACTATAGATAATATTTAAATAAAGATAAGAAGTGAATAAGTATTCGCAGGCTTGATTCAGTATTTTCCGTCCTGTAACTTAGAGCATAAGATTTATTTTCCTATATCTTTAGTTAACGGTCATTTCACATAAAAGAGCTTATGAGTGCAATAACGAAATGTCAATATTATGTGTCCATAATCGAACTGTATTGTTGTGGTACGAATACTTAAGGCGGTTCCACAATACTTAAAAGGGGAATATTTCATTGCACAAAAGTAAGAAACGAATTACGTATCTCTCATTAAAACCAGCACCAATAGTATGAATAAACCAATTCTAAATCAAAGCTAAACAACCAATCAATGGAGGAAGACAGCAAAGCCGGTCGTTGTTTATTTCAAATTTCAAAGTAATTATTCAACAGTCTTGCTGAATGAAATTAACTTTTAGATTCGTTCAGGTTCTCAGGGTATTTATGTTAGATCGTGATTGGTAAATATCAATGATTCGTTTTAAAAACATGATAATCATAAATGTTTAAAGCCGATTTGATTCGAATAAACTCAATATTCCAAATCCAAAAAACAGGAGTTCAAATTTTAATTATATTTTAATTTTTTATATAAAAATAATTTGAAGGCAGGCTGACTATTTTGGTAGATGTGTATGTTCAGTAATGGATTGCTATCAGCTAAGTGTTGATGATGACTATATATTTTAGAGTATGGTAATACGTTTTATCATATCCGGATTAGTCGAAAACAAGATCTTACAATTAGATCAATGACACCTGCACTTTTGTCCCCGATTCTACTAACATATAGACAATTTATCGCAATCGAACTAACACCTAATCTTTGACTTGCAGCCATTTTCCTATTCTTCTAAAACAACAATCCAGTTGCCAGATCGGAGTCGCAGTTATTATCGTAAGTTGGTAGAATTAGCCCTCGGCTATATCGCCGTAAGAGGTAAATTTTATACATAAATTAAGCATATCCAAACTCAACCATGCTTGTTTTGATACTACTGCAGAAGTGTAAGTACAGCCTGTGAGAAGTCTCGGATTATGAACCCGAGAATGGCTCCGAGATGCCTAGACCATATATATAGTATATCTCGGAGGAATGTTTGAAGGTGTGTCTACAACCTTCTCAAATTCAAAATATCAGATAATAATTCCTTACATTCCGTAGCTACAATAGATTGAAATAATATAAGTCTATTGAATAACCTGATTATTAATTTTTATTTTAAAATATCGCTATTCTTGCTAAATGTGTTTTATTCAGTGATATTTCTTAGGATCTCAAAGAATGCTACTATTCCAGTATTGGCGCCTGTCTTAATTAAAGTAACAGATCATACAATTTTGTCATTATTAATTACAGATTATTTTCCAAGAGGTCTGGAATTTTTATTTGTAATATATTTAATATTATTTATTTTTTTTATAATTTCAATTTGGTAGATAGTTGAGAAAGAGGCCACCTAGTGATAAATGGTTATCAATGACCATATACGTTCATCATCACCACGGGCGTCACCACCAGTGTCACCAACCTTGGGAAAGTTATATCCATTGTGCCTGTAGACCGATTCACTCATTCTTCAAGCTGAATCATAGCAATACTATATTTTGCCGTTTGGCTTAAAATATATAATGAGTGGTACCTACACTAGTGGTATTTGTCGTTTATGTGATTACATGTTAAGCTTTCTAAAATTTTCCACGATATTAATGTTTGTTCTATTAAATTTTAAAAAACTTGCGTAATTATCATATCTCGTGTTTCCATAACAGCCTTGAACGGAGTTAAAATTTGCAAAAGAATTTTAAATTCAATAGTTAACATTCTGTGTTAAAATTCACTAAAAGGTAGCCTAAAATATCTGTGATGATTTCGCAGAGAGCATTTTAAGCTGCCTTTTAAAATGGTTTTTGTTATCAGAAATTTTATTCGTATGTTTGTAATGCACGTATTACGTGTGTCAACGGATTAATTAATCAACGTATTGTTTAATATCGTTTACTAGTGCAATATCTTCGTTTCCTCCTCATTTCCTCCTTCTGAGGATAAGGTTTGGAGCTTTTTCCACCACGCTACTCCAATGCTCGTTGGTAGATACGTGAAAAATTTTCATGGTCTCCCAAGCACGAGAAGCATAAAACAACACATAAACACTGATTAAGGATTTGTCCCGGTTTGAACTCGCGATCTTCTGGCCCTGAGCCAAAAATGAATTTGATGTGCTTAATTTGTGTTTTTAATTCATCTCGTGCTCGGCGGTGAAGGAAAACATCGTGAGGAAACCTACATGTGTCTAATTTCAACGACATTCTGCCACATGTGTATTCCACCAAGCCGCATTGAAGCAGCGGCGTGGAATATGCTCCAAAAACCTTCTCCTCAAAGGGAGAGGAGGACTTAGCCCAGCCCAAGGAAATTTACAGGTTGTTAATGTAAATGTATGTATCTATATTTATTTAATTTAATTATGTTCAAAAATTATTATTTATACAAACAGCTGACGACATTTTATGAGAATCCATCTTATTTAACGTTCTTATAAACTTGACACTTTTCTTTTGATTTATTACACCGAGAGGAAAGAGGTATTTTAATAAGTTGACAAAATATAAAGCACATTACATTCTTGTTACGCCAACATGAAGGGAATTCGGTTTGTGTTCATGCAGTTGAACTTAACATGAACATTAAGTTAGCATTTGAACGCATCGTGGTTTTGTCTTGTTTTGTACTTTACTTGTCTATTTTACACAAATCTCTGTGGTCGCTTCGAGATGATCAAAACCCGTTTGTTATTCTGAGTCATTCGCGCGCGGGGTTTAAACCAGAACGCAACACAAAGTACTGCTGTTTTGTGGTATAACATCTAATTAGTAGATGGTACCTACCCAGATAGTCTTACACAAAGCCGAAAGTACTAGTGTGATTGTGATTTATTTAATTAATACTTGAATAAGACTCCACTCTTTAATTACTCATTTGTATTACTAATCTGATATTATTTCCTTATAGCGTGATTCAAAACAACGAATAAAATCAACCACGATATCTATTGATACAAATAAATCAAATCAAATCACTTGGTGGAAGAGTTCTGTGCAAGCCCGTCTGGGTAGGTACCATTCACTCATCAGATATTCTACCGCCAAACAACAGTACTCAGTATTGTTGTGTTCCGGTTTGAAAGGTGAGTGAGCCAGTGTAACTACAGGCATAAGAGATAAAACATCTTAGTTCCCAAGGTTGGTGGCGCATTGGCGATGTAATGGTTAATATTTCTTACAGGGCGGTGGTGACCAACCAATACGTAGTGACGTCCGCCAACCAATACCATAAAAAAAACTAAATAAATGTTTAAAATCATCTTTATTAGAAACTTATTTTAAATATTTAATATAATCGAATGTGTTTTCTAAAATACAATTATAGGAATTATCTATTTTGATGTAAAATATTTAAGTCCAGCGTTGTTTGTACATGGCACGCGTATCTCTATTATGTGCTATAACAATGACGTATGAAGCAATGTATCCGAAATTGAAAATACCATCCATGTGGGATTCTCGTCACGAATCCATATTATATTGAATTTTTTTGTTTGTATGTTCATTGCATTTTCACTCTGTATTCAATACGTAACAATATTCAATATCGATCTGAGGTCCGATAGTGAATGAGATCTAAATTGGAATATTTCGTTTCATTCAATTTCATTCATTGTTACAAACTGTACAAAATAATAAAATCGTATTATTAAACTGAGTATCCATTAAAATTTTGATAAAGTCAAAATCAAATTATTATTTATCGGAGTTGGCTCATAAAAGTACTATTGAATGATCGAGGTTTTTTTATGTCCTTGGTTGGCGGACGAGCATATGGGCCACCTGATGGTAAGTGGTCACCACTGCCCATAGACAAAGGCGCTGTAAGAAATATCGACCATTCCTTACATCACCTATGCGCCACCAACCTTGGGAACTAAGATGTTATGTCCCTTGTGGCTGTGATTACACTTGCTCACTCGCCCTTCCAACCGGAACACAACAATACAGATTACTGTTATTTGGCGGTAGAATACCTGATGAGTGGGTGGTACCTACCCAGACGGGCTTGCACAAAGCCCTACCATCAAGTTTAAGTGTTAAATTAAATGTCTTTATATATATTTTACTTTATCAGCAGTTTGGACAGTAGATGCTACCGAGAAGACTAGTAAAGTGACTCATATTAAAAAAGTAATTTATAAATAAAACATATTATAATTTAATATAATGGTTATATTACTAAATGGTTTCTTTTGCCCAGACGTTCGTAGTTGTGATTTATTTCCACGCAATCATGATAGTACAGTAACAATTTTAATATTTATTTGTGTATTAAGGCGTTTATATTAATAACTTTTGTGTAAATAAAATTATCTATCTATTCCGAAGTAATAATATAAATTCGTAACTGATTTTATTTATGTTTTTGTTTCGATATCTCACCTTAATTTAACAACCAAACATAAAATTTGCACATACTTTATCAGGGGTAAAAAAATGTACATAAGGTAACTAACATCTGAATAAACATTCATATCATTCATAAACTTAACTTTATATTTAAATTTGTAAAATTTAACGATTCAAAAGTGTTAGATATTAACAAAAAAAAACATTAAATACAATAAATTCACTCGAAATTAATACATTCGTTATATAATTCAACCTAAAAGTGCTAATCCCGTGGAATCCAAAGAAATTTCACTTCAAAAAATCCTTTGTTCTGGAACAATTCTTGTAAACTTAACGTCAATTTAAATTAAAATCCGTTTTTAAAGAATAAATTGGAAATGGTTTTCATAGCGGCTTGTTTTTTCACTGACCACTATATGAGTGAAAGAGGTGGGTTGAATTTTAAATTATACTATGTTAATTTAGTACTCAAACATTCCATTATGACGTTAGCTTTTAAATTTCTCATTTATAAATAATATAAATTTCCCTCTTATAATTTTATATTAAAAATAATCTTCATATCGCACTTATGTCACTCGTAAAATGTTGAAAACCGGTTTACAGTCACACAATTTTACATTAATGAGCTTTAACATAAAATACAAAAATATGTTCAAGAAGGAGGGAAGAGGAGGATATCTTCCAGGTAACCTTATAGTAAAGAAATGAAACAAAAAAAAAGATAGGAGTGAATATGACATGACATCTACACTACTATTATCAAGAGGAAAAAAATATTTTTTTGTCTGTGTGTATGTTTGTAATGAATAAACTCAAAAACTACTGTGCCGATTTCAAAAAATATTTCACCATTAGAAAGCTACATAACATAGGCTGGCAGAGATTAGATTTGCCCTAAAACGTCTGTCGTCGCATGCGCTGCGCAAACTATTGATGATAGACCAAAGTATGTTCAAGAAATAAAAAAAACGATGAACAAATTCGGATTGTGAGTATAATTAGATAATCTGGTACTGCATTTAAAAAAAAATTATAAATAAAAGGAAATATAAAAAAAATCTGATGTCCATCCGTGCGAAGCCGGGACGGGACGCTAGTATTATATATGCCCTCGACTTTGTCCGCGTTTGAATTTAACAAAAAGTTATTGTTTAGATATTATGACATAAATTTTTTGCTTCAATTTATGTAATCATTGTATTTGCACAAGAAGTAAGGATAAAATTAGAACGCCAAGTTTCCGACTCCGCCAAGTCAATATATCATTCTTGGGGCAAGGTATCCGCTTCTATAATAAAATTCCGCAGACATTTTTAACTCTGCCGTTTCATAGATTAAAGTCAATTGGAAAAAGTACATTGGTAAAGAAGGCATATTATTCGATACAAGATTATATTGATGATAAAAAAGCGTGGATTTAATGCTTGTTGACTTCCAGGCAGGAGACAAAACATACATAATATATAATTGTATTTGACTAACATGACTGTATTTTTAGATGTTTATAAAGACTGACTACTGAGATTCTTGCCGTTTCTTCTCGGTAGAATCTACATCATCCCGAACCGGTGGTAGCTTTACTTTAAATAGTTTGTTAAATGACGATTCAAAAATTCAAAAGTGCTTGTAAAAGCCTACTTGAATAAAGTATATTTTGATTTAGAATTTTTGATTTAATCATATTTGTATAAGACACTCACACAGATTGAAAAGCTATTAAGTGTAATATCATGTACATTTTACAAAATGTATTAAATTATTATCGTTATTTAAGAATTTTCACCAAAACTATAAAACCAATTATCCCATAAATATTTATATTTTACAACGAACTGCGGCGTAATATTTGAATATCTAGTCGGGCAAAATTTCGCGTTCTGCTGTCAAGCAACGTATAAAACTGTACGAAGTTATAAAATTGGCAGTATAAAGTCCAAGCTTCTACAGAAGTCTCTCCGATCCTGTCGAATTACCGCACCGTGTGAGATCAGATAGTTTACCAAAGTTTGCGCATACATTTGTACGCAATAATACCTGCTGCATAGATTCAGTCGTAGCCGTAATTCAATAATAAAGATGACTTACTGCATCACGTGGGTCCAACCACGTTAAACTATACTGCTCCGCCCCGAGAGCATCGTGATATACTTTTTAGTGATAAATGTCATCTTAAAATCAATCCTTCATTGGACAGGCAACAGTAGCTCTTGAGCTTAATGTATTAAAGTATAGTTCATTATGTAAGACAAAGTCATCACATCGTTTTTCGAGAAAGTTCTGCCTGGCGATAAGTATTTACAGACAGTTACTCAAATGATGAAGTTTAATATACAAAAATTTCATACTGTTTCCCACATAATTGGTCTCGTACTGAGGAAACGATTTAATGTCGGCACATGATACCAATTCGAATATCGACAGTTTTTAAACGATACATGAATATTGGTATAATTTACTAAATATACTAATAATAGCGAATCGTTATATAATTGCGAAGCGGAAATAATTATAATGACAAACTTATATCACAACGTTGCATAGTTCATATAGTCTTTGTGGGCAAGATATTTAATACGTTAAAACATCGATTTTTGATTTAATAATGGATATAATTTTAAGTTTTCTTTTTTTATTTATGTAAATGTTAATATTGTTAGTAGTTACGACAATACAAAGACATTTGCACTGAAAAATATATTAACCATTCACCCAGATGACCTAGAGTTGTAAGGAATGGTTAATATATTTTTTGAAGGATGTTCAAACCGAAACAGAACAATACTATTTGGTATAATATGTGATGATTTGGTGATTGCTATATTATATAGATGGGCTCGTACAAAGCCAGTGAATGTTATAAATACATATTTTTTTTTCAGGGTATAGGTAGGCGGACGAGCAAATGGGCCACCTGATAGTAATTGGTCACCACGGCCCATTGAAGATGGCGTTCTAAGAAATATTAACCATTCCTTACATCATCAATTCGCCACCAACTTCACACACACACTTCTGTATTGAATAAAGATTTTTGACTTTTGGCTAACGTTGGGAACTAAGATGTTATGTCCCTTGTGCCTGGCTGCCTTGCTCACCCTTCAAACCGGAACACAACAATACTGAGTACTGCAGTGCTGTTTGGCGGTCAAATTACTGATGAGTGGGTGGTACCTATCCAGACGGGCTACAACCAAGTATTAAAGATGAGTACTACAACTTTCTCTCTTTCTATTAAATTTAATAGTGAAACTACATTTCAATAATGGGTTTCATATATTTCAGCCAGCATACAAATGTATGTATATATATATCAATTCGCTTTCACGAAATATGTACGTAGTTCACTGTGACACACATCCCATCGGATATTTTGATGAGATCATTTATTTTTGTATTCAGTAGATGCGTAACCACGGGCAAATCTATTTAGATATGAACATTGAACATAGACTCAAAATAAAATCATTTAAATAACAATATATTTTCTTCAAAATAACTTATTAACGTATTCAATACAAATTGAAGAAGCAATAAAGATAAACAAACCTTAGATTTACGGACTCCTTGCGTTTTGGTAATAATTGTTCTTATATATTGTGTAACAGTTCTTGATTAATAGATCTTTGTATATTGTTTATATCCTTCCTTGTCTTATCCTTTAATGTTACTTTCAAAGTTCCGATAACAACTTAGTCAATATATTAAATAGCATAGATTATTCAAGCTCTCGACTAATGATGTCGCCTTAATTAAATATCAAACTTGTATATTCCTCTTGGTGTTGGAATAGGCTATAAGTATATTGTATTGTATCAGGCCTTTTAACTCCGTAGAGATGGTTGCCCGGACTTCAAATGGACTGTTTCGTGTACATGAACATCAATTATATGTTAACAAAATAATATTAAAAAACGGACAAGTGCGATTGCGACTCGTGCGCTAAGCAGACAATCAAACAGGCATTGATCGAAAAAAATCGGATTCATCTTCAAGTATAGTTGTTCTTCAAGATATTGTTTATTGTCAAATTTCATAATTTAACCTAGAATTATTTCCCTTTGCGAATGTATGGGAAATGCGACATACACGACCATATCCGTTGTTTTACATTCTGATTTATAACAGCTCTAGGAGACAATATACCTCAGTACTTGGTATTAATTTCAACTCTATACCTGTAAACGTTTCTGAGAAAAAGAGTTTTGGCGGAAAGACCGACAGACAGACGAACAGATGGAAAACGAAGTGATTTTGTAAAGTTTTTTTTTTAATTAAAGGCAAGTATTTAATTATTGACATAAATAATTATTACAAATATAGCAACAACAACTCCATTATCTTATCTAATATATTTGATTTTTATTAAATTGCATTTCAAAGTGAATAGTAAATAATATAATAATAACTTTCAAAATATAACATTATATAAATAACATGATTATAAATTATCTTTAAATTTAAATGAGACCAAATAAGTAGTATACCCTCCCAAATAAATATTCTACATCGGTCCATAAATTAAGCACTTAGGTAACAAACATAAAAAATGATAAATATCTTCATTATTAAAGTCGATTAAAAATATCGTGTTGACTCCAAACCAGATCAGGAATTAAATAAAAACAGTAGATTTAATTCTTATCATCCCGACAGATGACGGAGAACTGTAGTAAATAGATTATAATTTATGAAGGAATAATATTTTCGAATATCGAACACCCAAAAAATAATAAAAAGAAAATTTTATTATTTTTTGAATAAAATTAAAGATGATCAATTCTAAGGTTAACAAAAAAAAATCTTTAATTTAAAAGTTTTATGTCGATGTTTATGACGTCACTGGTAATATAGACAGCCTATTTTCCCTTGTAAATATATAAGAATAATATATAATTTCAATTACATTTTTTTATGTCAATTATATCCAAGCCATCACTGCCTATAGATATGGACGCTGTACAAATTCCTTATATTTCCAATGCCGTTCAACTTTGAGAGGTAAAATGTTATATCCCTGGAGTTATACTGGATCACTAACCCTTCAAACTGGAACACAACGATACTAAGTATTATTGTTTGGCGATAGAATGTATGATCAAGTTTCCTACCTAGACGGGCTCACAAAGCTCTACCACCAAGTAAATGTTATGTAAATATATTCAATCGGAGTGATTTTAAACTACTTTTGTAATAGAATCTAGTATTTGAAGATGAAAACGTGGAATGTGAAACGCATTAATGGTTTATCGTTTGAATAGTTTCCTTCATGTGAATATAGTCATATTCAAATCTAGAAGGACATTTTATATCTCGGAATATTATAGATATCGAAATCGAAATCGAATATTATATATATATTATAGATATCGTTTCTCATGGTTGATTTACCTAAGTACCTAGTAAGGAATAGTATCAAGTAGATCTTGAAAATTATTTTAAAAAGATCACTAGAGATAAATATAATTACAGAAAAGTAACATTAACCTAAATAAAATTTTACCATTTAAGTATATATAATATTTTATAATTGAGTATACTTAAATATATAAACAATAACAAAACAATTAAACAACTCGCTGATACATATGATGCGATAGATCAGCGACCCGCCCGTCATCGGTAGGAACTTTTGGTACAGGGTTCATGGCGTAGGTCTCAGGCAATTAACCACAACGATACAATATGACAATTCTTGTAGTTTATGTAGGTAATCAGCAATCACAAATTATAAAGTAGGTATATTATAACAATCCGAGTTGCGTGAACCAACGATCCCGTTAGGAAGGCCTGAACTGTATCGCTCTCTATACTAAAATTAGGTTCCAACTCATCGCTCTCCAACGAATTAAAAATGTGACAGTTGTCCCTTCAAACGATTCCAATCACGTGACTCAATACGTTATGGCGTTCACACCCCACAGATACAACATAATCAACTGAATTAATAATTATTCTTAATCGACGACACATACATATAATACGTACAAATATTACCGTAAACTTAGGTACATATTATTAAGTAATATTCGCTTTGAAAAATACTTCATTTCGAATACAATATAGAAGCTAATTTCACAGATATACAGCTGCCAAATCAATTGACACAGAGTAGATGTAGGGAGATTAGTTACGCAAAGAAGTAGTCCAAGCTTAATATTGCGTCTTCACGTAACAGAAACGCTCTCTCAGATAGAACGGAGCGAGTGGATTGAAAAGTACATTACATAGCAACGCCGCAACGTGCAACATCCTTAATATATCAATGGATTACCAATGTATATATACGAATACTATATCTTTACATTTGATTGACTTATTTACGATTACAATCAATTCAAATCGAGTTCTATAGTAATAGTATGTTCGTCGAATAATAAACACGTTGTCATACGGTAAAGAATGTCTATGTTTTGAACGAACAAAGAACTCCTAGGAGCATTTATTGCACAGAGGGTATTATGTTTAAAAGTATGTGAAATACAACCTACAAAGTAGTGCCTTAGGAATCGTCTAAACGACTTGAAGGCAAGGAATATAAATGCAATAAATCTAGTGCGCTGTAAAACGATTTCATAACGATGTCAATAAAATAAACAAGCTAGCGTTAACTTTCCAGGAATTAAAGTATCTTATTTAAATTACTCAATTTATATCCGTTCCCACTTCGCAAGGCTTTGGGATTTAAACAAATATTGATAAAACAATCAATATCACGCTCAGCGATGTCATTCAACCTACTGTTGATATTACTTCCTTATATATGAATTCCAATATAGGGCCGGAAGTTTTATAATATTGGGCCCGATTTTTTCGATGCGAAACTTTGTTCTGGGTAAAATTGTTCAATAAGTTGAATTATGTGTTGTTTGCTCTTAAGAAAATTTTATATGAATTCGTGAAGTGTAAAAAAAATTGAAATCAATATACTGAACGTTTGGTCTAAAAACATTGAAGCAGAAATTGGCGCAAACATTAGGGCACAAGACCACCTATAAGCTAGTCCACGCGATAGCAGTGCGGACTAATGAAATTACCCAAGATCGCCGCGCGCTGTCCACATGTTTTTTTTTTCATTATTTATGTATTAAACCAAAAGAACAATACATTAATAATACACAAAACGGTACAACAAAAACCACAGACGGTTTTCCTGCGCACCGCGGATTCAAAAGACGATAACAACATATTAAAATGATAACGAATTAACAATGAGTATGAGTAAAAATAATAAGTGTAACAGAAATACAAAATTGAGGGTAGAACTAAAATAATAGCTTTGTAATAATGGTCGACGCTCGCGCACTGAACTAGTTCCAGGAATTTACAATTTGAATAGCTACACTATACAGCATGTTCCACATATAATTTTTTTAATTTGTTTTTATAATTTTTTATGTTTAATTGTTTTTTTATATCATTAGGGATTTTATTAATTAGAGTAGGAATATCATATTCCAATACTCGCTTGCCGTAGTTATTATTGTATTTAGGAATATTTAATTTTTGATTACTGACATTTTTTTTTTTTTTTTTTTTTTTTGTCATAAGGTGGCAAACGAGCAGGAGGCTCACCTGATGGAAAGTGACTACCACCGCCCATGGACATCTGCAACACCGGGGGGCTTGCAGGTGCGTTGCCGGCCTTTCAGGAAAGAGTACGCTCTTTCCTGACATTTCTTAATTGCATGTTATAATTATTAGTATTTATTGTTTGATTTACATTAAAATTAAAATATTGGTCTGTTGCATGGACTCAATTTTAATATTAACTGGCATTACCTTGCAATAAATAAATAAGTTGTGATAATTAGTTTTATATAAGTCTTTAATTTTTTTTGGTACAATTGTTTTTAACAATCTTAGCTGCAGTTGATAAATTTGATTAATATGTGTTCTCCCTGTTAAACCATAGCTGCTGAGTTCGTATGAAATTATAGATTCGCCGAGAGTTTTATACATCATCAATAAAATTGAATATGGAATTTTATTACGTAATAGACTAAATTTTGCTAAAAGGGCTCGTAACTTATCACAGACACTATTTATATGGTCTTTCCATTTAAGACGGTTATCAATAATTAAACCAAGATATCGCTGGTTTTGGACCATATCTAATGAGGGACATTTACAATAATTATTACTATTTCTGTGTAAACATGTATGACTATGGGCAATGATCTTTAATCTACCATTATATCTGTTGTGACTTGAACTAATGTACATAGAATTTGTCTTTGTGACATTTATTACAAGACCTACATCATGTGACCACTTCGTAAGTACGTCAAAATCCGATTGAATTTGTTTTAATGCTTCGTCTATGTTATTGTGCGCTGACAGAAGACATGTGTCGTCTGCAAACTGATACATTTCACAACTTTTAATAGCATTTTCTAAATCATTGACGTACGTTATGTAGTGCAATGGTCCTAGTTCCGATCCTTGTGCCGTTCCGTGTGAGACGTATACTTCATCACTAAGCGATTCACCGATTTTAACACTGTATGCTCTGTCTTTTAAATAGTTTTGACACCATTTTAACAAAGGTCCTCTAATTCCATTATTTTCGAGCTTTTGCATTAAAACAGTATGTCTGAGCGTGTCAAAAGCCTTACTATAATCTATAAATACAACTATTACATGTTTTTATCATTTAAATGCTTATTGACAGAGTCGGTAAATTTAGATAATAACTGCGTGGTACAATTTGGTTTCGGTTGAAAACCAAATTGCTTATGAGATAAAATATTATTCTCTTTATAAAAACATTGTATTTGTTGACAAATATATTTTTCTACTATTTTATCTATTGTTGGTAGTACTGTAATAGGTCGATAGTTTTCGTAGTCATCACTTTTACCTTTTTTAAATAAAGGCCTGACTAATCCAAATTTTAAATCTTTCGGATACTTACCTGCAGTTATACAGTCATTAATCAATTTTGCTATTATTGGAGCAATTTTATCATTTAATTTTTTGAGATCTATGACACGTATATTGTCTATGCCTGGAGATTTGTTATTGTCAAGTGACTTAATAATATTAGAAACATTATACACACTAACCTTTTTAAATCTACATGACATATTAACATGTCTTTCATAATCATTTATTTTTAGTAATGGCATTGTACATGTGGGTATAATATTTCTAACACTGTTTTTAAAAGATATTGCAAAGTTATTTGCAATATCCTCCATTGGGATGCTATTTTTGTTAAAAGCTTTTATAATAATTTTATCCAAGGAGTTTTTAACTTTGCCAGTTAATCTATTTACTATTTGCCATAATTTTCTATAGTCATTTTTATATTTATATATTTCGCTTTTATAATAGTTATTTTTAGTAATATTTATTATTTTATTTGCAAAATTTCTTGCTTTATTATATTTAAGTTTTAATATTTCATTTCCTATATCTTTCTTCCATTTTTTAAACAATTCATCTCTATATTTACATGCTCTGATTATACTTTTGTTCATCCAATGATTGGATGAACGATTTGGATTGTTTTTTATTTTTATTTTAGTTTTTGAGTTGTTATAGCATTTATTTATTTTATTTTTAATATACATGTAATATCATCAGGGCATGTCATACGATCGATTGGTGTCCAATCGATATCGTTTAAAAGCTGTTGCAAATGTTTATAATTTAAAATAGTTTTATATTTATCATCATATATGTATAGCGGTTGAGCCAACACATGCTAAGGCGACCATTCGATGGTCGGCCAGTACAGTGTCGAGCGTCGAGGTGTATATGTCTAGTGAATGAGATCTCGCGTATATGTGGTCTATGCATGATTTTACTATTATTACGTAATTCAATACGTGTATAATCTGAAATCCCACACACCAGACCCAAACCGTACATCATATTGTTATATTTATGTTTGACAGGATTATTTATTTTTAAGTCAATGTTTATATCTCCCAACAAAAACAAGTCATTAGATAATTTAGTGTTTTTAATAAGTTGTTCGAGTTCCTCAATAAACAGATGTTTACTTAAGTTCGGAGGGCGGTAAAGTGCACACAGATTAGCGACGTATCTGTTCGGTGTAACTAAAGTGCCCAGAATACATTCAAAGTGTTTTGTTTGTGATTTAGATATGCTATATTTATGTTTTTTGTTGATATATATAATTATACCGCCACCTCTGCGCGCCTTACGCAACTCTGTGTACATTTCAAATCCATCCAAACTATACATACAACTTAATGAGTCGGAGATATTTGCCTCAGTTACTACAACAACATCGATTGATTTCTGAGATAAGTTAATACATTGTTCTAAGGCAGAAAAGTTTTTTATCATAGATCTTATGTTTATATGGACGCAAAACAGTTGGATATTATTACTATGTGGTATATTAAAAACAAAATCCTGTATGTTTGTACAATTAGATAATTCCAGTAAATCATCACTTATTACTTCCATTTTAGTTAATTGTGAGATATTATAAATTGTAAACTATAAAAGACTATAAACTATAAACCGTAAACACTTAAAGAAAAAGGATAAAATAAATAAAAAATTGAGAAATACCTTTTCTTATTACAAGTAAGTTTTAATTATCAACTAAGCGACTTATGTCCTTTATTGATCTTAGTATGATAGGTACACTATCACTGTCCTTACGTACACGAATAACACCCTTTTTACACCATATAAACTTGTACTTATCCTTAAGTTGTTGTTTTGCATTCCATAATAAATTTTTATTATACGGTGTTAGGGATTCTCGTATATATACTATTTGTTGACCGGACTTTGTACCTGTATTTACAACAACATCCTTTACAGATATCTTACACTTTTTTGATGTAGTAATCCATTTGTTTTGAATAGTTTCATTCTTCATTTTTAATAGTATCGGTCCCGGCATTTCATTTCGACTCGAGCCCACTTTCGTCTGAATACTTACTACATCATCTTTTGGTAATTGCAATTTATTTGCAATTCCTTCAACAATCAACCTTGCGTCTTCTTTATCATTGTAAGGTATATTAGATATCTCAATTTGATCACCCAATTTTTGTTGCTCGATCTCCTGTAACCGTTGTTCTAATGCACCAATTCTAGTTTCTAGGTTAGAATTTTTATTGCTCATTTCTGTGTTTTTTCGTTTTAGTTCCTGAATTGACTGCTTGCAAAACTCGAGACCTTCCACCAATTCATCCAGCTTGTCACTCTGATACTGTAGCGATTTCATAAAGTCCTTCATTTCTCGTTGTATGGCTTTTTCGATTTCTTTGGACATATCGCTTACCATTTGTTTTATATTTATTCGCATATCCTGAGATGTATTATCCTCATCCTCGTCATCCTCTTCCAGTACGATAAATGAATTACGTTTTAAGCAGTTGCTATTGCATTCTTGACACGTCCATTGTAGATTTTCGGTTGCACGCAAAGCAGCAAGTTGTTTATTTGTTAGACCAGAACACGAAGTATTTCCATGTACTGTTTTTTCACATTTATTACATTCCAATCCAGGATATCGTTTGGTAATATTTTTTGCACACTTATCACATTTACTCATTTTGCATCTATTACACACCGCGCAAATACGTGTTGACTTAACGAACTACCGAACTGAACTGAATGTATGTATTCTATACATCTACATGTAAATGTTAGGCAAGTATACTATGCTCAGCGCAACCTTTCATCAGATACAACTTAAAAATAAGAACGTGTATTTATGTGTGTGTACTTTTTATATAATAATTATAATGATTACAAATATCGGTATGAAATAATGAATATAGAATAAAATTTGAATCGTACAACTTGTCTCCGTACTCGCTTTTACTTCTTTTCGTTCGAAGTTAAACGAAATTTTCAGGAAACGTATTTAAGACAGACCTTGACTGCGCCATATTGCAATTATAATAAATATTCTCGTTTCTGTAACTTTTCTGTTTTTTTATAGAAATACTTCACTGATTTATTTTATTACGAGTCATTTGGTATTCAAAACTCAGATTTTATTCAAAATAATTTGAAAAAAAGTTTAAAATGAATAAATATTTATACACAATATATCCTAAAATAAAAATCAAAGTTGATAAATATATACGGAACTCGATGAAACATGTGTACCAACTTCTCCCATTTTTTAAATTACTCGCCTCGATATAACTCAATCAACGCCTCGCAGCCGATGCAATCGCTTTGACGATAAATTCAGAATTTGTTATTGAATAAACTCTAAAAGACCAGCTGCTGATGAATCGACGATTTCATTCATATAAACTTTATATATAAGCATATAATTGCTAACATAACATATCTAAGCCTTATCTAATTGGAGGTAGGGCTTTGTGAAAACTTGTCTGGATAGTTTCCAGCTAAACAACAAAACTTAGTCAAAATCAAAAACAAAATATACTTTGTTACAAGCACTTTTGAATCGTCATTTGACAACCATATTAAGCTAAGCTACCACGGGTTCGGAATGCAGATTCTACCGAGAAGAACCGGCAATAAACTCAGAAGTTAATCTTTTTTAACAATTAAAAATACAAAATTATATTAGTTAAATACAATTATACATATATGTATGTATATTGTACGTCATGCCTTGAAGTCAACAAGTATTAGCTCTACGCTTTTTTATCACCTATATAATCTAGTTTTGAATAATATGCCTTATTTACCAATGTATTTTTTACAAATGATTTGAATTTATGAATCGGCAACGTAAAAAATATCTGCGAAATTTTAGTACAGAAACGGATACCTTGCCCCAGATTAAAAGGATTTATTGACTTTACGTAGGTACTTACTTATTCATTATAAGCTTATCTTTACGTCTCGTGCACCTACAATGATCATCACTGATTCTTTCAAAATTATCAATGTTAATATAAATATACATTGTTATTAACGAAACAATGAGTATTTCTACTTTGCTAAAAACATCCCGAAGGGAGTCTCTATCTCCAAGATTATAAATAGACTGGACTCCTGTCATTTGTAAAATAATCTTGTGTTGCGGTTTGAAGGATGAGAGCTAGTGTAACTATTTAGTTCTAAAGGTTGAGGGCGCATTGTCGATGTAAACATTCGATTGTGACCATTTACTGACAGGGAGCCCATTTGCTAATTTCCCTTGTGAATCACCGTAACCCATTCAGAGATTTCATACTGATGTATTTTATTATAGAAGATATTAAAGTATAGTCAAAAAAATACTGGCATATGGAAAACTCAGTAACATCCTCAACATCAAATTGATTTTATTCAACATTATTTTGTATTTTATTATTATTATTTTTTACTTATCAGTATTTTAGCCAATAGACGCCTAGAATTATTTATCTTTACTTCGTTTTCAAAAAAAATAATCATTTTATACTATGAAAAGATTAATCACTTTTTAGTGACTATTGATGTCACCTAGGGCAAAACGAGTTAGCTAGAAAGCCTATTTGTAAGTTATACTATATTTATATTGATCTGTAAACACAAACACCGATAACCAATTCAGTTTGGTTGTTCGCATAAAAATGAGGAAATAAGGGCTTGGAAATTAATTGAATGTCAATGACGATAGACTCTCGAAGACTGATAATAATCTCATCATAAAATGATGCAGTAAATTCATGCAAACATTCATAATAAAACTATTATTATGCATTGAATATTACAAAAAGATTCATAAGCAGAAACATTACGTAAACATGTTCTGCTTAACATAATAACTATTGCTTCGAGCTGACCTTCCCAGGATATATTAACGCAAATATTATAATCAAATATATATGAGCAGACGGGTCAGGTGAACGTTAAGTAAATGATCGTCTCTTCCACGCTCTCAGGTGTCGTTTAATTGTTTTATTAATCGTAATACATTTACAACATGATATTAATTTGCATAAAAGAGGTACCATCTACAAGATGACCTTGAAAACTGCACATGTTGCCTTAATTTTCTTCACTAAACAAAAGATATTTTCTACAACGTCTTTTTAATATCATTTGATGATGCGGTACAAGTATGAAACGTGTAACCGAGTTTAGAGACTTAATAATACACTCTGATCAAAAACCATCCTTAAATCCGACTTAAATCCGACGGCAGCGAGACAATTTCGTTTACTTGGATTCCTACTAAGAACTGCTAAAGATTTTAAAAATGGTTTCCCTCCGTTACCGTTATGCAACTATTTAATGCAACTAAAATTGGAGATAATTAAGTAAATTTCACATTATTATTTCTGGAGTAATGAGATTATCCAAAGCACGCTTAACGATGTTATTACACTGTCCCTTGGTGATCGAGTATTTTTTTTTTTTTTTATGGTATAGGGGGCAAACGAGCAGGAGGCTCACCTGATGGAAAGCGACTACCACCGCCCATGGACATCTGCAACACCAGGGGGGTTACAAGTGCGTTGCCGGCCCTTAAGAAATAAGTACGCTCTTTTCTTGAAGGTTCCCAAGTCGTATCGGTTCGGAAAAACCGCCGGCGAAAGCTGGTTCCACAGAGTGGTTGTGCGAGGCAGAAAATGCCTTAAAAATCGCGCTGTTGTGGATTTACGGACATCTAAGTGGTGTGGGTGAAATTTAGAATTTTGTCGAGATGTCCGAAGATGGAATTCAGCTGCCGGGATTAATCCAAACAATTCCTCGGAACACTCCCCGTGGAAAATTCGGTAGAAGATGCAGAGTGATCCAACATCTCTACGCAACACCAAAGGATCGAGCAGATCAGAAAGGGCTTGATCGTCGATAATTCGAGCTGCTCTACGTTGGATACGGTCAAATGGAAGGAGCTGGTACTGGGGAGCACCCGCCCAGAGGTGAGAGCAGTACTCCATGTGAGGCCGAATTTGCGCCTTGTATAGTCTTAGGCGATGGGCCGATGTGAAATACTGTCTTGCCTTGCTGAGCACACCAAGCTTTTTTGATGCCAATTTGGCTTTGCCTTCCAGTTGACCGCGGAACTGAACGAGGCTCGAAACATCAACGCCAAGTATTCCGATACTAGCTGTGGCGGCTAACGGAATGTTCTCGAATCGTGGAGATACGACGAATGGTGTTTTTTTAGCGGTTAACGCGCAAACTTGCGTCTTTTTGGGGTTGAAATGGACTAGGTTTAGCCGGCCCCAGTTCGAGACTTCGTTTAACGAAGACTCGATTTCAGACACAAGTTTGTTCCGGTTTTCTTCGACGTTTTCCCGAGAAATATTAGCACGGCCGGTGTATGAGGTGTCAACGGTACTGTCGTCTGCATAGCAGTGAATGTTCCTGATTTGCAACAAGTCATTGATATGCAGAAGAAACAGAGTGGGTGACAGAACGCAGCCTTGTGGAACACCAGCGTTGACGAATTTTTGGTCGGAGCATGCACCGTCGACAACGACCTTGATGCTCCGATCTGCCAAAAAGCTGGTAATCCAACTGCATAATTTCCCGGGAAGCCCATAGGAAGGAAGCTTCGAAAGAAGCGCTTTGTGCCACACGCGATCGAAGGCCTTCGCTATGTCCAGACTGTCTGCTAATGCCTCCCCCTTGCTCTCAACTGCTTCCGCCCATTTATGAGTAAGGTAAACTAGAAGATCACCGGCCGAGCGACCTCGACGGAAACCGTACTGGCGGTCACTAATCAGCTGATACTCCTCTAGATACCGCAGGAGCTGACAGTTTACAATGGACTCCATTACCTTGGAGAACAAGGGGGTGATGGCTATAGGCCTATAATTGGACGGGTCTGAGCGGTTACCCTTTTTGGGAATCGGATGCACTAAAGCAGTCTTCCAGGAGATCGGGACGACGCCTAATGCGTAAGATTGCCGGAAAAGACGCGTTAAGACCGGTGCCAACTCGGGAGCACATGTCCGTAGCACGATTGGAGGGATGCCATCGGGTCCACTCGACTGACGACTTGAATGTCCAAGGAAAAAAGTGCTTTACGAACTGCACTTTGCCGGAATTTATCCTCCGGCATCGTGGTATCACATCGCGGTATTGTTGGTGGTGAATTTCCTTGGTCATCCAGGGTCGAATTCGACGCGAAGAGAGAGCCTAAAAGATCAGCTTTCTCTTTCGCGGTATGGGCCAATGACTCACCGTCCTTGTGCAGAGATGGAAAAGAAGGCTGACAGAAATTCCCAAGAACAGCCTTAGCGAGAGACCAGAACGCACGTGTTCCTGAAGGGAGACGCACCAGTCTCTCGCCAATTCTGCCAATGTACTCCGTCTTCGCCTTAGCAATCACATTTTTGAAGGACCTAGAGGCAGAGTTATATTCCTTTCTGAATGCGCTGGTCTTTACATCACGAGACGCTGATGCGTTAGACCAGTCATGGTAACGTTCCCATTTTCGGCGTGAGGCCGTTTTGCAGAAACGACCAAACCAGGGCGGGGACTTGCCACCGATGGGCACCGCAGAAAACGGAATGAACAGTTCCATACCCTGAAGCACCACATCGGCAACAGAGTCGGCAATAATAAAATAATAAAATAATGTTCAACTATTTTTACACAAAATAGTTCATTGTTCGATCAACTATCCAACACACATACAACATTAACAGCCTGTAAATTTCCCACAGCTGGGCTAAGGTCTTCTCTCCCTTTGAAGAGAAGGTTAGGAGCATATATTACCACGTTACTCCAATTCGGGTTGGTCGATATACATGTGGCAGAATTCCGTAGAAATTAGACACATGCAGGTTTCCTCACGGTGTTTTCCTTCACCGCCGAGCACGAAATGAATTATAAACACAAATTAAGCACATGAAAATTCAGTGGTGCTTGTCTGTTAACCTCATGTTAACTTCGTGTAGGCACGTACTTTTTAATGTATGTCGAATCAAATATGCCAAAAATAATTATAACTTGTATAATGAATGTGAATTATTTACTACTGGAAACTATATGGGTCTATGTTCTAACTTTACTTTCCATATCAGTTTATTTAATCTTATACAGTTTGTTTTCCTAATAAAATGCAATAAATATTACGGAGCAAGACAGGCCACAATGATCTCCACTAAATGAGGGTTAAGAATAGTATTAACTACGAAATTATCATTCTTAAGTTATTTCTATATTAACGTTTTCTATTAATAAACGATTGGACTTTGTAATTTTCTGTAATATCTTGAACGAAGAATTGGCATTGGATTTGATGAGTCGCGCAGATTTTATTCGTTAATATTTATGTCTACAATATTAATATTATAATCAGGGTAGACACATTTTAATGAATTAATAGTTAAATATTTATTACAAAGGCAAATAAGCAATTAGGTTTAATAGCTCCGTTTAAATTTGCTTTGACAATTATTAACGAAACTATACACCCGTTATGGTTTCATATTAAGTTTATTAGAATATTTATTCTATATACTATAAGATCGGTGGTAGATTGACTATAAAAAAGTGCTGCACTACCACCATCGGCTCATTGTGATTTCGGCGTTCGTTGCGGTAGGAAGGAAGTGTGTTGATTCATCGTTCGTTCGGTGCTTTATTGTTGCAATTAATCTTTATGTGATAATTTAAATTAGTGAGTTGTTTTGTTTCAAGAGAGAATAAATAATTGTAATTACGTAGGGTAGTTATATATATTCTCTATTTTCGTTTCTGAATATACATATCTGAATATCATTTACTAATTAATTTAAATTTGGTACGATTATTTACAGATAAGATCGAGATCGTTGACTTTACTACCTTTAAATATAAGGAGTAGAAAGAGAAGTACAGAAGTAAGCGTTAACATGTAAATATATTAGTATCGATTATTGTTGAATTCAATCTTTAATATAATAATATATACACAAAAATAACAGACGTATTTTAAAAATTACAAAACGGAACACTGGGTTCCGTATAACATGAAGATATACTGTGGGAATGACGGCCAGTTTTAACCACGGCCGTCATTCCCACAAATGACTGTCCAAGTGTATAAGACATAAGTGTTTACAAACGCTCTCTTTCCTTTTCTCAAAATTGGCTGAAACAGCGACAATAGTTTTACGAGTTTTCCGAATCAGTGGAGTGTTAACAAAACAAACTACCAAACGTTGAAAAAGATCGTCCGATATCCGAACTTCCAATTAAGGTAACATCAACATGATAAATAACAAAGTATAATTGCACCTTTTCCAAGGAACTGAGTTAGTCCAGTCGATAACACGTGACTTGACGGAAGATTGAGTGTCTCTATCACGGCAAGCTTTACTGAATTCACGTTTTTAATTTGAATTTATAATTAATTTCGTGCAAGGCGATGAAGGAAAACATTTTATAAATCATGTATCAGATAAAGTTTTGCCGCATTTAAATGTACTAACCTATTCAGGAAGGACATGATAGAATAAGCTACAAATCTGTGGAACTTGTACGGACTTTTATTGTTTTTATAATTGCATATGCTTCAATCTTGTAGCGACAGATGGCGCTGATTGAATCATGCTGTCCAGATATTCGCTACTGGGTATTTATGACATAGTGCAAATTAACAAGTGTCCAATAATAAATTGAAACTATAGCTACGAACAGTGGAAAACACTTCTTTAGCGTCATTCACCATTTTTTCACCCGATATTACGTCGGCATAAATACTGTTACCTTTTTGAGTCATAGCTTAAAGCCTCAACAGCTCAAAGACAGACAGGTCACGTAGCGATGAGAAGAGTTTAGTTTTGTTCTGACCCCTTGGAAAATTGACGTGGCCAGTATTAACCTAAATCTTAAGCTTCATTATTGATGTACTTACTATAAAATAGCCAAGTACCGGATGGGGTAAACCATCGGAACCGATTCCTTAATATTGATTGATTGATTGATATTCTAAGATCAGAAATGACCACTTTTATATACAAACTTTCAACCTCCATTTAAACCTTTATCCTTATCTACGAACCTTAAGGAATTCCTGAATTAAATTTCATACTATTGGACCGACGAGACTTTGTGTATGTCAGTTAGACATTATAAAATAAATTTTCTAGATATACGTATTTTTTTTTTTTAAACAGGACTCGTAGTAGTAAGTAGTCGAGCAACGAGTAAAGTAATATCCATAAAAATTGTACTGGACAAATATCTCCTCTTGAGGACAAAGTTTCGATTGATGTGTTCTTGTCACTGGGTCATCTTGGCTTTATGTATAAAATAAAATTGCCAGACCATTCATCTAGAAGGGATTCTATTTTCTCCAATCAACGAGATGATACCGTTTAATCCGGTTAAACAGAAAACACGAATAACTGTAACTAAGTGTAAAGACCTTTCAATATTTGTTCTCCTGAAATGTATTTACAGAGCAATGAACTTCGACGGCTAATTAGAAATTACTTTTCCTTGAATTAATTAAATTGTTTTTATGAGATTTTATTTAATTTCGCTAGATAGCATCTGTGGGTCAAAATTTTGCAATTAAATTTCAAAGCAGTTCCAACCAGTTCTAACCTAACCGTTCGAGCTGAAATTTTAGGCATACTTTTGGTGCCAGTAATCTCTAAAATTTTCTGCAAAATTACTTCAGTCCCGAAAATTTTGCAACTCAAATTCTTTTCGCCCTTTCTACATATGGACAAAACATACTAAATCTTCGCGGTAAAAAGGCTTATTATTCGGTTCAACCCAAATCAGATCATGACGGGTATTTATCGAGACGACGCCATTCAGATAAACGTTTTTGATCCTAATTCCAGCAAGTATTCGTGTTTACTGTAACATCTTTCGCAAATAGCTAGTTAGGATACTATTCCTAACAGAGGTCATCTTTATCCTCTTCCTTTAAAAGACAGAGAAACAGGATGATATAATTGCATTTTATAATGCTATTTACTTGGTGGAAAGGTTCTGTTCAATCCCGTCTGGGTAGATACCACTCACTCATCATATATTCACCCGCCAAGCAGCAATACTTAGTATTACTGTATTCCAGTTTGAAGGGTGAATGACCCATTGTAACTACAGGCTCAGTTGAACGTCCGCCAAACTATATCTTTAAAAAAAAATGTATCAAACATATATCTTTTATATTTTATAAATATACTAATGGTATGAATAGGGTAGGTGTTTTGGTATACTTACAAATGATGAGACTAAAGACCGTGCAAAGTAGAGTAGGCTTTCCCGGAAGGCAAAACCTGGCAATAGCTGTCATTAATAAATGTCAGGCAGAAGAAAAAGTTTTGTTTGTATTTAAATTACTTTACTAATTATAGATCTAGGGGTTGGTATGTATAGCTGGTATGTGGATCTATCTACAAGGTTCGATTTTTGGGTTGAACTAAAAATATAAAAAGGTTTTTTGACTACGATTTCTTAGTAGCAGCTGAGATTTAACAAAAGACGGAGGTACGAGAGGAAAGAAGTAGGTTGTAAGTGAGTTTTTCAGTATACTAGGGCGCACTAGACGTCCTGGGCACAGGCGTGTCCCATGTACCCCCTCCTCCCACTTCACGTGGGGAAAACGCGTACTTCGTTATTCCAACGAGAAAAAAAAAGAATGGAAGACTAATAATGAGTTCAACGACCTAACACTTGTCTAATGATCAAAGTTTGCCATTAGAAAAAGTAAAATATAGCTCCTTTATTATACTTGAACATTTAAGTATGAGTTAATGAGCACACGCTGTTCATCACGAGTAGTGTCTAAGAATTTTCTAAGCAACGAAAGAAACAAGTGTTGTTTCATATAACTTTGCTTCTATAATAATGATCTTGTTAACTTTAATTGAACTTAAATTGTTGTTGAGTTTCGGATTCAACAGGTTCATAATATTTCAGTATGTATGCAAGATTTAGTTAATATTTATATGTTATTATTTAGTCTATGGGCGGTTGTGACCATTCACTGTGTTGGAATTTGTCCTGTGCGTTATTATAGACTACAATTAATGTTGGAAATATTACCATGAAGCTAACGCGTCGAAATCACGAACAACTAGAAAATGTTCTATTTATTTAAAGACAATATTTTGTCTTCAACTTTAACGAATATTACACTATTCTTAATTACAAGTGACACTGTATTGTACGTTTTTTTTATTATAAAAATCTAAATCTACATGTAACATATTTTTGAAATTTCAATGAAGAAGACTTGCCAGTGTATAAGTCAACGATAATATTCAAATTGGCGATATCACACCTTTGTAGCTATTAACACACTCCAAGCACTTCTCTCACGGAATATAAATGACGACGAAATTCAAAAGCTAAAGGAAATGGTGCACTAGCAATGTTGGAGCGTCCTGTTCTTTATTTATTACTATTAACTTGAAGTCAAATGATGGAACTATGTTAATATCTGGGTGAGAAAGACAAAGTTCTGGTATTCATATAACGTATTTGTATTTTATTATAATACATTTTAAATGAAAGATGCTCTCTTGACTGAATTCATTTCCGAAGAACTAGCAAACTGCACCGTGTGTAGTATCACACAAGTGTGTGCTCAGGTAAATATATACACAATATAAAAACTCATTATGTATTTGAGTTTCGAATTTCTAAAGCGAAATCTAAAGTTACACATTTCATCGCAAGATTTTTATTTCATAGTTAAAGAATAAAATCCCGTTATACATATGAATTGTTTAAATACAGACAAAATTAATTATTAATAATACAAAAAAGAAAGGTAATACGCAATTTAAACAGCTAAAGAACATTTATAATAAACTATAATAAAAATGTACTTTATCCAGCAAATCTGCGATAAAATGAAACAATAAAACACGTATCGTAAACATACTAGTTTGAACCAGAAATTGGCTGATCTAAGAATACAGAGAACTGGAAATGGCATCCCAACTAATATTATATATAATACGAAAATTATTATTTTTGTTTTATAGGCTACCACGACGAAATTTTGCAGACAAGTTTTCAAGAGCACTTGTACAGTCAGAGTAAGAAAACCTTCGTCAGTTTTCAAATTCATTCCTTTATCAAGTCGTACACTCTTAGTACGTTTTGAATTTAAAGCATTAAACAGAAAACTGCACATAAAATTAAACAAACATAGTATGAAAACTAGGTTCAAAATAGTGTACACTGCGACGTGTACGACATATGTCATACACAATCGGTAAAGTAGATTATCGCGCATACTGAGCATACGAAATAGATCTTAAGGCGACGAACCTTTTCTTACTCCGACTGTACATACTCTGATACCTGATGGCTTAGTGGTTAAAAAATGCGAATCGCGTATGTTCTACTACAGAAAGGAGACTAATAGGTTATAGTTCTTTTTCAATGTATCGATGCATATTAAGAGTTGTATCTCTATTACTTGCACAGAAAATGAAAATCGATTACCGAATTCGAACTCACTGAGAGCGTCAGTGACATCGAGTCGAGAGAAGTTTCCCTTCAATAAAATATTACCAATCATACTTTTTAATTCAATGTATTTTATATTATTTATTGTTCAACGTCTAATTTGAATAATTAAATAAATTGTATACTCATGTCACGTTTATTGTCTGTGTTCTGTGATCCAAAGTCGTTTATTAAAACAGACTACAAAGAGACGCTTTATTTTAAACTAAGAATGACAATTGCTTTGTATTCGAATATTGAACTTAGAATATACGAGTATTTAAATACATATATTATTTGTGTTGCACAATTTTTTTAACGAAATTATTTTTATATACATTTTATCTAGATTTGAAGTAATATGTAGCTGAAGATATACACAATTGGCTCGTGCGTTAGAGAATCAATTTAATAATGGAGGAGGGAAACTTCTATTTATGAGAGTCAATAAGCTGATTCGTTAATCAGCTTATTGACTCTCATAAATAGTAGATATTTTGACTACTATATTTTGTACCGCATTTTTAAATATATTTTAAAGTAATAACATTATCGTTGTAAGTATAAAATTCCATAGAGATTATTTAACAAAAGCATATTATTTATGTAAATATTTATTATAGTATATATTTATATATTTATTGTTATCTGTGTATTGTGTAATATTATATTATGTATGTATTATATTATGACTTAAATTACTGTACCCTTCCCATATTTGTAAATATTATAATCCTCTGCCCAAAGGTTGCCTGGAAGAGATCGCTGCTGAGCGATAAGGCCGCCTGTTGCAGCTCATGCAACTTTGTGTAGCAATAATGTAATTTTTAGTTTTAAGTTTGTGTGCAATAAAGGATAAATATATAAATAAATAAATATTAAAATTAAGTTAATAATTTATAATAAAGACGACTAAATTTGGGTTATTGTATCGTTAGATATCGGCACGTCGAAGGTCATTAGATACTGTCTAACTTCTTCTTAGAGCTCGTCGAGCAACTGGTGTGTCTGCTTGCACTTCAATCGTATCAGTCTCTCCAGGGGCATACTCTATACCTACGATCGTATAGCCCGATGGCATGGCAATACGACACAATCAAGAAACCTCTTCTTATCCATTATTTGAATTAGAACAGTGATCTTTTTCATCTTCTGAATTTCATGACAAAAATCCAATTACGATAATACTTTACCTTCAATTTGGGCATATAATCACATTATGTTCTTATAAGAATCTACTTGAATAAAAAATATTTCTCTTTTAATTTTGGATAAAAAAAATGCTTATTAAATACATTAAAAATGGAATCATGAAAACTTTTTAAAAGTGGAAGTAAATTTTGCACGATTTTCTTTAAAACTACTAGTATCGTTGTATCGTTTAGTATCATATTTAAAAGCTTAATGGCGTAATTTTACAAAATGGAACAAAACATCTATCTTAGAATCGGCATTAAAAAAATGTCCAAGTAGACTTATATTTAGATTTAATGGAATTTTTACAATCTTTACTATGCAGACAGTATGAGTTACTTGGGGTTCTTGACTCCAATGACAATGACTTGTGATGACATATTTGGTTTACAGTTCGTTGGTAACATTAATTTTTACGAGTTTATAATACTACTGTAAACTCATAATAATTACTATCTAACTAATAATAGTAAGATACCTATACATAATAAGATCGGATCAAAATCTCGTATTTTAGCGGATTTAAGTAATATTTTATGATTAACTAATCTAATATACAAGTAGAGTAACATCCGGTTAGTTTAAAGTTTCCTCGCAATTTTTCGCTTACCGCCGAACACGAAATGAATTGTAATAAAAAAAAAACAAATTTCAGAGGTGCTTACTCTGGGTTGAAACCCACAATCGTCGATTAAGAATCAAGAGTTATAACCATTAGGTTATTTCGGCTGAATCAAATTATACACTGCAAAATATAGGTAACTTAAATATTCTGTACACTTTAAAATGTGTCATGTCATCTTTCAACAGTTTCCAATTACGATTTTAGATTTTTCTGCTCGCTATTTTCACGCGCGCTAAACGCTCAAAATCCCTATTTTTAAAACAACGTTAACGCGACCGGGCTACATTTAACGGAGTAAAAAGTAGAGTAGCGATCAGCGTGAATATGCATTTTTATTTTACAGAAATAGAAAATGTTTATAGCAAAATACGAAAACCATAAAGTATACATTGAAATGCAAAATTATATTCGATTTATATATAAAGATTAATTTTCTTTTAAAAATGGATGCTTATTTATTAAAGATTTTATTTTCTTTCAAATACACGCGACAAGTTTTTAAATGTAATATAGTAAGAAATATTTCATATTCCTTAAATTGCCGATGGTCCACCAACCTTGGGAGCTAAGATCTTAATTCTATTCCGTTGAACCGCTTTCGTTCAGCGGTACAATACGTTTTGCGGTACACAGAAGGGCTTATACAAAGCCCTACCACCGATATGTATTTATTATGATTTTAGAAGTGATGCATTGAGCGTAAATAGTAAATCAAGATAACACTTTAGTGTATGTGAGTGTACTGAGAAAATGTGTGTCGATGAAAGTTCGGTAAGAGAATTCCAATGATTTTATTTTAAATTCAAAAGCTATGTACCTACTTCTCATTAAGTAAATTACAATAATCAAATACAATACAAATATATTATTATGATACATGAAACTAAGAGACTCCGTATTTAGGAGCTAATGACTATTCATTGATTACATTTGTTAGACTTATTATAAAGTTAACATTTTATGTTTAAGTATTTTAAGAATATATAAAGAAAATAAACTCTTTATTTCTTCATAAAACAGTTTTAAGCGTATTTTTAAATGCAATGCCATTTACTTCTTCTATTATTATCTGAATAGAAAAAGTCTTAAGATCTTAATCTACAACTCTATACTAATGGATTTTTGTTTTATGTTTTGCGTCACCATCCTTACTTTATTCACACACAAGACTAAACTCAGAACAAGCATGAAAACTACCTGGCTGCCTGGGTTTGAACCCACGATTATCAGTTCAGATCCAAGAGTAGAAAAACTGGGCTGTATATCTTATCTATATTAATAATGACCTCATAAAATTTATGTCCACATAAAATGTTATGTCTTCATTAAGCTATATTTCCGGAGCTTTGAAACATAATGACCGATTATTTCCTGTGTTTATATTGTAATCGCGTCTCTGTTTTATCGAATGCTTAAATAAATTATTGACTCTATTAACTGGTATTATTATATTGAGCTATATTTATTTTCTATAAGCAAAATCAAAATATACTTCGCTCGAATGTTCTTCTCGTATGTTTTCATTATACGAGAAGAACCGACATAAAACTCAATATTTATTCTTGTCTAACAAATAAATGTCACATGTAAGAAAATCAAATTACTATATCACGAACTTTAACGAATAATAACTTGGCGCTTTTTACCATGTACAGCATTTATTCGAGTAATACCTACACGTTATGTATTAATGTACTTTTTTTTTAATTGATTGTTAATAAAATTATATGTAAATGATTATTTTTATTACGATTGTGTTCTCTGACTTCGTATTAATTATTAAATTACTTGCATTGTGTCCAACTTTAATAATACAAAATCACAGATTGAAAAAAAAACACCAAATGTCTAGATACTTTTTAGATGACCCATATAAGTAGCCATTACTCATCTGTCAGGTGGCTATGTCGTTTTGGCCAAAGTTACTAAGGTGATGTAGAACTGAAAAACACTATTTATTAACTGTAACCTCGTAAAATCTTGACCTTGAGATCTACATTATTTTAAGCTAGCCAATAGTCCGAGATACTCTAATGATATGTATTATTTTATAAAATACTAGTTGTCGATCGCGGATTCGCTCGTCTTTTAAAGGTTGGTCTTTAGATCTTAAATATAAAAAATAGCCTGTTCTTCGATGCTGTTCAATCTTGCTTCACACCAAATTTCATTAAATACGGTTCATTAGCTTAGCCGTGAAAAAACAACAGCCAGACACATATACAGACTACTTTGGCATTTATAATATTAGTGCAGATTCAAAGAGTAAATTTATATTTAAGTAAATTAACCAAAACACTTATATAACAAACAAATTGCAAGATGAAAATAACCATCAAGAAAGTTACCCCGTAAAGTTTATCCTCTCAGCAGCATCAGTTACATATCGTGGAAAATTACAACTACCTACATACGAAAGATGAATATTACACTTACAAGGTTTGTACTATAGACGTATTTACTTTACAACATACTTGAAAACAATACAAGTTAAGTATAAGCTTGTAAAATATAAACTTCAGCGCAGTTCGCGCACGTGTAATGGATATGGATGGAACACGTGAATCTATGTAATCAAAGGTCGCTTTTATAAATTGAGGCAGCCTCTAATGACTTATCAACTCCAATTATAATGTTTTCTGATATATACTTTTCCTGATGAAAACGTTCGAATAAAATAATTATCCTAATTAAATTGTTGTACTCGGAAGATGGATTATAATTTGTTATTGGAGAACAAAGTCAATACTCGAGGTATATATGTATTTTTATGATATACCTACGTAGCTAAGCGGACTAGCACATGGGAAACCTGATGGTAAGCGGTCACCACCATAGACAATGGTGATGTAAGAAATATAAATCATTCCTTACATCGCTAATGCGCCACCAACCTTGGGAACTATGATGTTAAGTCCCTTGTACCTGTAGGTACACTGGCTCACTCACCCCCCAACAGGAACAATATTGAGCACTGCTGAAATTGTACCATGAATTGATATAAAGTTCTATATGGCATTGAATTAATTTTCATCATTTATAGTCAATCATGTTCGGTAAGATATCACTTCGTCTCCACCGATGAAATGTACTAAGCCGCTTAATGGTAATGCCCTATTTTAGCCCGTCTGATCCTTTACATGCCATAATGAATATAACTCATATCGCATATTAATTTCAGAAATTTGTGATTGTAATCCTATGAGTACTTACTGCTTTGTTCATACAGAATAGCGCCCTTGATCAATAGTCGAATATCTTGTATGTTTTTTACAAAAGAGCGTCAATTTAAACAAAAAAAAATATAATATATATCTCACGTAAATAAAATTGTTGTCAAAAAGCATACCATTTAGACTTTACAAGACAGAATAAAAAAGGGTTTTTCCAGGCTACTCAAATAATTTCATTACTCTTGGTGCTTACTAAAAACACTGGAATTTTCCAAAAAGCTGCTTAGCTAAAAATTCCAGTGTCATTTGAAATGTGTATACAATGCAAGTTTGAATTTGACTCATATAGCCGAGATGGCCCAGAGGTTAGAACGTGTGCATCTTAACCGATGATTTCGGGTTCAAGCCCAGGCCGGCACCACGGGCACATTTTCATGTGGTTTAGTTATGTTTATAATTCATATGTTCGTGCTCGGCGGTGAAGGAAACCTGCATGTGTCTAATTTCAACGAAATTCTGCCACATGTATTTTCCACCAACCAGCATTGGAGCAGCGTGGTGGAATATGCTCCAAACCTTGTCCTCGAATGGAGAGGAGGCCTTAGCCCAGCAGTGGAAAATTTACAAGCTGCTAATATTAAAAATGTAATGTAGGTTTCCTTACGACTTTTCTGCCACCATCGGACAAGAAAAGAATTATAACCACAAATAATAGTCGTGCACTAAATATTAGTTCCATTAATTGGGAGGAACTGGCTTGATATGATTACAAGATTCGATCCACACCTACTAATTAGTTAGTAAATAAAAGTCGTAAAATATAGCGGAATAAATCATTTAAGTAATCTAATTTACGTGAAACTTGCGAAGGAGTGTATAAGTCATTTAAAAACATACCGTAAGATAGTAGTCAGGTTATTTACGATCCTTATTTCCTGAATTATTCAAGTCGTAAAGGGTCTTTTATTTCATAAGCTATAACCAATATATTAATATCGCTTTTTAAAATTTATTGTACTAAATAAATGTAATCATTCATTATCTGTAGTGAATAGTTTTGCGATCATCGGTCGTATTTTTTTCATTAAAATGTATCTCACTCTATCGAGTGTAGTCGAACCATTAAAAAGAATTATTACGAAAAAACTTTTTCATATAAAACTTTTGTTTGATAAAAATTGAGCTAAGGTTGCAGCAGATTGTTGTTTATACAACAGAAATGTCTAAGAACTTTTGAATTTATTTTTATACTCAGTACTAAACATAAGCAACGATGTAACACTTTCAAACAAATTCGATTTTATTTTTCAATATATTTATAAGTACCTACTTGAGCATGAATTTTTAAATGTATCTCAATTAGACTAATCAATTTTAAGTTCAGTTAGGGAGCCTAAACATACAGCGGGGACGTTCTACTATTGACGCAATCTCGCACATTAGGTCTCTGTCGGAGCAGTCGGTAGCTCGGGGAGATGTTTGCGATAAGTCTCGATATCGTCAACGTCATTCAACATGGCGCCCTGAGACGCTATTAGGGAGGCGCTTGTACACAATCGGCGATTTTTGGCTACTTTCACGACAGGTAAGTTTTACGCTTGGATCAAGACGATACGAAGACTCGGATTGAAGTGTAATTTGGGATCTCGCAGGTTTTGGTTTTAGAGCCTCTGCTATGGAACTCACTCTCTGAGGAGAGTCTCGAGAGAACCAGAGAAAGAATGAACTAGCCGAGTTTGGGGTGAATATTGTCGTCGAATAGCATCTCATAAAACAGAAGCGCTATGGTTCCACAAACTGCCGAGGAACAGGAAACCACCTGACTCGCACATCCGTGTTAGTGAATCAAACGTCCCTATGAAAAGCTAAATGAATAGTCGCTGGGACGTCGAAGATCATTTCGAATTAACCCTACCTCTATATCCATCCATGGAAGTGGATGGATATAGAGGTAGAGGACGACACAAGAAACGATGGATGGATTGTGTGAAAGATGATATGGTTAGAAATAATGTTACTTATGAGAAGACGTCTGATAGAGAAGTATGGAAGAAGAAGACATGCCGCGCCGAACCCAAGTAAAATTTTGATAAGGGCAAGAGGATGATGACGTCGAAGACCATTTCGAGCACCTACTCTCCTGGATCGAGAAGGTAGCGGGTGCCATGCACAGACTGCTTCCTAATATCAGGAGACTGAGTTTGCTGTCTCTATGTTAATGTCGTGCTTTCGATAGCTCTCTACGGGCGCCTGGTCGCACAGACTGGTGGGCATCCTAAATTTGCAACGAAAACTGGTATAGTGCGAGGATATTGCACGATATTCTATGAGGCAAACAGTCTTAAGTGCGTTCTCCGCCTTAGAAGATTCTGGCGGATAAAGACACGATATTCCAACATAGACCCGCGACAACATTTTCTAAAGTTATTTATTAATTTAACTAATCGCTAAAAAGGATTTCGAAACTTACGTTTGAATATTTCTCAAAACCAGTGAAGCTGGCATAATCCATATTTAAACCACGACTTCTTTAAATATGGATTATGCCAGCTTCATCCATTTTTCGTAGCGCGGTATTACTACACAATGAACTTCCTAACTATTATGTTCAAATTCAAGATCTCAAGTAGAGATATTACAATTTATACTACTGATATTCAAATACAATGCTGATTATAAAAAGTACCATGTGGTAAGTTACCTGAGAAGAACCGGCCAAAGAAACTCATTAATACATTAATGTAGGTAACTTTATCTAAAATTGTATTACACGTTATGAAAACAACGAAATATCTACGATACGTGCTCAATTACACGAGATAGTCTAATAATTATAAGTCCCAACCTTATATTTTTAGGCAGAAGAGCCACGTGGCTTCATAGTACTTATTATTATTATAATAGATTAATACTATTACGTATAAGTCTTACTTTATTGTATGTATTATAAATGTGGAATTATTATTAAAAAACACACTTCCGAAGTGATGACTTTTGAAGTTTAAAATATGTGTCTTTTGACTTCTATTTATAGGTAAAAGACAGTTATAGCGTTTTTAAAAATTCATCGCCTGAAGTGATGGAATTTTTTATTGACGTTCGTCATTTTTAAAATTAAAAACGTGGAATTTGTTATTAAGGCACCTGAAAGACTTCGATAAGAAATTTGACTTTAGTAATAAATACTTTATAAAATTCTGAATCTTGAGTCGACTGAGAAATTCTTTAAAGATAAACTCAATCACTTTATTATTGGCTGAACTGGATATGACCAAATGGATTGGATTCAAATCCGGGAACTTAATCCATCAATGCTAGGTAAGATTGTTAAGCCCAAAGTTTGTGTATAGTATTTACCAGCTACAAATTAACTTAAAAGTAATGTTACTTATGGAGATATACAGCATTTCGCAACAAAAAATATTGTTTCTGTTTAATTTGACTGATAAATTAGATTTATTATTAGGATAAATTGCACAATTTTTTTGAATCTGATGACCAATCCATGGAATTAATGCCATAATTTGAGGAGGGTCTTAGGATCTGAAGAAAGAAATTGGTCACAAACTTAATCGAATATCGATATATGTTTGGGTTCGGACACTTAGTGCTGATTTCTGAACTTAACGAAAACGGCTCTTTTGTTGAGTTCCTGAGTTGAGAGGATGGAGCGAGGTGGCAAGAGTAACCCATCTGCCACCAGTGTGGTGCGCCTATAAATAAGGCGTGTTGTAGTGCTCAGTATTAAGGCAAAGACATCCATCGCTGTCGAGTGTGGCAAGAGACACGTTCATATCCTATAGAAATTAAAGCGATCTACTTTAAAGGATATCGTTATAAGTAATGCTTTGCACGCCAAGCTACAACAGAAAAGTCTATCCAAAGATGTCTTACGGTAGTACTAATGGAGAGCGTCTCGCTGATATTTAAAAGTGATCTTGATGGAGCTCACCCGCACATTTTACTTATATTCAAAATTTATTCAGCCGACATCAATAAGACTGTAAAAATCTCTTTCCTGTAAAAAATACCATTCGCGTAATGATCAGATATTCTTATCTTAATGTTTTGATACCAATCTGGCTGTAACATTAAGCCTCCATGTTAATACACTTGTGTACAGTCTCATAACACGACCTTAACAAAAATGTCCCCCTCAGTGTATATCGACCCATAAAAGTAAGCTATTAAGCGGCATCATTACGTGTACTGAACTTTGTGTTTCCGAGGTTAATTTTGACAGCAGACATCAAAATCTACAACAGGAGAACGGAATAAAAAGTATTTCTCTTTATTTGAAGTAATACCTTTGAAAATGTTTACATATCTACATTGATATATTTTCCTAAAAAATTTAAAGCTCATATTAAAGAAAACAATGATAAATAAGGCATATCACTCGTAAGTGAGGTATTTGATACAGGTTAAAGTAATTACAGGCTTATTTAAATCGAAGGAGAATTACGATTTCGAAGACCTAAGCTGCAGACAATTAATGAACGCCCAAATGAATTTAGACATTGATAAATCAGCCTTGGAATATAATCTGCAGAACTTTATCTATTCTTCAACAAGTTCAGCTTTAAATTAATTGTAATTTTATTTTGTGCTAATTTCGTTTTAGAAATGTATTCATTAAAATATGTTTTTTATTTTTATTTTAAACATAACTAAGTTTGAAGATGTTACGATGACCTTTGAGGACCAATTCATCAATTTTATTTACTAGATACATGTGGTTACAAAATGCATAAAAATACAATTAAATTTGAGTTTAAAACTATATTTTCTATTTAATTATTTTGCGGTGTCCTTCTTGTGAAAGTGTAGATAAACAATTTTTTTGAGCTTAAGTTTTTAATTATTATATGTAATCCACCAACCCGCACCGGAATAGCGCGAGTGATACAAGTTTCAAACCTTCTGCTCAAAACGGGAGGAGCCCTTTTTGAGAAATTTAAGGCTGTTATTATAGTTAGTTTTATCTTTACAATTTGTAGAGCTTTGTGCAAGCCCTTTGGTAGATACCAAATACTCATCAGACATTGTACAGCCAAACAGTAATACTTAGTATGTATATAACTAAATAAATAACACTGCAGTAATGCAAAACAAGTGATAATAAATAAAAAAAAAAATTAGGTAAGCGTGTTATGGAATGGATAGAAGAAAATATCGTGCGGTTAATGTTGACAATATGAAGATCCCAACTAAAGATTAAAACCACATTTTCTTCAGCCAAATGCAATACTTAGTATTATTTTGTATCTGTTTGAATTGCGGTTGAGTTAGAGTTACTACAGGCACAAGGGACATGACATCTTACTTCTTAAAATTGGTGGTACATTGGTGATATAAGTAATGATTGATATTTCTCACAGTGATAATATTTATTAGTGTTGGTCACTCAACATCACATGAGACATATATGTACGTGTGATACCAGAGTAACCCCCTTACGGTGCAATATACTCTCCAAACAATGTTTTTTTGTATTGTATTGTATTTCGAATAGTAAGTAAGCTATATTGATATTATGTTTTTTATTAAAATACGGTCGTTTATGTTCCCAATCATCTTCTTAAGTGTATCTCTTATATCGTCTAATCTTCGATTTAACCGAAGTATAATATAGACTGCAAGAAAACTTTACGTAATTTCTCAATGTCAATAGAGATTTGTTACATGACGGCCTTTACAAACAAAATTTGAAACTTTTTATTGTTTAAAAGGTTATATTTGAACAAGACGTCAGACATTCAGCATATGACACAAAAACGCTAATTAAAACTTTTAAGCGGTGTAAAGTTACATAATGAATCCATTGTTGTTCTACAGTTACAATACTTTTAGAATTTATTTTATATTTAAAAATATCTATGTTAATTTAAAGATAAAATTTTATTATAGAATTAAAATGATTACGCAAATAATATACCGTCAAAGCTACTGGAATAAAAATGTTTTAAAGTATTTATTAAAACAATTTTAACAACCAAATGTTTAACCGCAAAATAAAATTAATCTACTGAATATTATTTGAAAATTATTGACCGAAATACAATGCACTGCTAACAAGATGAAAATTTTTGATATTTCTTAAGAAAGTGCGTGCCTATGACAGATTTAAAGAGGTTAAATAGGGGATGAATGTTTTTTTATGGAAATTCGTCATCGATATTAGCGATATTGAAATATTTTATATTTAACCTTATGTAAGTGAGTTAAAGAGAATGAAAGCCCTTGGAGGAGGCTTTTACACGAAGAGGGTCCGTATAAGCCACGAAAATAATATTTAGTTCGAAAGAATTCAGTTAATCTATAATAATTTTTATATACTATTGTTTTCAACAGAATATTTAATGTAAAATTAATTTAAGCTTTATTATTATTATATTATGTAAGTGAATTAAAATCAGATGCTAGTTTTTTTTTTTAATTCATAACCTAGAAGGATAAAAGTTTGAATAGAAGTTTAAGCTTCCGTTTATGATAAAAGACAGCTTCTAAATCGTTTCTGTAAATTCATTACAAAATATAGTTAAATTGAGGATGAATTTTCCGGTAAGATTTTCCATCGAGTAGTTCTTAATAAGATTTCAGTAATGTCATTCTCTGGGACTAATTAGAAATCAAAATATTAAATAACGGCCTCACCTAAGCCTAGTTTACACAAGCTCAGTTACTAATGCACAGTATTTTTATGTCACATATAATACGTAGGCTAACTTGACCTACCTTGGAAACTTAGATATACATAATATCTTAGTTTCCAAGGTAGGTGTTCCCTTGTGCATTTAGTTACACTGACTCACTCACTCTTTCAAATCAGGACACAAAAAAATAGGTATTGCTGTTTTCATGTTATGTACAATTTTAATACATAATATCTGTGAATATGTTTGTTGTAAATGTACCTTTTAAAATAAATAAATAAAATAATAATTCCATAGCTCGTGTACACGTTGCATTAGTCGTGTAAATGTTGTTTAGCGGGCGCTTGATGAAATACTGATATCTATCTATTTGATTCATCGATGGTTTGACATTATTGAGATTGGTAAATTCACCTTAAAACTTTTATTGGCATTGAAATTAATAAGACACAGTTCTAATTAACAGTGTTTATTACGGACTGTAAGCCTTAGTGCTTTAAATTAGATTAGAAATATGCCTGAACAAATAATCTGAATGATTCTACTGTGAAGTAAAGTAATGTTATAAGCAATTACTTTAAAAAGGGGTGACCCCAAAAAGGTCGTTTAACTAATTATTTTTTCATGGCCCTGGAATCCATCCTCTAGTACTGGACGGTAGGGACTGTGTGGTTTCATTATTTAGAACAATACATTCATTGCTAGAAACCAAGGGATTTTTGCGGTTACATCAAACTGTTCACGATATATGTTATGTTTATTGTTAGTTACATAGTTTATATATAGGAACGGGAAACCTATTACTAAGACTCCGCTGATCGTCCGTCCGTTCGTCCATCACTAGTCTATATCTCATAAACTGTGATAGTAAGACACTTAATTTTTTTACTGTTCATGTATTTCGGTTGCCGCTATAACAACAACTATATACATATTAAAAACAATAAAATAAACATTTAATTGGGGCACTTACACAACAGATATTAATTTTAATGATACGGAAATTTTATGATAATGATACGGAATTACAACTAAAATTAGAAACTATTTTTATTGGCCCTTCAGAATGAATAATCTTTTCGCAGAATATTTAATTTCATTCTAAAGGAATTATTATCATAATAATTAATAGATACAAATATCTTCCAACCCAGTGGCATTTAATATAGTTTTTCTCCCAGTATGATATCACGCTGGCCATTTTAAAATACGTATGACGTCATAATCTTGCCAGCTATGTCGTTCACAGTCAAGTCAAGTCAAGTCTTTCATTATATTTATTTATCACACTGTATATAGTTACAAAAAGCGAATACATTCATCAGTTCACTCCTAGTATTAAATAAAAGCTAAATTTAAATGTACGTAGGTAGGACTTTATGCAAGCCCGTCTAGGTAGGTACTCATCGCGTATTCTAACTAACAGGAATACTCAGTTCGGTTCTTAAAGGTTAACTAGTATGACTACGGGCACAAGCGATATAATATCTTAATTCCCAAGTTTGGTGGCGGAATGGCGATGTAAGGAATGGTTAATATTTCTTACAATGCCAATGTTTACGGACGGTGGTGACCTCTTACCATCCGATGGTCTATTTGTCAACATCATCCACCTACCTATATATGTCACCGTAAGATTATAAACATCGTTAGATTACAATATATCTCGTCAGATTGTAAGCTGTCGAAATATTGTGAACCGTGAAATACCAGATTAACTATGAGGTTATTATATACAATTGCTGTTCTTGATCAGTCTTGCGTTGGCAATCAAGCTTAAATTTAAGTTTCTCTGTACAAATAGTATTCAACAATATAAATAAATAAATGTTAAATTAAAATAAATGTTATGTTAAATCTTAAAAAATTGTAGTTATTAACGATTATATTTTTTTGTCTTTTTCGTTAATTCAAACCAAAATTGTTTATTATAGCATTTATTTATTTTCTTCTTGTAAATTTAATTCGTGTAACTTCATTGAATATCAATTTTAATATTTTATTTTTGTCTTTTTTGTTTAGTCCATGTAATTTAATTTTATTATGTTCTTGATATTCCTACTGTTGTTATTGTTTAGTACTAATACATAGTTATCCCCTGTATTGGAATTTGTTAACTGTAATAATTGGCAATCCCGTCATGGTGTGCATGCACCCTTAGGGTTATAATCTGTTCGATACTATTAATGTTTAAGAAATATTCTCTATGTGATTGTAACCTGTTGTGTTTAACTTAATAAATAAATAAATAAATAAATGTAAAGCTGGTGGTACCACTGTTTCAGAAAATAGATTATACCGAGAAGAACCGTTACCGAAATTTGTCATAAATAAAGCAATTGCTTACATAAATTCCTTAATAGCAAATCAAATAAAACAACTTTAACGGCAACATAGAACGCACACACACATAAGCCCAAACACAATCAAAATATCTATCAATCAACCAAAATAAATAACCAAAAGGCATTTAACAAAATATTATATATTAAGTGAAGCTACCACCAGTTCGGAATGTAGATTCTACTGAGAAGAACCGGCAAGAAACTAATTACTCTATTTCAACATTAAAAAATACAGTCATGTCAGTTAAAGACAATTATATATGTATGTAATATATCCTACCTGGAAGTCAACAAGCATTCACTCCACGCTTTTTTATCTATATCTTACAAATATGTATGTAATATATAAACGGCCTGTAAATTTCTGCTGGGCTAAGGCCTCCTCTCCCTTTGAGGAGAAGGTATGGAGCATATTCCACCACGCTGCTCCAATGCGGGTTGGTGGAATATACATGTGGCAGAATTTCGTTGAAATTAGACACATGCAGGTTTTCTTACGATGTTTTCTTTCGCCGAGCACGAGATGAATTATAAACACAAATTAAGCACATGAAAATTCAATGGTGCCTGCCTAGGTTTGAACCCGAAATCGGTTCTGATGCACGCGTTCTAACAACTGGGCTATCTCGGCTCTCGTAATACGTACATATTTGTTAGATTTTTTTTTTGTATAATCATGTAACATCTTTAAAGCAATGCATTAAGCACTCCGTATTACATCGTCTAGGTATTACTGCAATTATAAACGCGTTAGGACGCAGATGGAACCTCAGCGTTAGGTCGTTAAATAGTACGATGTTAATGGGGGTCAAATTTGACTCAAACCAATTTTATATTTCATGATCGCTTAGTTACTCAAATACGTCATCAATTTAAAAATATTTCAAGCTAGATTTAGTTTATTTTCTTCAAACTTAATTTAATAAAAAACCTTCATAAGAAAATAAGAGTACGATAAATGTTAATGTAAATTTTATCAAGATTTAATAAAATCATTAATATACTTTATTAGGCTCAAATAAGCAATTTTGATTTTGTCGTCATTTTATTTTGACATCTGATGGTGATGATGATGTTCGACTTGGCGAGAATCCAAAAAGAGTTCGGCCGCAGAACCAACATATGTGTTTTAAACCAACGGGAGTATACAATTAGAACTTCTAGGCTCCAGGTTGACACTGAGAATATGGAAAGAACCAATAACATTTTACTATCCCAACTTGGGATTTTAACTCAGGACAGACAGGATCAGCAGCCTTATATATAGTATGTATATGTGACTGGACTAACGAATGACAACAGACAATACATTACATCTACTACAATGGATATAGCTCAGAACATTTGTATTGTCACTAGCACCATGTATTCAAAATTTGAACCTTCCATAGACATCGACAAAATTTCGTGTGAAAATATATCATTATTTTAGTTTTATTTCTGAATAGAAAGTTTATGAACACAACTTTTAGGAAAAAAGTTGTTGACAGGTCACTTTTGGCACTTTTGTCGAAAAATAGATTAACAACGAAGGATTTTGAGGTCGGGATAAAGTTAATATTTTTATTATCCATCATTTGTTTTCAAGCCTATCCAGTATTTTGTTTGTTTAGTAATGATGAGGATCTAAATGATTGTAAGTAACAGATATTATTGACGCAAATCTTTCTTCATATTTGATGCACGGCTGTAACTTTACTTTTTAATATCAATTTATATAATAAATAAATCTTTTAGGTAATATTTACTATATTATCTGAAACTGAAGGGAGAACCGTTTGGAGAGTGATTTTATGTCTAATGACCGAAAATGACCCAATGATTATTCAAATCAGGTCGGGCGTCCTACATGACAATCTTCTGATTAAACCAGCGAAAATTATGACCTCTCAGAATCAGAATGTTTATATCTCCAGTGTCGATCTTTTCTCAATAAGAGAAGAGAGAGTTAGATTGAAAGAAACTATAGTTTTAAATAAAAAGTGCGGACCAATCTTATCTATATATAAAGTCTATCGGAATAAACCTCCCAAAACTTGACTGATTATTTTATTATTAGTATATGAACCCACCTGATGAATCTCATTGAAGACTGTATAATATTTTGTTTGTTCGCTGTGAAGTTTGTTTATTTTTGTATCTTTCATATTTAAATCTAGATATATTTTATGTTTTTCAATATAAATATATTTTAATTTGTATTATGTGATTTGCCTTAATATACCTCAAAATGACTATGCACAGAACATACTTAGGCCAGTCAATAAAGCCCGTGAAGGTCAATTAATTAGTATCATTATGATTTTTTGATATGTGGTTTGGGACGTAAAAATAACAACAAATTAAAATTTTCCTAACCTCTGGTTGAACGCTAATGAAAAAAATCATAATGATACTAATTACTTGACCTTCACGGGCTTTATTGACTGGCCTAACTTGTGTAATTGTGTTGATTGACATCGAATGAACTACGGGTAGGACACCCGGAAAACCTACTTTTCCAGATCAAATATAAAGTTATATAAAACCTTGTTATATATATATATATATATATAAAATGTTGCTAAAATATGATGAAGTATGAAATTCGAATCTTCGGTCTTAACGAAACCTGTTAAGCTTAAAATTTCATCGCGAAACTAAAATACCGTATAAAAATTTGATGTCAATCTTCAGAAATTCAAGGCATTCAAGATGTATGAACTTCAATGTGATACTGTAAAATTCAATCTAATTGAAATATGCATACTTTATATTAAAGGAGCAAGTTCACTACGTATGAGTGCAGTTACATTTAATTTGCTTCTTTAGCACTATTACATAAACTATTTTTGTTACGCGTTTTTTCAAACATTTTAATATCATACAAATTTGAATGTATATTTATAACTTTATCTTCCGTCTGCGTGTTCGCCTCTGTGTGTGGGGCGCGCAGATGTTAGATAACCACTGTGTTAATTAAGTGAATAAGTTATCTCTGCTCTTATTTTTTCTTAATTCGCCAAGCCGTTCATAAGTGATTGAATAGGAATCTAAAATATCAAAACTTAACTTAAACTTTTACCCTCATAGTATTAGTACAATACAGACCGTCTCGGTGGTCTAGTGGCTAGATATAATATCACTGATCCTAAGGTTCTTGGTTCAAATCCAAAGCCTTGTGTACTATAATATGTCCAGCGGAGTTGGGTGGTCAACCTTGATATTGGCCGCATTGACCAAAATCGGCCTGACCAACATCCTCATCATCATCAGGATAAAGAAGGATTATATTATTCATTTTTTTCATCAATTATATTAGCAGTGAATCAAGAAAAACTCGAAAACCAAGCAAACAGAAATTCACCGAAACGAAAATACCGCTTGAGTATTCTATTGCTGTATTTTCGCAATTAAGTCCCAGTGGATGGCTGACGTGGAATTGAAGCAACAAATTACGTCATATACTTTTCTTATGCATTCTGTATCTGAAATCATTGCTCGAAAGCACTGAAAATCATTAAGGAACACCATTTTGGCGCCACAATACATCATTGACTCATTTTGTATTGTTTTCAAGGTCACTATATTTTAGATATTATATTTTGACAAGCCCCGTGGTCGAGTAGTGTGTACACCGGGTTTCACGCGTCCGAGGTCCCGGGTTCGATTCCCGGCCGAGTCGATGTAGAGTTCATTCGTTTTTCTGTTTTCTTGGGTCTGGATGTATGTGGTACCGTCGATACTTCTAATTTTCCATAACACAAGTGTTTAGCTACTTACATCGGGATCAGAGTAATGTATGTGATATTGTCCAATATTTAATATTTATTATTATTTATTATTACGGAATATTGTATCTTTTAAATTTGAACAAAATGTGTAAGATCATTCTAGGTTGCGGTGTGAGTGCAAATATAGGGTTTATCGATATATCTTATTTTTATGTGTAAATAAGAGACTCGTATCGATGTCAAACGTTATATATTTACCTCACTACGTTTAAAATTTAACTGAAAACCAGATAAATATGACGATATCAGATATACAATAGACTTACAAATTATAATATCGATTTAATTAAAAATAAAACGATATGCCTCGTTTTCAACTCAACTAATGAATTTAATACTAGACAACAGATTCCTCTTTTTATTTTTAGTAATCACATACATTTAGCTATGTTATTTGATTTTAGTACAAAAAGTAGCTTCTCGTATCGTATCCTTGCAGCAAATTCTCGGCTTAATGTACATTGCGACTTTCGATTTAATCCCATGACATATGCAAACTTGCTTATAATACCTACTTGTACACATATTTTATTCACTAAGCAGATGTTCACTTAGTCACTTATAGTTGCCGTCTGCGACTTTGTTCGCATTTTAGGGTTTGATCGTTAGGTATTAAGCCGTACAAAAAACCCTTCGTTTTCGAATCAAATAAAATTATAACAATTTTATTCAAGTAAACTTCACAATGTAGCGTTTTTGAATCGTCAATATTTAAACACTACCACCGTTTCGGAAAGCAGCCTCCAGCGAGAAGAAACGGCAAGAAACTCGCATAGTTGCTCCTTTCAAATAAACAGATTTACAGTGCTGTTTTTCACAATAATTAGTGTCCAGTAAATCCAGGCGATCTTTTGTAAAAAATATTATTTTAATGAATAATAAAATTATATTATTAATTTTTCTTAATAGACTTTTTTAATTTTGCAAATGATAAATTGATCATATTTCCCGGTATCTTATTATATATGAGTATACCATTGCCCAAAAACGTTCTCTGTACCGTATGCAAACGGAAAGTAGAGGTTAGAAGTTTATCCTTAGGAACTAGCTTGGTCTCGTACCAAATTACATCAAATTATATTTAAAGGCTTCGCCGTGAAAGAGTAACAGACAGACAAATAGAGCTACTTTCGCATTTATAATATTAACATAGATTTAGAGTTCTTATCGTATTATTAATGTTAACATATCTTCCAGCATACAATATACAATTTACAAATTATATTATATATAAAATATTATATAATAATATTTTTTATTCAGATCTCTTAATAGGTTACAATCTTATTATTATATATATTATCTTCATTAATATTATATTATTTATTTATTGTAAATTATATTATTTACTATACAAATAAATATTTCTTAGCTCGAGATACCGCCGGGAAGCCGAGGGTAAGAGCGATAGGTTAAGAAGGCGTCGATCTATCTTAGCTAAAATTAAAAGCACAAAGCATAAGCATTTTCTGTACCTTGTCTGCAGAAAAACAGCCACGATACTCCAGTATAATCAAATGATGAATGAGGCAAACACTATATTAGCTATTAATATTAAAAATAACTTTGCGAACTTGAAGATATTTATGACGAATATTATCATAAGTATGAGGCAAGCGAATCTAGTGGCAGTTAAAAAACTGCTTATAAGCCTCAAAAATAAGTAGATTAGCAAGGAATTACCATTGGCGTTTCAAAGCAGATATCACACCAGAGATCATAGAGATTAATATTAGAAATCAATTTCCTCTACCCATAAGTTTGCTGTGAATTTCAATTTCCTCTCGGGACAAAAACCTAACATATTTTATTCAACTACATTTTGTATTTGAATATTTAATACCTCTTTATGTTATGGATATGTTATCGTTGTATGAAATAAAATCTATCGAAGTTAGGGCTTCATGCACTTTAGATATTGTCAAATTATATGTATTCGACCATACATTCATCATTTTTGTATTGATATGTTCTGGTTTGAATAACGAGTGACTCTTTGTAATTTAAATATTATGTAGGCGCAAAATATATAGCATTTTATATCTCGTGGCTAATAGTTCGCTGAATTAGGTATCAGAAGTAAAAAACGACCTTATACTTCCTTAGAGTTGGAGTTTGCTTTATACCAAATTTAATAAAATTCGGTTTATTGTTTGGCTACGAAAGTGATATTCCCATCAACTAAAACGCTTTTCGGTTATCACGTGTCACATCTTCTACGTCATACTGACGTTGCCAGCATGATAAAATCGATAAAAAATAATTATAAAACTCTTCTCATTTTCATGTAGGTAGTTTCAGCCATAGCACCCTTAGAACCGTCAGTGAATAAACATACGTCATTCAAATTATAATTGGACGGATTAAACTCGAAGCCATGATTCTTACAAAGGAAGACAAATCGCAAGCGATGTCAAATTAACAACTTAGATATATTTTACGCATCCGCAAAAATGTTCACGAAATGATCTTTCAATAATTTAAATATGCGGGCGTTTGACGTGTAAGTGCTGACAGAATCATTTAACAAAGAGATTCGTTATATGGAGTTACGTCAAATTAATGGCTTTCAGAGGTTGCTTGAAACGTGTTCAAAATAGATAGCAGTTTTCCTATTTGATAATTAAATTTTTTTATAAAATAAATTAAATAAAAATAAATTTATTGACATGAAAAATTAATATTCACAATTTAAATAAAATTAATAGCCACAAAAGATCCAGTGGCCCCGCACTAGGCAAGCCTTTCTTGAGGTACCAACTACCGATTACAATTTCGTACGTTAAAACAAGAGCTCGTTAAATAAAATACAGCAATATATATAAAAATATGTAATGTGTGATATCTAAAGAACCTTATGTGGGCTTATATGGGCTGTATTTTTCTTGTGTGTAAATATGTTTTTATTTTATATATCTACTATGAGTAGCTGTTGCCCACGGCTTTGTTCGCGTGGAAGTTTTTTAACTTTAAAAAAATATTACGTCAATTTCAAACCTCTTTGTATACCACATTGGTGTGTATTTTACCCCTTAGGTTAGAATATCCAGAAACGCTTAAATATGTATGTACTCAATTTTTATCAGTATCCCAAAAATAATGTTTTATGCTTCTAAATTCAAAAATTACGGACTTCTAGACTAACTTATATAAGAAATGTCAACGCCTTCAGTAAATAATGTATTTATTTCTCTATGGGTTATATTGACAGGCCTCATTAAAATTTTAGTCATCTCAAGGTACGTGTTAATCCGTTGTTCCCATACCTAGATTTTAACCTCATTCATCTCGTCTGATTGCTCTCCTATTATACTATCAGAGTGGAATCACGGTTGGAATAGTGCTGTATAATATCACCTGCACATTTGACTGACTTATTAAGCACCAATTACCTTTCAAAAAATTTATAATATTTCCTAAGATTAAGATTCCTCTGATGAGGCATGGAACCGACACAATGCTTGGTAGTAAAAACGCGTCTTTTGACGTAATAATTACAAGATGGCACCGTACTTCTAAGAATTTGCTTTTGATTTTGTATTCGCTTTCATTGCTGCACTAAAAAGTTGCGCGGGCTCAATCAGCCTTTTGTTTAATAATCGGAGAATATTTATATTTGTGCTAGAAGTCGCTACGATAATAGTCAAAGACTGCGCATTCACAAAGCTAGGTGGCACGTCATCCGTAGCGCCATTGAGGGTTCTATAAATGTCTCTAGGCGGATAATACTTCATAAGCATGACCTAATATGTAAATTCCAAGTGACGTCAGAACTCTGAACTTAACTTTTCGATACCAAAATTTATAAAAACGACTAGAAAGATATCGCTACAAATTGTAATTAGAATGAGAAAAATAATTATGCCTTTTTTTTATTAAAATATTTAATTTTATTTTATTCGTGGAAGGATTTCGAAGTAAATTTAAAAGCTATTAAAATAAACTTCGTAGTGACAATTATTTCCAAGCTAGTACGAAGCATGTGTAAATAAAATAAATAAAAAGTAATTTTGATAAAAATATTTGTTAATAAATGTAATATCCAACTTTTTACATTTACACTAAATGAACTTCTGTTGAAGTCAAAATTGAGCCTATTGAGAAAAAAGAAATGAAATATTTATTCGAGTTCAATATTTTCAATTATTTTTAAAAGAAAAATAAAAAAGTCATAAGTATATTCTTCTTTGATTCAGTAATCGCCTTACAATTTTTGTAACTTAAATTAAATTAACTATTATTTTGGCCTTAATAACACAGAAAACACCCTGATAAAGCAATTTGTTGAAACACAGAAAATATACAATAATATTAAGAAGTAATAAAAATCATAATAATTTTTATATTAACGTATTTCATAAAATAATAAACGAATTTAAAGATGATAAATAAAACACTTGACTACAGAATGACTTACTTTGGCTTCAACATCAAAGCAAGAGAACGTAAGACGTTCAAGTACCAAAACAAGCTCAGTCTAGAGAAAATGAGAAATAAATATATATACGGCATATTTATGAAAAATTTCGAATTAAAAAAATAACCTTTTGGTAGATATGATGAAAAATGTTGGCTCAATATAATTATACTAGCTTCCACCCGTGACTTTGAAATTTATTTATACCCATTCGCGGTTTTATACGTATAAATTGCCAACCTATAAATTATCACAATGTAAAATATCACGGTAGTTTTTTCTATTGCTGGGCGCAGGAAATATCACACCAACCAACACAAAAAAAGGAAAGTAACAGTCAAGCCTTTCAAAAAAAGGTTTGGTTCTTATTACATCACGCTGCTCCAGTGAAGGTTGGGATACGCATGTGGCAGAATTCCATTGAAATTAGACGCATACAGATTTCCTCACGATGTGTTCCATCGCCGAACATGAGATTAATTATAAACACAAATTAAACAGATGAAAATTCAGTGATGCTTGCTTGGGTTTGAACCATTGCATTCCAACGACTGAGCCATCTTGGCTCAATGATTAGACCACACTAATGCGTTTGTAATATTAAATTCAATTCTGGTAGGGATTTACGCGAGCCCGTCTGGATACTACCCCACTCTCACATATAAACCGTCAACCCTTTGATATACGTAATGGCAAATCATTGTTTGGGAACGCTTGACATTGGAATAGATCTATCGCGTTCAAATTTTAATTGATCCCACTTAAACCTAATACGTCTTTGTTTAATTGAGTAGAGTAGAGTGTAGTTTAATAACTACTGAGCACGGCTTAAAATCAATTTTATATATATGTAATTTATATCGTCAAAGAGGAATGTTTAGTATTGTTGTGTTCCGGTTTGAAGGATGAGTGAGACGGTGTTACAACAATCGAAAGGGACATAACTTAGTACCTAAAATGGCGATACATTGGTGATGTAAGAAATGGTTAATGTTACTTACAGTATAGACGTTGATCGATTATCAGGTGGCCCATTTTGCCTACGTATTTGAATTAAGAATAAATAAAATAAGTCTTTACTGTGCTTTTAAATTTAAATAAGGTTTTTTAGAGGTGTTTATTTTATGAGCTGGCAATGATTGTTTTTTTATTGGTTTTCGCATTTGCGTGAAATCTTTATACCAAATTCTACAATGTGATTTTAGTTTATTATTTTGCTCTTATATTCGAATTTATTAATGTTTTATTTATTTACTAATAGCTAGTCTATCTCATCTTATTACACGGTCTGGGTAACTGCCACCCACGTTTTCGTTATTTTACTCTTAATAATTATTCATCTGTATTGCAATGTCCTGACCAAGAAAGATAGCATCGTTAAGTTGGTGGTAACAAAATATAGTGGCTAGACAAATGAACCTGACGGTAAATGGTCACAATCGCTCATAGACATTGATATTGTAAGAACATATTGACCATCACTTACCATCACCATCATATCATCACCAATGCACCACCAATCTTAGGACATAAGCTGTTATGTCCCTTGTGCTTGTAGTTACACTAGCCCATTTGCCCTTCAAACCGGAACACGACATACTGAGCATTACTGTTTGGTGCTAGAATATACATAGGTCTGGTACCTACCAAGACGGGTTTGCACAAAGCTCTACCACCAAATAAATAAATTGTAAATATTTAATTTCTACGTATTGATTCTGTTTTTAATAAAAACATATCTATTGTAAAAGTATTTTACGGCATATTTGATTTATATTGGCGCGGATAAATTTTCAAAAAAAATAACATCGTTTAAAATTAAACCAAATTATTATTGGTCTTCAGAGAATTTTAAATTGAAACCGTCACTGAAAACTTCTCATTAACTCACTTAACTTTACCAAGTTTAAAAAAGCTTCTCAATAACTTTTTGGTAATATCAATTACCTTAAACACGGTGTAAATTTTTATATACAAATAAAAAGATAAGTTTTCATTGAAATTTGTACTTTAAACATATTAACCTCCTCGGTGGTCAGTAATTAATTTATACGGATGTTAGAGTCGGGGGGATTAATAATAACTGTAGTCTTCTGGCAATATTTTATTTTATAATCATTTCCCATAGCAGCCTTAAAAAAAATCAAAATATTGTTTATTCGACTATGCTCATAACAGCACTTTTGTAACGTCAAGCTACAGTGACTCTACCTTGAAAAACTGATAATAAACTTTTCTTTACTATTTTAGTTACATAATATGTCAGTGGGTACGATTAAATTTTTATGTGTATATCCTGCCTCGTAATCAATAAATACCACGTCCAGCTTTTACCATCAGGTTCAGCATTTTTACTTTTAATACAATCTTGTATTGAGTAATATGCCTTATTTATCAACGTTTTTTTACATGAGTTTTTAGCCTTGGAGAGCACAATAACCCTTAAATTTTACATCTAATCTAAGATCGTTTTGGTTGTTGGCTAGTGTCCTTTAGGGACAGTTGCTTAGGAAATTCAGTTAGTATTCATGTTTTATTAATATTAAATTACCGTGAAGGTATCGTTATGGATTTGATACTTGCATGTAAGTATTTACTACAAATGCCCTTTAGGAGTGGCTTCGCATCGAATATGTTTGTTTGTAGGATGTTGATATTTTAAATATACTTTTATAATTAATGTTCACATCTAAAAATATTTTTGCCTTCTCTTGAAAACATCGACTCTGAAGTTAGTTGTTTAACATTTATTTTTTATATAATTTTTAGTAAATATATTATTTTAAAGGTTTTAACTTAAATACACTTATGTGCAAATTTTAAGTAGAAAATATCTTATAATAAAATTTCTAATATTATGATGTATATTCCTTGTTTAAAACTTCCTGAACTTCAAGATCATAAATAGACTGGACTTGACTTGGCTCTTTTGTGAAATAAAAACAGTTTCGATGTCTTTAGCGTTATCCCAAAGCTTTAAATAACAGTGTGATCATTTTTAATTTTTTGTTCATCTAAGAAATACAAACTAATTTAATAGCCGTCGCTCATATTAAAAAAGAACATACAAACCCATTCAAGTATTTAGTCAAGACGAATAATTAAGGACACTACTGCGGTAACTAATTGCAATTACAACTGCGCTAACGATCTGTCGAACGTAATCTTAAATCGATCGCTTAGATATATTGTTAATTATTTAAGTGTTATAGAATGATTATATCCCTCGACTGAACACTTAAACTCTCGATACACATTATGTTTAATAACCAACAGTAAATATAAAGGCTTTCGAGAACATTCTGACCCAATGTATTAAATAGTTTGACCTGTACATATAGAGGTCAGGTTATAAGGCTGCTTGTACAAGAGTGATCTTAGTTAAATGGATTAATTAAAAAGGCATCCGCCATTTCGCTTAAAACATATGACATTGTAAGCCGAGATGGCTCATTAGTTAAAATATATCTTAACCGAAGATTACGGGTTTTTTTATAACATAATGGTAACGGTAGGCGGTCGAACAAATGGGCCACTTGATGGTAAGGTGTCACCAAGTGGCTCTGTAAGAAATATTAATAATTCCTTACATCACCAATGCGCCACCAACCTTTGGAACTAAGATGAGTTCCATGTGCCTGTAGTTACACTGGCTCACTCACCCTTCAAACCGGAACACAACAATACTAATTACTGCTGTTTGGCTATAGAGTACAAGGCCAAACAAGCACTTAGGTTTCCAAGTGCTTAATTAGTGTTCGGCGGAGAAGGAAAACGTCGTAAGGAAACGTGCATGTACGATATATATTTTTTTTTTTTTATGGTATAGGGGGCAAACGAGCAGGAGGCTCACCTGATGGAAAGCGACTACCACCGCCCATGGACATCTGCAACACCAGGGGGGTTACAGGTGCGTTGCCGGCCTTTAAGAAATAAGTACGCTCTTTTCTTGAAGGTTCCCAAGTCGTATCGGTTCGGAAAAACCGCCGGCGAAAGCTGGTTCCACAGAGTGGTTGTGCGAGGCAGAAAATGCCTTAAAAATCGCGCTGTTGTGGATTTACGGACATCTAAGTGGTGTGGGTGAAATTTAGAATTTTGTCGAGATGTCCGAAGATGGAATTCATGAATTGATGATCACTGGTCGATAATAGCCGATGGCACAATCGGTGACCAATGAGCGTTAAGATTAGTAAATCAAAGTTTGTTCAGAGTGAAAGTAATTTAACACTTTTATTGGAATGGTGATACTTGTTTATCGTTTATATATTCATATAACAAAATTGGAGTGTCTATTTGTAATATTTAATAACCCATTCTTACTAAATGCATGTGTATTTTTTTGTTTTTTTTTGTTATTTACAATTTTTGTCTGTCTGTCTGTCTGTTTGTTACGGCTAATCTCATGAACTGGACTTTCACTGGCAGCTAGCAGATGTAATAAGAGGTAACTCAGGCTACTTTATTTTAGAATTATATATAGAATAAAAATAAAATCACGCTACAATATCCAAATAACTCAAATTCAAACAACGCGCACGAAGTCGCGAGCAAATTAGTTATTAATATTATGGTACGTCTGTTCAAGAATAGATATCGTTGAAGTCGATGTCTCGGCTCAAATTTAAACCTAATTTAAAATAATTGTCCTATTTAGTATTACTTTGTTCTAGCAATATTTATTAATATTATTGAAGATGTTGAATTAGTAAATATAATATTAATTATTTGTAAGCAATTTGTAATTTAAGTTCTCGAAACTTTAATCTTGATTTCAAATTAATTTGTATATTGAATGTAAGATACAAACAAAACAAAGTAAGATGAAACTGTTATGATCAAAACTAGTTCTTATTTCAAGCTCATTAGAATTTAAATTAACACTAGCCGTGTACGCGATAGGATATCCCATCGGCAACATTGTTTAGAAACCCACCGGATTCTCTTAAATATTACAGTTTGTGGTGTATGCAGGCATTCCACATACTTATTATAAACCATCTTACTCGTCCGCAAGAAAAAAATATTTGTGATATATTTTGAGTACGGGTTTGGGAGCCAACTGTGATATAAGGTTACTTATACAAAATCTTACGATAATGCTAAACAAAACGAAAGTAATTTCCTAGTAAACAGAAGACTTAATACCAATTTCATATTTCTTTATTCAAATAATAACGATTTTCCATATAAATTTTCATAACTCACTTAAGCTTTGAAAAAAAAAAATCATCCTCATTTTAACCATTTTACTTCTACTATTACAAGCTTAGACCTGACCAATTTTCATATATCTAACTTTCTTTAGGAGATTAATAGTGAAAAATAAGGAATTCCTGTGCATAATTCTATACCCACCGCTAGGGCCATGCGTTGTACCAGCAAATCGTTTTAAAATATAATTAAGTAGATCACTTATGTCATATCGCTTTTTCAGCTATTTTCACTTTAAAACGTAATTTAAATGCAATTAAATAATGTAAACCATGTCATATAAATATGTGAATGTATCAAAAGTAAATAAATTATATAATTTAAATACATCACGCTTTAATGTAAAGCGTTGACAGCTACCACATTGCATTTACGGCCGCGTAAACACGCGTCTAACGTCATCACGACTGAAAAGACCTAATAAATAAACCATATAACCTCCTTATTCAATTGATTAGTTTTGACGTTAGAACTTTTTCAATTTCACGCCAGATATTGTACATGTCAAGGAATGCAACTTTTTTGGATTAAGAACTTCAGTGTGAGAACGGTTGGAACTCGGTTGACTGTCGCTTGCAAATCTGAGCAAGCATTATTAGGTTTCCCATATTAAATGTATGTTTGTAATTCATCTCAGGTGTGTTACACCTGCCACATCCCACGCACGTGTACGTATATCCAACGACCAGCCAGCTATTAAGATTAATTATTAGAATAACTTGTAAATCTAGGCATAATAGAAAGGTTACTTTTTAGCTGTCGGAAATTCCCAGATCTATACTTAATATTATAAATGTGAAAGTAAATCTGTCTTTCTGTCTGTCAGTCGCTCATTTACTGCCAAACCAATTAACCGAATTTGATGAAATTTTGTATGAAGCAAACTTGAACTCCAAGGATGGATACATTTTGTGCCTAACGCATGACAGCCAACCCCTAAAACGCGAGCTAAGCCGCGGGCCACAACTAGTTTTTATATAATTAAACGAATTTCGTTTTCTGTCGGAAGTCCTTATTCCGGATTTTATCCTTCAGAGATACGCCAAGGATTAGCCAGCTGAAGTGGCAGTAGGCCGGTCACCTCTGTAGAAGAACTGATAGCCGTTGGAGCAAGAATGTTCAAGAGTGGAGACCGCGAATTGGCAAGCGCAGTGTAGGACGCCCTGCGGCACGGTGGTGCGATGATGTACGGAAGGAGGCCGGTAGAACATAAATGAGAAGTCCGAAAATCGGACTCAGTGGCACGCCTTGGTCCCCCAAGGCAAGGCCTACGTCCAGCAGTGGAATAATACAGGCTAAACATGATGAAACGAAACCGATCAGAGAACCAAACTCATCGACATAGCCCACCGGATTAGTAAGCTCAAGTGGCTGTGGGCCGGCCGGCGGCCGGCGATAACCGTTGGGGAAAACGTGTTCCAGAGTGGAGACCGCGTCTCGGCAAACGTAGTGTAGGACCTCGTCAGGCATGCTAGAGTAACGATTTGCGCAAGACGGCTGGCAGGAGCTGGATGCGAGGAGCCGAAGAAAGACCACAGTGGCGTGCAATTGGAGAGGCCTATGTCCAGCAGTGGACGAATATGGGCTGATCATGATGATGAAACGAATTTACTATTTTGTAGTCCTTTATTAATAATAATCGATACAATAATCAAATCGATTATGAACCAAACTAAAATATTGCAATCGAAAGTTCCAAGTTTAATCGTTTTTATTTTATATAAATTCAACTAACAAATTCCCACACAGATCCTCCTAATCGCATCTAAGACACACACACACACACTTCTAAAACCACTTACCTCGATTACATCGTGACGTAAGATATGAAACGAATTCGATACGATCGCTTACAACTGAGCATATTTCAACGCACACACATCATATACCTTTCTAACAATGACTCGAACCCTTCAGCATCGAAATGGTTTAGTTGAGGTTGTGTTACAAATGCCACGACATTTAAGAGATCGATTTAGTAGTTTTGAGAATGTTATATTTGTTTTTCTATATATTAAATATCCGTTTCTTAAACGTTGCTCTATTTGATATTTAATTGAAAATAGAGCAACGTTTTATTATAATTAATAATCTTTCATTAAATGTCAATTCATTTTATTCAATTATAAAGTTTTTATTAGAAGTAAAGTTTATAGAATCGTGCATTTAATATTTCTAAACATCGTTTATATATATATATTGTGTATAATTCATCAAAATATTAAGTTTATCAATAGACGACATCATCAATCATTGTACCTCAAATTCTGCAACTAGTTGATAAAGGTAGGGTCGCTTGACAGATTAGTGTACCTACCACGTCAACACAAGTCAAATCATAAAACTAATTAACTCACATTATTAATTAGTAATGAGCGGTATTCGACATTAATCTACTACCCATTATTTCTCAGCCCACTATTTTAGATCTCATTTCGAATTTTTTTTTTGTCCACCGACATAATTACCACCAAGTGTCATTTGGAGTCGTTTCGAAGTTTCGTATTTAAAGATATAAAGTGAGGTGTTAACTATCTTCGACCATATTACTATATAAAATAATAATGATATATTCTTAACTAATATTTTAAGTGAGATAATGATTATGATTCTTACGTTTTTACTACATGTTTAACCGATGATTATAAATGTTTACTCCAACCACTCACATGCGTTCGGAAACTCGTACTAGAATAAAGTTTAAAAATTGCAAAGAATTAAACTCCAATGAAATGCAGATGAAGCAGATTTTTCTATATCTAATAAAAATAATATTTCCTTGGAAAAATTTTACTCTATTCAGCTGTAACTTTAGCCACAAGGCTTACCCATCTTGTTACTTCTAATTAAAATTAAATATTATACTAGTTCGTTCATTAAATATTTTATTCGTTCGTCCTCCGTTCTATAGGAGCTATTAAAAAAAAAACATTATTCGTATTTTTATAAAAACGACTATACCTCATTTTAATAGTTTTTATAATTTGTATATATTACTAGCGAACCACCCCGGCTTCACACGGGTGCAATTTTTAAATTTTATTTAATTTTTAACCTATGTAGTTTAATAGTGTTTTTTTTTATTGAATCATTAGTTCTAGATATTACCCCCGACATAATACAAACAAACAAAATTGTACCTCTTTATTATATTAGCATAGATAGCTGTCATATCCCGACTGCATTTGCCTTTTAACTTAGTAAAAAATCTCTGACAGACAAGAATGTAATAAAATAACTAATGGTTTAGTTTTTTTATATTTTTTACACATTTGTGGAATTTACGAAAACCAAAATGATTTCAATTTCTCACAATGCAATTTTAAAACTTTATTTAAATCGAAAACTTAAATATATCTATGCCAATTAAAATTGAAAACAGCTACTATGGAAAGTCATGATCATTTGTAATGGCAAAGGCATTTCCGTTCGATCGTAATTCCGAATCTCTAGATGAAAAATTAAATAGCTCTCCCGGCTCGGGATACAAAAGATACGTTATATGACTTTGCACTTTTACCCATTTTGCTATTGTTTCACTATAAATTGAGAAAGGAAAATAATATTTATTAGATATATGAAATAAAAAAATAATGTATATCAATATCACTAAAACCGTACCGAACATTACGGACTATTACGAAATAAATACGAATATTGGTAACTTTGTCTATTGAATAATATTACGAAATCGCAAAATTATTCATACTAAAAAGGTTTTTTGCACGTCCAACTTGAAACTGTATCAAATTACGGTCGGCTATAAAATGCCTTTGAGGAAATGTTAGATAAGTAGTAGTTTACTCTTTAAGGATTCAATAAAAATAACCGTCTTACCGAACAGGAATATATATAGAGATTTATTTATTAATTTCTTTCTACAAAATATAAACTAAATATGTATCCATATAAATGTGTAAACTATGCATTGTTTAAGATATATACATAAAGATAGTCTAGTAATTTTATACGTCCATATAGAAGCAAGTTCAATCGCAATGAAACCTCAAAATAAATATTTATAAATGCCTCAAAGGTCCTGGTATCTTATAAAGTGCGTGTTCTACGTCGTATATCATTCGTGAAACGTTGAACATAAACTATACCCTGTACAAGATAGCTTGATCTATTTGACATATGTAAATTTTTTGATCGACATAACTTTGCAATGACGGACATATTATTTTCTTAAATTAATGATTTTAACAAATGTAAAAATACTTAAAAATAATCGTATAATCCAAAAGTCTCTAAAGGTTCGAGCGCTATCCGAAAATGTTTAAGACTTTTTATTGCTTCAAAGTAAAATTTAAATAGAAACACTGAAAATAATAGACGCTTGTACAATGTTACATCGGTCGGACGCTTGGGACAAAAAAATATTGCAAATAGTACCCCTATCACCTCCTAACGGGAAAACGTCGAATTACCAATAACCCTGTATAAAATGAGGACTTTGCCAATTAACTTTGCCTATATACCCGCCTTTTACTACAAACTTAATTAAAAATATATTGAAATAAAAAAGCGACACTCAGTCGTATCTCTCGCTAGCATAATATTCCAATTTTATTCGCAAATAAAATTATATACATTCTCTGTAATAATTTGTTTTGCATACAGTACAGAACAGTACAGTCAACAGTGGATACTGTTCACATTGTGTCCGGACGCCTACAATCATTAACTCTATTATTTTATTCATTAATTATTTAGTTTCTTGATATTATATATAATAATAAGCATAGTACAGTTATTATTATTAATTTTCATAATTGAGGCCTTAACGTCAATGATAATTGCCATGAATCGTAATAGGGCTCATACAAAGTTATATAATATTAAAAAGTGTCATATAATTGTAATTAAATTAATGACCAGACTCAGCAAATAGAGGTTTTTTATACGATCTAACATTCAAATTAAAAGCAGAAAAAGATTATAGAAACCGTCTCGACAAACAAGATCAAGGATAAACCCATACAAATTTAAAGAAAGTATACGTCATTCACCCATTTATATATAATAATAAGGATGGAAAGATAGAAAAATTGTCACTGTTATCGTGCTATATTATGTACTCGCTATCTTCGGGAACGTTGATTGTGGAGCGGTTTTAATTATTCTTTTTTCATCAAATTGCCTATCCTTTTAGAGCTTAATTTAAATTTACATTTGAAAGTAAAATAGGAACTAGGGGATTCATCACTCGTTCGCTCTAAGTGGCAAAGTCCAATTTTCGCAACGTATTTTAATACAATATTAAAATATATAAATTTTAAAAAGGGACATTGTTAGAGCTTGTATTGAATAAAAAATAATGGCAGTTTCAATCTCGCGCGCTATTTCGATACTAACATAAACAATCAACTCGTTCTAGACTAGATGCGTCCGTTAGTCACCATGTCATAGCACACATTGAACGGTTCTAAAATAGACATTTGTGGGCGTGCGGAAATTCGATAGGTACGTTGAAAACTGTAGGTATTGGTCAATTTTATTGTTCTTCAAAGCTTAACTATAGGTAATATTATAAACGCAAGAGATATTTTGCTTATTTGATTTTTTTTTTTTTTATGAAAAAGGAAAGGAAAGGGCAAATGAAGTCTTATAGTACCTAATGGTAAATGGTCACCACATAGACAATGGCGCTGTAAGAAATATTAACCATTCCTTACATAGTCAATGCGCCACCAAACTTGGGAACTGACCCTTCAAGCCGGAACACAACAATACAGAGAGTACTGCTGTTTGGCGGTATACAATCAGATAAATAGTTGATACCTACCCAAACGGGCCAAACCAAGTAAATTTCTATTAAGCTTAACCACGCTACCTATCATAATGGAATTATGCATACACGTTTTCAGAAATACACTGAAAAGAACATAGGGTCATCAATAACCAACCACGTCCCCCCCCCCTCTTTCAACTGTGGACAACAAGAAGTTAGAAATAAAGATGAAATACACACATACTAGTTTAAAATAGTAATGCATCTGTATCTGTCTGCATATAAACAGCTTTATATTTATTTTTTCCGTAATCTTACCATCATACAGCTTCGTGATAATGTAGAAATGATAATATTATAAATAGCAGCATATTATGCACCCGCTCTTACTGAAATATGAAGGAGTATTGAAAACATCAAGCATGTAAGAGAAGTATTTGTTTTATTCTCTCGCCTCGAGTACTTATTTCGAAGTTTGTTTCAACGTTGATATTTTTTTATAATTCTTTTTTTTTTTTTGTTTATGTTTTTTATTTCAGTACAAACAACGGCGAGAAACTCTTCAATTTCATACGTAAATAACCACTCGTGGGTTAGAATTGAAACAAAATTATTTAGTTTTGCGTTTTTTTTTTTTGTAATTTTTGTTACAGGCATTTTTTTAGAAAGTGTGTTAGGAAGACAATTTTTTTCAGCATGAAATAATAGACGGAACCTTTCCATTCTCGTATGGTAGGAAATATTGGGTATAGTACGAACTCTCTATGAAGTACCAACACGCCAGTAATTCAAATGTGTTTCGGTTTAAATACAAATATTGAATAAAATGAAGATTATTTAAAAGCGATATTTATAAAAATGGTTTTGCACAAAACAAAAACCTGTTTATAATAAACAGGTATAATTTGGTCGTTTGTATGTAGGAGGTTATCTCTGGGGCTAATGATCTAAGTCACTGTGTGATAGCAACATTATTATTTGGTATTAATAAGGTATAAATTATATTTATACTAAATGGCGATACCTATTTTTGTCTAACAAAGCAGAAACAAATACTTAAAAATGGAATAGCTTTAGGGTATGTCAGTCGTTGCCCGAAATGGACTGTCAAATAATTGGCTTGTATAATAACATTTTGACCTTTTTTAATGAATTAATTGCATGCAAAGTCGGGGTAAGTTTCTAGTACTTAAATAATGTTTAAGTCCTTTGTGAGTAACACGAAACTAGATCGAACCGAGGCGTTAATACAATTTATGTAGATCCTCGTATAGAATAAACATTAGACCGCAACGGACTAACATATGGAGCTTGAGGTTTTTCCTAAATAAGGTTGTCAAGCCTTATTGCAAGCAGTTTTCGTACCGTACCGGGTGTACAACGACTTATTGTGGTAATAAAATAAATGAATATTTTCTTATCGATTTCCTGACTGATTATCACATCTTGGAAAAGGTTGTGGGTCCCGACTGGATGCGGAAAGTGTATAAACGGGAGCTTTGTCGTACTTTTGGATAAAACTGTCGATTGGTTGATGATGTTAAAGTAACATTGAATAATATCTAATTGTTTATAATCTAACTTCACTGATAAAATAAAATTTAGAATAAAAATGTACTGACACATACAAATGTACCTTTTGAATATGATGACTTTGCTGATCAGCATACCATTATACTGTAGTATTTTGATAACCTGAACATTCACAGTACTTGTTAGTAACGATCGGTTATTTCGCTCCTGACCTCACCTTTGTCATGGTTTGATGTTCTAGATTCACGTAACAACCTATGATTTGACAGATTGGTTTATGTCTATGGTTAGCACTCTGCTCGTTAGGGTGAAGCCACATGAATCTTATATAGCTTCACTCGATCAACAGGCGAGTACAGGCACAGGGGAGATATTCAAATTAAAATAAAATTTCTTCAATTAATACTGAAGCACTTAAACTTATTTAATATTCTAAGTAAAAAAGTCTACCGATTTGAAAAATAGCGGAACCGGTGACATTACCCGCGCGATATTTATCAAATTCTACCGCACATAAACCGTCACCACATGTTACCCCCCTCGAGGGGTGAATGAAAAAATGTCCTTCCCCGGAACTCCAACTATCTTAATATAAAATTTCTTCTATATCGGTTCAGTGGTTGAAAACACAAAATTTTAGTATATATGATAGAATACATATCATGGTACCAAGGAAACGGGCCGAGATCGTCGAGGGGTTAGAACGCGTGCATCTTAACTGATGATTGCAGGTTCAAACACAGGAAAGCACCACTGAATGTTAAAGTGCTTAATTTGTGTTTATCATTCATCTTGTGCTCGGCGATGAAGGAAAACATCGTGAGGAAACCAGAAAAAAGGAATGTGTATCTAAATAAGCTTCAAGATGTTTTACTATCTATGAATCCATTGTTCGGTGAGCTGGCGATATTTAGAGTGGTGTATATTTCTTGTTATAATGCTCATATTTATAGGTCTAGGTAAAATTGTCAATCAGGTGAACCATTTACTGGTCAGTCTTCCTAGGATACGTTAAAAAATGCTATCTAATCAAAAACGTATTTTTGTGGTGGACTATTATATAACTCTTTTAAAATACGCGCGTCAACTTACACAATCTTTGCATTACAATATAAGTTCAGGAAAACTCTGATCATTTTTGCGAATTTTTTATTAGTTTGTGTCCAATAAAAGTAATAATAATTCGCCCATACATATATTAATGGTAATTTATCCGTCTTCACACTAATAAGTTATTTTGAAATAAACTTTAAAGCCTAAATATAATTATTGCGATACTTGCCAAATTACTAAACAATGATTTTGGCGCACGTCCAACTTGAAAACTCTTTAAAGAAACCTTTTTATATTGCAGATAACAGCATTAGCAATTAAGTTTTTGAATATTGTAATATGTTTCCAGTATAAAATTGTTTGTCTGCGACTTTAATTTTATATAATAGTTTGTTTTTATATTCTTCTTATAATTTTATACTTTATCTTATTATAATTATTCTTTAAGTGCGTGTCACATGCCATGAATTCTTCTTAATGCCGGGACAGATTTGCGTGTCTTTGAGAATGTCCCTGCATGGTTTATATTAGACCAAGTAGTTGGCGCTGCTATCGGGTTCCAGGATAATTTGTTATAGGTATTTTATGGGCATTAATTGTAAATTAAGTAAATATATTATTCATGTTAACATGGGCGCAGATCTTTGAAGATTTAATGATAAAAAACGATATAGACAGCCTGAAAGTAATATATGACGTTACTATAACGTCATTCATCACATCAACCCGTGATTTAAAGAAAGACAATAATATCGTAGAATTCATTTATTTTCTCCATGGATGCCAGAATCAAAATATTTTCCACTGCTTTGTCTTTTATAATCTTTAATAATACAAAGCAATTTTGCATTTAGTGCTTACTAATCAATGATCAGTTAATTTTGAATTTTTCGTCACTTCGACTTACCCAGAACATGAAAAAGACTTCACTTTTTATTATTATGAATAGAAGCGACCAGTGTCGCTAGTCCAGTAACTTTTCAATTTCGTATCCAATTATACAAGGCAATCTGCAACACCAGCTACAGAGACATAAGATAACTATACACTTTTGTATCATATTATACGATCTGACTGCTCTGATAATCTGACCCATGTAATTGTTTTGTAAACTGATACCTACTACTGTTCAACCACGGGATATACCAAATGACTTGGTCTATTAGAATTTACTTTAAATTATTATGTGTATAAATATAAATGGTACTAATTTCTACTAAGGTAAGCTCCAATGAGGTCCCCATGTAGTGTTGCAGGCTATAGTCTATCTCAGTGCCAAATTTTATTCAGTTTCGTTCAGCCGTTCTGAACTAATCACATCATGATCTCTCAGCCGAATGACGTCCACTGCTGGACATAGGCATCATCCAAAGATCGCCACAACGACCGGTCTTTTGCAGCCTGCAACCAGCGGCTTCCCGCGACCTTCACCAGATCGTTGGACCACCCTGAACTGAACTGAACAAATCTCCATCCATCCAAACCTTCGCGTTTATATTATTAGTAAAATAAATTATTAACGATTGAACTGTAAAACCGCCGCCGACAGAGATATTTATAACATATTATTAATAATTAATGTTGAAATAAATGGCTCCTATATCACTATTAATATTTAATACGTTGACTTTATAACTGTAGTATAATTAATTTAAGCTTATTTATTTTTAGAATTTCATATTAAAGTGTAAAACACTTTTCATATTATGTATGATTTGTGTACAATTATTTACTTATCAATTCGTATGTCTGTCTTGCTTATGCTTATGAGGTAATTGAAACGTATATTATCCATTAATTTTTATAGAAACATTTAGTCTAAGAGCCAGTGTATGTAAATATATGTATATAATAATAGTATAAATATTATTTATAAATATAGGCTTTGCTGAAATGACGTAAATTTGTATCAAATTTAGGTACCTTTGTAATTATTATAAATATAGTAGGGAGTAACTGTCTGCCATTATTTTTTTTATTTATTTTTTAAAATATATTTTACGATATCAAAATGGCAGACATGCTGCGATCACGTTTTGAAGGTCAATTTTTAAGCTTTTCGGCTCCTTGGCGTGCTCAAAGGAACCCTCGATGGGAATAGTGAACCTCCATTTCCCCAACAGCAGGGGAAGCAGTATACCTGGCAGTAATATGGAGTTTGCTACTATACCGTAAGTCTGCCGATCACTGGCTCTCACTCTAATTGCAAGTCGTCCAAAACGTCAAATAAAAGTATACAAAAATATACAAAATATTTAGCTCGCTTCATTACACAGTATAAAACGCTAACCGCTGTCTGTCCCTATGTATGTATGTATCTTTAAAATTACGCAACGGATTTCGATGCGGGTTTTTTTAATAGATAGATCTATTTAAGAGGAAGGTTTATATGTATAATACATGCACAATATAGTAGAGCAACGCTGATAATTTTAGAGGTTTCTGAAGTGATGTCGTAAATAAATACATTTCTGCGCTTACATCGAAAATGCTGGCTGATCCCTACGAGATAAATCAAAATAATGTACTACAGTAATGTACATCTTAAAAAGGGTCTTCAAAAAATTTCACTATGGTATATGTCTATCTCTTAAGGATAGCCCTGTCTGCCCGTGACCACGAACACTGCAAAGTGCTCGAAACGTCGGGATGTTAAAATAAAATAATTAATATACGCGATTAAATCCGTTAAAAAAAAACTAGTTTTATTTCAACCATGTTTATCCTTAACTTTTTACATAGCGGTTTGTATTGTCTAATAACTGAAAAACTGTGAACGTTGTAAGATATTCTGTAGTATATTTAGCTTCGAGTGGGTGCAATGCTGATCCATCCCACCCATGCGAAGCTGGGGCGGGTCGCTAGTAATATATATCCGAAACTGAGAAAAAGTGTGATCACAGTACATGTAAGTTGTTTATTTGTATAAGAATATTGAGCTGATATATTCCTTACAAAACATTATTAGCAACTCTGCAACTTCCTCATACAAATTATTGGCAATTTGAGAACTATTCGACTAAATTTCGATACGAAATAATTTTGCGATATTAGCAAAACGCTCGAGATAAATTATTATTTAATGTGTAGAGTATGAAACTTGCTAAGTTTAGCTTGATAAGTAATTAACAATGTCTACGCAGTTCAAGAGGAAATTGTTCCCTACTCACATAGAAGGGAATTGAAATAACGTTCAATGATATCATTACAATATTTTAATGTTTCACAGATTTTGAGGCGTATTCTAAACCGCTTACAATTAAGGTATACTTTAATGATAGGTGTTATTCTCGACGGAAAATAAATTTACAGTTAATATAACAGTGTAAACATATACTTTCTCTATTTTCGCAGTGTTAGAATTTGACGCGACCACATTCAGACAAGATAGGATCAGATGTAGAACAGTACGAACCGAAAATGTAAAACGTCAACTTCCGAACTTCCAGCTGTTTCTGATATTTTCAGACACAGTGCTTATGTTGGAAGGGTTAGGGAACTAGTGTAACTACAGGCAAAAGGGACATAACGTAATAGTTCCCAAGATAGATGGCAATTTTTTTACGGCGTTCCACTTAGCACATGATGACCTCTTTGCCTGACCATATATATAAATAATGCTATAAAAAATGAATGAAATACCAATAACTTTTTATTGTTCCGAACCGAGGTTTCGCCTCAGGATCCACACCAAGGAGATCGTATAAGTTATAAAAATCATAAAATGAATAGTACCACAAAAAAAACTACTTGCATTGTTCACGGTATTCAATATTTTCGTTACTTATAGGAAGTTTTTTTCTTTTAACAGTTTGTATATTTACTCGTATGTGTAACATTTTCCCGATTCCGAAAGATATATTATGTACGTGTGAATTGTTTTCACAAATGTAAAGGGAAAAGGTTTCATTTAATTATATTCAGGCCCAGGAGACGGAATAATCTATAATGGATTACGTATCGTGTTCAAAAAAGACAATTTCTTTCAAACGAATTATCTTTGCAAGAAAACCTTTCAACATTTTTCGACCGTAAAGAATACAGGAAGGAAGTTATTTTTATTATTATACATATTTAATCTTATTTAGAGTTATCTGTTGTTATTAAGTTTGTTATATGAATATATTTGTGGAGACTAATATCCATAATTTCATACCTAACGCCCATATACTGGAAAAGCCTTTTTATTTTTATACGTTAACGTGTAGAATAATAATAAACGCTTTTTATTTTTATAAAGGCACTAGTTTTCACGTACAACTTAGCTCGCGTTTTTTGGGTCGGTTTGTAGGTGCTAGGCAGAAAATAGCCTAGCCCTAGCCTATATTCCTAAGGGGTTAGGGATAGACAAACATACTTACTTTCGTAATTATATCATTAGTATAGACAAAGCAGTATAAAATATTACCTTGCCAAAAGCCACACTGATCAACCATAAAATGTTGAAGTCGTATGGCGGATTTAAACTCAAATTTTCTGTTTTAGGAAAAATTAAGAAAAATGTCGAAAACATTTATATTTTTCTTCCATTGTAAGATGTCTCAAACTCCATAACATACGGAATATCTTATGTTAAAGTCAAACAGACATATATAATGCCAAAGAAATTTGCATAAATCTTTTAACTGTCACACCGTATTGAAAACTTGTACCGAAGTTTAACAAAATACTGTTTATCTATGTAGATCGCCACAACTTGGCATGCATGTTAAGAAAACAAACTAAATACAAAAGAACGCTTGCAATGCTAAACTATTTGAGATGATGCTAAGCTCTAGAAACCTTTCCGGAAAAATATAAAATTTGTAGCTCTACAAACGTTTCCTTACAAAACGGAATAAATATAAAATATGTACTGAAATTCTATTTTATTTTTAACTTTTTTTAAATTTCAACAAAAACAATCTCAATATAATTTTATGTCAACGTTATGTACATAAGTATGTTAGAAATAGGAACAGGTAAGGCTTCTGGTGCGAAGCAAAATGCAGAGGCTCAATACATATAATAAATATATAACGGTAATTCATATATTTAAATTAAACATTATCACAAGCAAGCTACTTTATATTTACAAGGACAGTTATGATAGGAGTAATAGTGAAAAAACGGAAGTCATTACGTTTATAATGATCCTGTAGTCTCAGTGTTGCCAATAGTAAAATATAAATAAAGATATTTTTTTTATCATGTAAAATCAAGTAAATACCAAAATAAAACCAACAATAAAATCAGATAAATTAAACTCCTCATATCATATGAATATATACGCTACTCAATTCTCTAAAAATAAATGAAACATTATCTTATTCACCAGTACTTTAACTTTAACACAGTTTAAAGTAACCTTACAAAATCTCGTTAATTTTTTTATCCGCCAGTACGTGGCGGATAAAAAAATTAACGAGATTTTGTCGCATATAATGTGTACATGTGACATCCCGTTAGTAATAACCAAATTAACAATACATACTCTCGGAAAATGGGCTGGTACCATCTGACGGCCAAGTCAAGCACCGTGAGCGCTCAATAGTCAAATAGCGCGCGCTTCCTGTTACACACTTCCGTCCCTTTTCACGAAATCACTATCAAGCCAAAAACTTAATTATTATACGTTCGTATTCGAAAAGCTTAGCTACTTCAAAACAAACCGTGAAAAGACTATACTCGTCACAAAATCAAAATATACTTTATTTAAGTAGGCTTTTACGAGCAGTTTTGAATTGTCATTTAACAAACTATATTAAGTGAAGTTACCACCGGTTCGGAATGCAGATTCTACCGAGAAGGACCGGCAAGAAACTCAATAGTAACTCTTTCTCAACATTTAAAAATACAAAGTCATGTTAGTTAAATACAATTATATATGTATATAGTTCATTCTGTCTGGAAGTCCACAAGTATTAGCTCCACCCTTTTTTATCATCTATATAATCTTATTTTGAATAATATGCCTCACACAGCTCAACGTCCACTCCTATTGGTTTATGGTTATGATTTCAAGAGATTAAATATTATAAATGTGTTATGCTTATAATTTATATGAATATAAGCCAAAATACTTTAAACACATGATATAAGATTTGTGCCATGTTTTATTATATTATTGTTTTATTTATATGAATACTTCGAGATTATCCATTATAATTAAGAAGTAAGTTTCTATTTTCTCCGAATTTATACGAAACTACGCAACTTATCTAATTGACATTGTACTGACAACTCTCATTTAGTTTTTAAATCGACTTTGGGTTCTGTGGTAATAACACTTAACCTATATTATTTAAATAAAATAAAATAAAAATATATTTATTGAAATACCCAGTAATTATGAGTTTATGTTAGCTCTGAATCCCAAACTACCGTTAGCTGTTTGTTGCGGTCGTCAATTCCTTCATTACGAACTTAGTTATATTTTCTTAATCAACGTAGCTTAGATAATAAAACAAAATTAAAATAAATAAAGATTTCTTTATAGGTATGTCAGTTAGTGTGTAAGTGTGTCTGTATATGTGCCTTTGTGTGTGAAACTGCGTACTATATTGTGGTTAGTTATTAACGAGGACGTTACAAAAAATTGAAAATGTATATATACTATAAATATAACTATAAACAAATATGTATATATATGTACATATAATGTATGTTGTCTAATATTTCTCTTTATATTTATAGAATATTCAACAGCATTTAATTATTATTATAATTTAATGTTAAACAATCCCTCGGTATCGTCATAATTAAGGTCCTTAAGTCATACTTTTAGTTTGATAATAAGTTTTTATTTTCGTATTCAATATTTAGTTTTAGATATAATTAATTATAATGATATAATTTATATTCTTATAAGTCATGCCATTGAGTTATAATGGCAAATAATACACTAGTTTTTGTAAGTGACCAGCACAAACTGATGAGTTGGTTTAAAATTAATGTCCAGTGACGTAGCAATACATTTTATAATATATAAGGCTTAAAGTAACTTAGCGAAAAAAAAACACCCGTGCGATAAAACTAGACCTTCATCGGCGGTATCAACCAGTTGCCATTCAAAGACCACAATCTCATTTGATTGGAATACAGCAAATGGTCTCACAGACTTGAACTCAATGGATTTAACATACTACATGCTATATGAGTTCGAATTAAACTATACGGAGGTAAACATAATATAATCATCCCAGACCCGTTCAGTCCTTAACACTGGGAGGATACACAGACGCACAAATTATAAAACAAGCTGTTTGTTCCAGAGATATTTATCCAACGAAGATAAAAATATGGGATCATACACATACACTGGCACTAACAAAATGGAGTGTTAATATATCTTGACGCGTTTCTGCATTGCTTCATTTTCTGCGTTTTTTTGACAGCCGAGGTGTGTAGATCACGTGCATCTTAACCAATGATTTCGGGTTCAAACCCAGGCAGGCACCACTGAATTTTCATGGGCTTAATTTGTGTTTATAATTCATCTCGTGCTCAGCGGTGAAGGAAAACATCGTGTGGAAACCTGCATGTGTCTAATTTCAACGAAATTCTGCCAAATGTGTATTCCACCAACCCGCATTGGAGTAGCATGGTGGAATAAAACCAAACCTTCTCCTCAAAGGGAGAGCACGCCTTAGATAGCGTTTCCCAAGCAGTCGTCGCAATATCGCGAAAGATGCATTTACTATAATATAGATTCATGACTACAATGTCTTTATATGGAAAGGAACTACTGTTCTAAGCAACCCAATAGGAGATGATATCTTAGAGGCGATAAAAGCAGTTACAGTGTTTCAGCGGTGTTTGGAAATCGTACCAAAACCAATTTTTGCGACTATAATTGCATAAGCTTAACAATACTTAAGCATGTTGGCATGGAATCCACGACTTTGTGATAACAAATACACTTATTTACTTATTTTGTAGGAAGTAGATGTTAAATTTCTTTTAGAATCTAATTTAGATTGTCGAGTTTATTTATTAATCTATTTAACTAATCTATCATAATGTAAGGTATTATATCACGCATCTATCGTGTGTTAATTTCGTGGGAAAGAGCTTGCTCGTCAACAATTCGCCGTTCTACGTTGTATGTGGTTAAATAGATGAAGCTATTACTGGGGAGCAGGGAGGGAGTTGGGAGTGTGTGACTTTTATTTGTTTGTTGGGTCAAATCTTGCAAGCCGATTTAAAACCACTATGTCTCATCCTACGAAGTTGAAATTTGACATGTTGTTTCATTTCCGGCGACGATGCTTTTTTATGATGATCATGACGTAATGCTACCAGGTTTCCAGATGATGGAATTAATTAGTAGTCAACATCATATACATTAAATTTTATGTATTAAATATTTTTTAATTAAATTATATAAATTAGTTATTATAACATATATTTACTTGGTGGTAGGGCTATATGCAAGCCCGTCTGGGTAGGTGCCACCCACTCAACAGATATTTTACCGCAGTACTCACTATTGTTGTGTTCCGGTTTGAAGGGTGGATAATCCAGTGTAACTATTGGCACAAGGGACATAACCTCTTCATCCCAAGGTTCGTGGTATATTTTTGATGTAATTAATGGTTAATAATTCAGTGTCATCGTCTATGTGAGGTGGTGACCACTTACCATCAGGTGGCATCAAAAAAACATTTGCAAATGTTACTTTTCATATAAATTTCAACCTAAATATAAATAATAAAATAGAATATACACTTGATAATAGTTAATATAAATGTATTTTGACTTTCTATGTACATACCTACACATAAAATTTATAAACGTTACTTTAAATGCAAATGTTCCTACCTATAAGCTCCTAAGCTTTAGAACACTTCCCACCATATTTGGAGGTTATCCAAGCCACTGTTCGCTAGTAATTACTGCATAGCTTCTAGTTAACTAACGTCTTAGATTTTATAGCGAAATACCTTTTTAGCCGTTTCAAATCATCATATATAATATACAAAGAATTCAGAAATAAAAAAGTCTATATAAACTATCAAAAACAGCAAGAATAAAGATAATTTCGTTATCAAAACAAATGAGTAGTGATGAGGTTAATAGATGTATTATAATATTTTTGGAGACTATATTCTGTTATTAGGTATTAATAATAAAATATGAGGAATTTTAATAACTTAAATTAGTATAAAGATATGATGTTGAGACAACTAAATACGTTCCTAATTAGATAATTAACAATTCCGCTGATCCGGATGATCCAACGTTCCAACTCTGTCGCCGATGTGGTGCTTCAGGGTATGGAACAGTTCATTCCGCATTCTACAGTGCCCTTCAGTAACAAGTCCCAGCCTTGATTAGTTCGCTTCTGCACAACGGCGTCACGCCGAAAGCACGAACGCTACTAAGCCTGGGCTAACGCATCGGCGTCTCCTGATTTAAATGTTAGCGCATTCAGAAATGAATATAACTATTAGGCTATAGCATTTAGGTCCTTCAAAAACGTCATTCCTAAGGCGGAGACGGAGTTTTAGTTTCTCGCTACCCCTGTCTTAGGATCTTACAATTTCTGATTGCCTTCTTTTCTGGCTCTGAACGGTGAGTCATTGGCCCATACCGCGAAGGGGAAAATAGTTTTTTTAAATAATATATAGGTATATTTTTTTATATTATTTCAATATGTTAAGTAATTAATTTATTGATTTTTTAATAAAGAATTATTTACATTAAAGACTTAAATAGGTGTATACAAATCAAATTAAAAAAAAACTTCAGAGATAGAAATTGAATCGTAATACCAATTCTCTCAGCAAAATATGAACCAGGGTTCCTATAACCAGTAAAGGCAATATTAAAATAAGAAAATATATGTTTCACGTAATGTTTTGTTGTATTACTCAAACGTCTAAGCGTTTCAATTGCAACCGAAATAAATTAATATTTTGCAATTAAAGACATTTTCAAGATATTTGCGCCGCCTGTTCGTTCCAGCGTTTTCCGCTGCGGTTTTTGCTTGTAATATTGTGTCTTTGATATGAGACAGAATCTTTAAAACACATCACAGTACATTAAAATATATAATACTCCTCTCATGCCAGATCGTACATTTACCAAAACAAACAATATATGTCTTCAAAGTATTATACAAATCACAATATAAATTTAGTTGGAATTTCTGTACGAGTACATATTCATTGAATTTACATAAGTTTTTTAATAATAATATCGAGATCAGAGCATATAAGAGCTAATTTCAATAAAGCGATCTTACAAATTACGTACTATTAAAGAGTAATTTCGTTGCGGAATTTCTTGAATAAATACACTACAGTTTAACATATATTAATACGATTTTCTAAGCAACATCTTGACTTTTAAATCTTTTAAAACTTCAGCAATCGAAAACGTAAAGCTTTTCATCACTTCTTTGTAAAAACAATCACAGAGATCAAAAACGAGAAGATTTATTTTTTACGTAAAGTGATTTACAAATGACCAGCTCTGGACTAAATTTAAGTTTCAGTATTTTTTAACGGCTATTACGTGAACCGAACATACGTCGGTGAAAGTAAAACGTACTAAATAATCTAGCACCACGTGTAACGGCGTAATATAAAAACTAAAACACTTAAGTGAATCATTGTTATTAGTGCGTGGCGATGCTCTTAGGATTGTAAACAGTACTGGACGTATTTTGTTGACTTACCTTTCATCCTAATAAACGCATTAATATTTTTTTGTAAACGCAAACATAACCTAACCTAACCATATTCCTTTAGTATGGAAGAATAGATAATAAACTTGTAGTAGTGCTTAGTAGAGGTCCAATAAACAATTGTGGATACTCGCAGATCAGATCGAGAATAGTATGTGGAAACTACCCAAAAATAAAATATCAGAAGATCTCAACTAAAACGACGGTCAACAACATGATACATGACAAAATTTTGGAAATATGACATCGAATTGCTTTTGTATTTCGAGTTTTAATAATACTCCTCGCTGTTCACACATATGATTTATTATTATTAATTTTTATACGTAACTTTACAAGGGCGTCAATGACATATTGACATATTTAGAACTGGGTTCTGCTCCACGGAAAGCAACTCAGTTCTCACATATTTTTGGGTGAAGGATAATTATTATTACAAGTGAATGTGATGCATTAGCATAAGCATTAGCAGCCTGTAAATTTTCCCACTGCTGGGCTAAAGGCCTCCTCTCCCTTTGAGGAGAAGGTTTGGAGCATATTCCACCACGCTACTCCAATGAGGGTTGACGGAATACAAATGTGGCAGAATTTCGTTGAAATTAGACACATGCAGGTTTCCTCACGATGTTCACCTTCACCGCCGAGCACGAGATGAATTATTAACACAAATGAAGCACATGAAAATTCAGTGGTGCCTGCCTGGGTTTGAACCCAAATTCATCAGTTAAGATGCGCGTTCTAACCACTGGGCCATCTCGGCTCTTGATGAAAAATTTAATGTGGTGAGTGAATTTCTTATACTTTTTTAATCCACAGTTGAACACAAATTTCTCCCAGAAGAGGAATAGAAAAGAGTTTACCCAACAGTAGGATATTTACGGTCAGTTATTATTTCCATATTAAAGTTAAAAACTAATATAGTTCGACTAAAAACCCCCCGTTATTATTAGTATTTACAATCTCAACAATTTTGCGATTATTTTCATCTGGATTATGAATGAGTGCACATAATACCGGTTAATCTAACTTGTTTGAGCAGTCGAAATATATTAGGACGTAATGAGCTCAGTGTAATGAATAGTTTTACGGAGACTTATAGTGATGAAACCACGCAGATTAAAGCAGGAAATCCACTAAAGCGATTCGTTTCGTAAGTAATCATTTTGTCTTCTAAACTTATTAGTAGTAATTATTGTCTTTTTTTTATTTATATAGTACGCAATACTTCATGCTAGAGATATAATTAACGATCTAAAATTTTTATAAATTTAAAAAAATATAGATATGAATAGGAAAGTAAAAAAAAAAAGATAATGATATATTATTTTATAACTCTAGGTACAGAATTTATTCCGTCACATGATGATTAATTAACACTGTTCTTAATTTAATATTCGACTTAAATATATTATCTTATAATTATACCTATTGATGGAATATTATTATATATATAAAATATTTAATCATCTGCAAAAAAGAATTTTTAAACTTATTTATTTTGCACCTGCGTTAAATTTATATCCTTCCTAAATCTTGCTCAATGTTGTCAGATTGTTTAACGTTGTTGATCGTTGTTTCCTTCCTGAGTGTCCTGTCATGAAGTTATACAGCCTATAAACTTTGTCAATAAATTCATATGAACTTGGACTGAGATTTGCTGAGATTACTACGATAAGTATACTCGGGTTTTGGTCACGATCATGAATTTTTATTAAGTCCATGCCTTTTAAGTCCGGGGTGAAAAGTTATATTGAAATAGATACCGTTCATTTTTAATGAGTATTCTGATCGTTACCAATGATTTCGGGTGCGTCTTAATGATTTCGGGTTCAAACCCAGGCAGACACCACTGAATTTTCATGTGCTTAATTTGTGTTTATAATTCATCTCATGCTCGGCGGTGAAGGAAAACATCGTGAGGAAACCTGCATGTGTCTAATTTCATGGAAATTCTGCCACATTTGTATACCACCAACCTGCATTGGAACTGGTAGAATATGCTCCAAAACCTTCTCCTCAAAGAGAGAGGAGGCCTTAGCCCAGCTGTGGGAAATTTACAGGATGCTAATGTATGTATGTATGTATATATTAGTCTGGACTTTGAGTGTATCGGTCCAGCCAAACGGTACCTATACTTCAACTATCATAAATCATAACCTACTCGTATGTATAATTCAGAGACTAAATAATCTTATCTAGTATCTTGATGAAGGACCTTATATACCACAGCTGAAGGATATATTTCTTAGCATTACAGTAACAACCAAATTATTATTATCATTTATTTAAATTTACTTGGAAAAGTTCTTTGATTCATCTTTCATCTGATTCATCTGATCAAACTTGATTTTTTTAAAGTAATGTATATTGTCACTGTGTCAATTCTATGTAAGGAAAGCCAGCAAAAATGTAAGTACTTGCTCAAATACCAGTGGTTATTGTCAATATCTATAAATGTAAGGGTTATACACTACCATGAAATCGTTTTCCTTTGGATGACATAAAAGTTTATCAAGAACACTTTTTAGATTTATAACTAAAATTGTCTTACACAAATACAAAACCATATTTATATCTGTCGTAGTCGATTTAAAAACGGAAGATTTAAAAAGGAATAAGCAACAATATTCAAAGTAATCTTCGACCTGGAATAAAAACGTTATAATTTACTGTTAACTAAAGATTAATTAAAATTTAAGTTATTTAACAAATTTATGCGTTCGTAAGATTAATGTAGACTTTAGAAATTACATCGATATGTATTTTTATTATACATTAGCAGCCTGTAAAGCAGAAAACGAGTAGATTCGAGGTTCTAACTTCAAAATGACGGACTTCCAGACTAACCTGTATACAAAATGTATATATGACAGTTGTTGCGTGTTCCCAAAAACAAGATATATAGAAATTTTATTGATATACTGTTAAAAGCTTTACGGAGACGCTATACAATAAGAGTAACAATTGTTGATGAAATTAATAATCTTACCTTCTCATGTATTGGAACTTGATCACGATGAATATGAGCAGCGTATTAGCAGACAGCGAAGCGGTCAGCACTACCACGTACAACACTATTATCACCACATCAGGGTTGTAAAACACATCCAGGTCCATCGAAGTAACCCCCCACAGTTCAGTCTCATTTCTCCCCCCATCCCCCAAAGACGAATTCAAAGTTTTTAGAGGCATAACGTCATTTATTTAAATATTTACTGTCTGGTATTGTTAATATTATTAATTTAACACATATTGTTTGTCACATTTTCATGAATAGTTTTAGAAAGTTCCAAAACTATGGTTTTGATTTCTCTGTTTGTGTTTCTGTGATTAAAATAAAAAGGGCTTGTTTGAAAAATATGAATGGATTTAAATCAAACAATTTACACAAAAAAAAAACTAAGTATTAACCAGACACATTATCAGAAAAATAATAAGATCGTATTAATTATAAACTCATTTGATTGTGTAATAACTGAGTTGAAAATGTATAGGACACTTGGTTGGGATTGAGGGTCGCTAATTCGAATCTCGGAGGGCGGAATCCTAACTCTAATCGCCTGCTCGAATGTGAAGGAAAACAGCATGGTGGTTTAAAGTCAGAGTTAAACAATCTCTTTAAGACCTTTGTTCAACAACGAGACCATCTAATCATCATTATTATTAGATAATATGTACATTGATATAAATTTTGCTATTCAATTTTGTTATCAATAATCAAAGTCGACGTTGTAGGTTTTATGGGCAAAAATACTTGTAATAACATTATTAACAAGTAAACATATGTAAGTTTAGATACTATCATGCACTTCTCCTAACCCACCCCATTTATAAAAAGACTAAAAATAGTGGATTCTTTCAAATTATTTCGTACCCTACAAATCGCCTAATTCGAGCGCTTACTTTCTGTTTAAACAAAAAATTAAAATTGATAAAATATCCTAAAAAAAATCCTTAAATACTTTACTTTAATTTATACTTTATTGTGTACAAAGAGAAAATAAACAAATAAAACATGGGTACAGCCAAAATAACAGAAGCGTATAATTTTGGCGACCTAATCGCTATATAGCGATCTCATCCAGGCAACCAACGGTGTAGGTATAGAATATGAAATGACATTAATCTATAACTAAAACTAATAAATAAATGTAAATATAAAATTACATATTATTTCATAATTAAAAGTAAAATTACACATAAATAAAATAATAAAGAGAAATACAAAGACCAATTGTTAACGCTGATATGTTATCAGGAAATCAAACGGTAAATTAAACTGGGGAAGTGCTTTCCACTGTTCTCAAATACTTTTTTTCATTTACAGAATATAATGTTTTTTTAGGATAGCTGTCGGCAATAGTGGCCTCTAAAGCGTTACCAGGCGGTTAGGCGAGTTGTAGACTTTGCCTGATATATATATATATATATATATATATATCCTTATACGAATACAGTTTGTATACTCAGTAGTGAATATCTTGACAGCAAAGTGACATTTTCAAATTCATCATCAGCGCCATCTTTCAAAAAACAAAAGCAAAAGGCACAACTTTTATTGAATGAACAAGAAGAAAGAAAATACAAATTAATGATAATAATTAATATATTAAGATTAAATTCAAATAATTCTAAAGTTTAAGAAAGACGCCATTCGCAACCAAGCAACCAATCCAACTTCTCGATTGAACGGTTATTAAATGACAAATGATGACAACCACTCAACTACAGTTAGCAAATTCCTAGAACTTCAGTTTAATAACGATTAATTAATAATTGAATTTGACAATTACAATTAATTAAATAGCGAAAATGTTATCCCGTAAAGAAATAAATGTTATAAAATATAGCGAACAAAATTTATTTTAAATTACAATTTACGAATTGTTTTAATTCATTTTTTGCTCAAAAACAAAATAAACTTTATTCAAGTAGAACTTTAGAAGCACTTTTGATACGTCATTTTACATTCTGTAATATAAAGTTTCCACCGGTTCGGAATGTAGATTCTACCAAGAAGAACCAGCCAGAAACTAAAGTGTTACTCTTTTCTATAGTTTACAATAATGTTATTCAAATACAATTATAAATAAAATAAGCTGTCTGACAGTCAGTATGAATTCCAAGTTTTTTTATAATCTATTCAATGTTGTGTTGCTTTGTTTATTTGTGTTTTATTAATAAATGATTTGAATTTATGAATTTTATTATAGAAACGATGACTGCGGAGTCATAAGCATAACCTTACGTCTGGTTTTCATTAGTAGCCTGTAAATTTCCCACTGCTGGGCTAAGACACGTGCAGGTTTCCTCACGATGTTTTCCTTCACTGCCGAGCAAGAGATGAATCATAAACACAAATTAAGCACTTGAAATTCAGTGGTGCTTGCCTGGGTTTGAACCCGCAATGTTAAGGTTAAGATGGACGCGTTCTAACTACTGGGCTATCTCGGCTCGTCTGGTGTTCGTACAATGATTATCACTGATTCCATCAAAGTGATCGATTTAACTTTGAATATATGTACATCACACTACATTTTTTGTTTACCACTTTGTTAAATATCCCGAAGGGAGTCTTTAGCTCCAAGATTTTAGATAGACCGGACAGGTCTCTTTTGTAAAATAAAAACAGGTTCAATATCTGTAGCGGTACCCCAAAGTAATTTATCATGTGACATTTTATTTTTACTTATTTATTTCGAACGAAAACGAAACGTTAACTTTAACTAAAACGAAAGTACATTTGGAAAAATATGTCTAGCAGTGCAACAAAATTAATAAATGGTTTTACTGTGTACTGTGGATTCTAAAACATCAGCAAAAGAGTAGTTGCTTATAATGGAAATAATCAATAAGATCTTTAGTATAAAAACATAATGTACAAAAATGTGGGTAAAATGCATGCAACCATTCTGTTCGTACTAATACAGATTGATCAAGAAAGTACTTTTTAAGTGTGCTTTTGTCATTATTTTTTGTTTAACATTTGGTGGCAGACTAAATAGCTCACCAAATTTTTCGGATTTATCAGCTTTTCGGATTTTTTTGATTCGAATAAATATCCGAAAAGGAAAAATATATTAAAGAACTCGTTTTCCATAAACATTAGCATGTCTTGGAATTTGTAAAGTTTTAATTTGTAATAATTCTTGTTCATTTATTGTGACTTATTTTATATGTATTTTGTTTTGATTACTTTTTTACTAATTGTATTTAAAGACGGTAGATTCTATCAAAATATGATTTAAATGAAAGACCATACCTGCTCAATCCGTACATTATGGATTCTCCCAAAGATTAAAGCATCAATAAAATTGAAAGAGGAATCTTTGTCCGAACTATTAATTTAGCTAAAAGGGCACGTAGCTTGTCGTACACACTATTTGTATGTTCCATCCAGTTTAGATCAATATCTATAAATACAGCAAGGTACCGCTGAGTTTTAACTAAATCAATATGGGTACACTGTCTTGACCAACGTCATGAGACCATTATGCATGTTGATCGAAATCCTTATAGTGCTTGTTTTGTATCGCGATGAGAAGAGACAGGTATCTGCATATTGGTACATGCAACAGGTTTTGACAGCATTTTTTAGATCGTTAACGTAAGTAAGATAATGAAGTGGTCCAAATATCGACCCCTGTGCTGTCCCTTCTGTTAGTTTTATGTCTTCATTCAGAGTTTCAGCAATTTTAAAAGAGTATGCTCTATTCAACAAGTAGTCACGACACCAATTTAAAAGAGGATTTCTTCTATTTTTTCAAGATGGATATTATGTCGTAGTTTATCAAAAGTTTTGCTGAAATCAATAGAAATAAACAAAATGTATTTTAGTGATGATTTGAAAATTTTTTATAGAAGCTGTTGACTTTGTTGTTGACTTTTTTGGCTGAAAACCGAATTGGTTATGATATTATATTTTTTTTATTTATAGATTGTATTTATTTGTTGGCAAATGTATTATGCCATTATTTTGTTAATTGTTGGAAGAATAATTATAGGTGTAAAATTTTCATATAAGTCACCATTTCCTTTTTATAGTATTGGTCTTATTGGTCAATGGCAGTTTTTAAATCTTTGGTGTATATTCCTAATATTAGACTACTGTTTATAAATTTTTCAGGAATAAAAGGTAACTCATAATACTATGAAAATAACCGAGGTATACTAGACGAGTGGTTTCAATATCAGGTAGTTGTCTAAGTTTTCTAACTGCGTATACTGCATAGCTTCGTCTTTTCATAACTATGTATATACATAAAAACTTATATGTATACGTTTTATTTTCACGATGTAAAATTACATGTTTATATCATTTTTAAAGTATCAGAAAAATATCATATTTAAATATAGAAAATTTGTTTTCATATTCAGTCCTGACAGGAGACGTGCAACCATACAAATTCGGCCTTGAGTTGACTTAAAAAACATTCCTTTATTTGGAATGAATCGATCGCCTCCTAGATGTTTCTTTGTGATAAAGAATTTATAGAAACAATCAAATATTGACAAAAGAAAAAAATCCGCTCAGCATCTTTTGCCGGTTCTTCTCAGGTCAAGGTATTTTCTTTTCTGAACCGGTGATCGTGTTTAATTTGACAATCAATAAGTACGTCAAATGTTCTATATTTAATAAAGGAACCTGATCTTATTTGTCCTTTAGCGTGAAAAAATTTAGATATATATATTTTAAGTTTAAGATTCTTAGATTTCAAGACTGTAAGTGAATACAATAGTGTTAAAGTATAGCATGGAGCTAATTAATTATGTTATGTTTAAACAAACTAAAGTTAAACCGAATTTACTTATTTCTCAGAATATTATCTTCATTATACATAATATCGAGGTGCAGTGCAGGCGAAATTAATGGTACGAGATACGAAAAGTCAACATAAATAGTAATACTTAGATAATACGACAAAATAGAAAAGTGGGGCCAGTCGAGTATAACAGATATCAGGAAACATAAAATTTATGAAACATCCATGGAACATCACATCAAAAATATTCGCAATTCAAGTGTCAATGTGGTATGAATCAATGACACACTTTTGACATGACATATGTATTGTCCTGTCATTTGTTCGATGAGTCGCACGTGAGATTGGTGAAATAATATGTGCCCTCTCGGCACAAATACAATCCAAATGTAAAAAAAAAATGTTTGATGAGAAGATTATTATTATTATTTATCTTTATGTTTACTACATTTATAAAAAAATAGTTTAAAATTCTAAATATTGTAACTGTAAAATCATGTATCGTATTAAATAATTACCAGAGGTACCAAAAATCAATGTTTCATAGACTAGTAACATTCCCTTCTTTCCGAATTGAGCATAAATCAAATGAATAAAATATTTATTCTCGTGTAAAAAAAAGAAAAATTTAATTAGTTTTTGTATATATGAGAAAATTAAGTTAATTAAAAACAAAACAGAAAACGAGTTCGAAAATGTAAGTTAAACAACAAATAATAAAAATAATTTTGGTAGCACACTTTATAACAGGGTGATCTTGTGGTAAGAACACTTTCAAATCTGTTCAAGAGTATTTATATACTTTTGTGCTTGTTCATGTCGTGGCCGGCGGTGAAAGAAAATATCGTGAGGACAAGTAATTTTGGATTCGTCGTTAAAACAGCAACAACGGAAGTCTGTTTAAATATGAACATCCCCATACAGACAAACTTCGACAAAAGTCGTAACTAAATAAGTCGTAAATTGTTTTAAAATTTTAATTTTCTCAATCGACATAATCACAATTTTTATTTAAGAGAGTTTTATCCAGCTGAAATGATATAAAACCTAAGTAAATAATAGATTAAAAAATAAGTTTAATTTTTTATTATTAAATGTTGGAAACAATTATTTGTCTATTTGCATTACAAAATTAAGGGTCAGCCTTAAAATTTCAAATGCTTAGCTATCGCTTTTTTTCTCAGAAACGGCTTGACCTAGTGCGCCTGTAAAACGTATTTGCATAATAAATTTTACTCACTCACTGATCATTAAAACTTATACAACCCATTGGCTTGAAAACTTGAATTACTGACTAGAGACTTAGCATAAAGGATCATGCTAAGTTTCTAGTCGGATGGTGGTCACAGCTATGCGTTGTAACTGTGACCTTGAAAATTACAATCATACCAATTGCTAACTCAACGCTGACCGATTGCCCGAATAACTTTCGCATAGTTATCGGATCGAAGCGTTTTCTCTTTGAAAGCAGTTCATCCGATCAAATTGAAGTGCTCTGATGATACGCACGTCCTGGAAATGTTTAACTCCTTGTGATTGTTTTTGAACGCTAACATAACTTGCCAGGATGTTAAAATGATGATGTATTTTTATTTTGTGTTTTTTTTTTAAGATTTTATGATATAGGTGAATAAGATACCTGATGGTAAGTGATCGCCACTACCCTACTACTACTACTACTACTACTAAAATCATTCCTTTAATTACTTATTCTTTCTTGCGCTAGGTGCCCCAGGAAGAAATAAGGAATTAATCCGTTTCTAAATTAAATTCCGCAGATATTTTTAACCTTGCCGAATCATAAATTCAAATCATTTGCAGAAAAGATTACATAATAATAAAAAAGCGTGGAGCTTGCTGACTACCATTTATGAGCATTTCGTAACCAATTAAATTGTTAAGAAGTAAAATTTCTTCATTTTGGTGTGCTCTAATCGTCAATTTTATCTCTTGTACTACGTAACGATAATCAAATGTATCTCAATATGTTATATGATTTTTTTCAAGAGCTACACCCAAGTGACAGAATTACACAAAGCTGTATCTTTAGAATGTCAATCTAGCCAATTTTCAATGTCACATAATACAATAACTTTGAGTGGAAATCAATAATGTATAATCATTATTTATGACAAAATAATGATGTAAAACAAAATATGGGGTGCTTCCCAATAAAATACTTTTAACTTACTAAACTTTGCATAAACAATGAAATAACATCCACTGGGATTAGTATATATTAAATGCCTCGTCACTTGCTTCATTGATTAGGCAATCCACCATGACTCGATACGGTCGTCAAGGTCACGAGTGCAAACCCCCAGCCGAGTCGTTAAAAATTTATTGGGTTTTTCTGAATAGGAATTTTCAGTAGCAGGTTGGAGTTAAATATTTGCGTGCCTCGGAAATGAGGTCAAGTTGTTCCACACCAGATCCCTCCCTGATCATGATGGATTACCGTCCCATGGGGATATGAGAGTGGATGAAATGCACGTAGGTATGTTTGTGTAGAGATTTGTGTGCTATAAAATTTCCTGTTCTTGAGATTTTCAGTCGTGGTGAAAATTTGGCCAGAAATACTTCAAGACACGGAATATAGGAAATTGTCACTAGAGTTTAACAGCAAACAAACCAAACCAAATAAACGTCTACGTCACGAAAGAAGATATATTGCTAAATTCCAAGTCAATCGGCCTATCGCTTCGGAGATCTATATATTTATATTGCGATAAATAGATTTAATGTATTTAGTACGAACTATTTGCTTTAGAAAATTTCATTAATTTGTTTAAGATATAACGGGTGAATCACACGTGAAATTAAAACAAATATATATGATTAAATCAAGTAAAATTTTGTCCCTTTTACAAGCAACGACAAATAACGTTCCGTAATGACGGACAAAATATTTGTGTTCACCTTACAGTTGCAAACTTTGCTATTTAAGATAAGACTATAATCTGACTTCGCGCGATAAGATAAATTTCTGTCTAAGGTCATTATATGTATATAATGACCATCGGGAGCGGGTTCTATTTTATTTCCGAACGGAAATTCATCAATTCAGGTAGCTCCTTGAAAATTTCCGCGCTAGAAGAGTATACTCAACCATCGTTAACTTACCCTCATACCAATGCAACTCGAGGCGTTTTGCCATTCTAATGATTAGTACAATTTATTTTTTAAATTCTTTGTGACGGACAGGTATGATTTTTTATAACGTACACCGAGAAAACTTAACTATAATTCGTAGTTATTGATTTACTTTAAGCGTTAAAATAAAAATTAAATTACTCAAATCCTATTAAGAAATAATCTCTTTGAGATTTAAAACAATAATGAAAACATAACAGATTATAAATTTTCATTACCTTTAAAGTATAACAATAAAATCGCTATTCTCAAGTCATATACTGTGTATACAATCACTAATGACAAAACACATAATTGAAAGTTGTCTGGAAGTTAATAATGAAGACACATAGGCTTCGGTCGTTGACCTTTTTAATAGACATTAGTTTAAATGTATTAGTTGTTTTGTACTATGTACAAAATATATGAAAGTTTCGAATACTATTAGAAAGGTATCTCAAATTATTTGAATACTCTGGCCTCGTGTAAACTGAAATTAAATTGAACGTAGGAAAACTAGTGTTATACAGCAACTTCGTCTTAGTATTTGACGCGTGACGTTACGACAATTATATTCGTTACAATTCGGTCAGTAGATTTGGAATATTTAAATTGATGGTCATTGAAATAATTAAAGGAAACTAATGTTTAAATATAGAGTAAAATTAATAAACACAAAAAATAAATATATATTTTTAATATTATTAAAATATATAGCAAACATGTATATTATATATGAACCACGCACGCACAAATAAGTACAAAACTTCATGTCGTTTGCCGTTACGGCACGCATAAATGTTCATAAATCGTTTGATTTAGTGTTAATATAATCTATAAAACCCTGACTTTAGCACAACAACGGCAAAGCTGCAAGCTATTACCTCCAAAAAGATTTTTAAGAGACCTTCTGGGGTGTATTATCGAGGGTCTCAGACTTGATCAAGATAAGAGAGACTACCCAAAGACTACCCAATAATTGGATTAAGACGATACATAAACTTCGTGTCAATTTGTCGAACAATTTACTTTTTTATTAACTGGATTGGAAACTTTTGCACTTTTTAGCAAACGATCGCTATAGCACCGATCGGCTGTTGGCAAACCGTCTTAAATCACGTGATGTTTTTATAACAACTTAATGGTCATTAAAATATCTGTCCAAAATAGTTTATTGCTAGTTAACGATGTAATATGTTCTTTGATTTAATTCACTTCAAAGCGTAACACGCTTTTACGAGTTAGCGCCGTAATGTGAACGAGAATGTTTTGAGTTTTTATCTCATTGCAGATATATTTCTTGGGGCGGGATGGGACGAAAGATTTAAGGGTAATTTTTTTTCATGCGTCTCTTTCACTCGTAATTTATTCAGTATCGTCCTTTTCATTTCCTCAGAATTTATTCGAAATCTTGTAGGTTTTCTTGTAGTGTGTGCTTATATTTAATTTACAATAATAAGAATAGAGCTGAGATGGCTCAGTGGTTAGAACGCTTGCATCTTAACCGACAATTGTTGGATCAAAAACAGTCAAGTACCACTGATTTTAAAGTGCTTCATTTTTTTTTTTATAATTCGTCTCGTGCTCTGCGTTGAAGGAAAACATCGTGTGAAAACTACATATTATGTCTAATTTTAATAAAATTCCGGCACATGTGGAATAAGCTCCAAAACCATATCCTCAAAGAGAGAGGAGGTGTTAGCGAAGCATTGAGATAATAACAATCTGCTACTTTATAAAAGTTATAGTACAAGACTTAATGTTAAATTAATCAGACTCAAGTACTTGTTAGGAGTTGAAACGGAATCACGGATAAAGCACCTCGTCCTTCAAAAGCCACTGTTTAAGTTCTTATCAACTTTTGTGTTATTCAATATAAGTGTTCGGAATTAATGTTCTTTGAAACATAAAATATTCAATTTTCTTAAACACACCAGAAAATATATTTAACGCAGAATTCTCTTCAATTTATACGTCCGTTTAACTCGATGAATTTAAAAAGTAATTTGTCACACCGATCATAACAAACACCTTCCTAACTTTGACGTATAATAGTTTTGACTTCAAAGAAATCATTTTGCCGTCACAAACATTTAGGGATCGATTCGAATGAAACGAAGCAAATGTGACGCTTGCCTTTCTAAAGTCACAGTCGTACTATTATTAGGTTATATATACTTATATATGTACAAGAAAGACCGTTGTTCTTATCTATAATAGTGTGTATATACAAGTAGCGAGTGTATATACAAATTTCAAGATCAGTTGAGTGGTACTATATTATGAGTTACAACAATGTAGAATGCATTAACGCTCTCTATTAAAATACATTAATCGTCCAATCTTTTGATCTTAAACAGATGTACTAATATCTAAGTTTATATATTTATTTATTTATTTATACTTTATTGTACACCACAAGATACAGATTAAAATATGTTACAAGAAAAATTTAAACATTTCTTCCAGACAACCCAATAAAGAGAGAGGTTGTATGGAAGTTGGGTAGGTGGTGCTAAGGCGGTATTATAACTACACTTGCATACAAATATCTACATGTAAATACTTATACAATGTACATATATACACTATATATATATATATATATCAATATTATAGACTAATAAATAATTATAACTAAACTAATAAATAAGCACTAATATAAATCGTCTCTATGCAGATTCAAGATAAAATTTCTTTAGGGAATTTTTAAAAATTAATAATGTTTTAGATTTTTTTATATTAAGCGGTAAATTAAATATATATGAAGATGAAAGTTTTTTTTTATATATAAATATAATAGTTATATATTCTACCGCCAAATAGCATTACACAGTATTGTTGTGTTCCGGTTTGGACGGTGAGTGAGCCAGTGTAACTACAGGTTTTTTTAAATTTGTAAATTAATTTCGAATGTGCTCCATGTTTCTATGTATGTGTGTGTATCACGTGTGTGTGAGATACATACAGTTAACCGCTTTTCTACCTCCAAATATTAATATTTGTATTCACGATTGGCTTGACTTAATAAACACTTCATAAGAAATAATTTCATAAAAACATTATCAAAATCAGATAATATTCCGTATAAATTTCATCTCGCCCTAAAACCAAGAGTTAATTATAAAGCAATCTCTAGTTATTACCACAGTCAAATTTAACCGCCTCAACTTTACAACTACGTAAAGAACGTAAACTGAAATAACAAATTTAATTGCTATTAAAAGCCTTATTAATAAGAGAGTTAAAAGTTTAATTAATGTTTAAAATATTATACATCACGGTAGAATTGGATTCACTTGAATAGTTTGATTGTAATTAAAAAATATAGTTTAAGGTTTTACAATATAGATAAATGTAGGAATGGATGAGAGTTATACTGTTTCAGAGTTGGGAACTTCTTCCATCAAAGTACTTAACAACGTAGTAATCTACCTAACATTCACACTACTGAACTCGAGTTGAATTATATACAAAAAAACGCATGGCGTGACCGATGAACCAGCTGAACCCGCGACTGTGCGGCTGTACGAAATTTATAAAATTTTATAGCACATTTTACCCCAGAGGTAAATAAACAAAAGTCGATTTTTGACAATCAATAAGCAAACGTGAAACTTCTATAATAAATAAATATAATAAATAAATTAAAACGTCATCAGATTGGTTAAAAATGCACAAACTTTATTTAAGTCGACAAAGGTTAAATTTTAATCATTTTTATATTCCTTACCTTTTTCCTTAATGTTTAATTATGATATAGGTAGCCTGACGAGCATATGGACCACCTTATGGTAAGTGGTCATCAGTATTATACAATTACACTGGCTCACTCACCCTTCAAACCGGAACACAACAATACTAGGTACTGCCGTTTGGTGGTAGAATATCTGATGATTGAATGGTTCCTACCCAGACGGGCTAGCACAAATCCCTACCCCCAAGTAAAATCGATAAATCAAACCCAACGGTACCGCCGGTAAATATACATCCAGAAAATGTAGTGTGTTTTACAACATAGCTTTTCAGTGTTTTCAATGGCAATTAAGCCGCCAGCCCCTTACAGCGTATCTAAGCACGCGAAACACGCAAATCCTCGACATAAATAAGTGACAGACAATTTAATACCGGTTTTATAATTTCTATGCCTACTAATGCCTTGCTATTCTAACTTATGTGACTATGTATCAAAGGCCCTTTTCTGACATGTAATTTTCAATAACAGATCGAAAGAGAGAGTTGGAAAATAATAAAAAAGTCGGTTTATTCTAAGTGTGATATGGAAAGGTACATCTGTATCTCACACACACACATTAGATTGATGACGTCATCATCATACTTGTAGACGTAAAATCATAATAAAAAAATTCTAATTGACATTCTAATTGACTTTTTTTTTTTTTTTTTTGCGGGTATAGTGAAAATATACAGTCGTACTTTTCAAAGCTCTATCTTTATTTAATTTTATTAAATACATTAGTGCCTATGTTTTAATACTTACACTACCTAAGCATTAGTGGACCATCACTACACTCTCACATAAGTTATTACACCACTGAGAAATGGATACTCCTGTTGAACAGCTGGTTAAAGGGATGGAGGAACTCTCTGCGATGTTCAGCCAAAGAATGGAAGAATTTGAAAGAAATTTGGTACCATCAAGCGCCTCTGCTCCTACGAATCCAACAATAAAGTCCTTGTCTGCCGAGTTTTACACATTCAAGTCCCTTGTGTGGAAATCGCTCGGACTACTCAAAGCCCAGATCGAGATTGTTGCAAATGGGTTGGATCGCATAGACTCTCAGTGTCGTAGGAAGGTTCTTCTCCTCCATGGTGTTAAAGAAGACCAAGGTGAAGAGGTCATGAAGAAAACGTTAGCTGTATTAACTGGCCAATTGAAGATGTCAGATGCTGCACCTGAAGTGATCGACTGCTGCCATCGCTTGGGGGTGAAGAGGGATGCTCCGCGTCCTATATTAATTCGTTTCACCTCCGTACACTTTCGCTCCAGAGTATGGAAGGCCAAGACGGCGCTGAAGGGTTCCAAAATAACAGTCACAGAATTTCTGACCAAGTCCCGTCAAGCTGTTTTCGTAGAAGCTCGGAAATATTTTGGAATAAAGAAGTGTTGGTCAGTAGACGGCGAAATTGTCATCCTTCTTCCAAACAATACCCGGAAAAAGATTACATCATCTTCCGAGCTCAAACAATTATTTGCTCAGCATCCAAATTGCCACAACTGATCACGGGTACTTTGTTTATAACTTCGCAATTCGGTCGGTTTATATCACTCTGCCGCTGTCTTTTACATTGCAGGGTATTGCTAATTTATATTATTGTAACTTAACTTTTATTTTGAACTATATTAACGTTTTATAACTTTATTTTTAACTACCTGTCCTATTAATTTGATGTTCATATAACAACTACTGTCAAATGTCACTATTTACTGCTATGGATTCTGACCTTTTGAGCCTGTACAAATTTTAAGTCTATCTTTGTTTATGTATACTAGATACCTTTTTTTTTTGTCATTTTAATAGTAGATTTACTTTGATACTTACTTTTAATTATTTTGTTTTTTTGGTAAAACTTACTTTTATTTTTATTTATATTTGATGTACATTGTGTTCATTTCTTAAGTGTAATGGATTTTTTTTTTTAAAGGTCAACTTATGTCTGAGGTTTGTGTAATGTTTTTAATTAGCAATTTTGTATTTATTTATTTTAAATACTTATATATTTATTTTAAATACATAGATATATATATTTTTAATATATTATATATTTTATATAATGTTGGATGAAGAATATTTTTCTTGTTCATCGGATGAATTTATGAGTGTTTCAAGTAGCAACAACACGTCAATTTCAGACTCTGAAACACTTGAAGTGAAATTGTCAAAAATATTTGATAATACTACTAACCTCCTCTCCTTAGTGCATATTAACGCACAGAGCTTAGTAGCTCACTACTCTGATCTTCTCACATCTTTCAGTACCGGCGTGGTTGACGGAATTCTTGTGTCCGAAACCTGGTTGAAACCGTCAATTCCATCTACCAGTTGTGCTCTTCCAGGTTATCAGTTATTCCGCAATGATCGCACTGCTCAGGGTGGTGGTGGCGTTGGTATTTACCTTCGCAGCAACATTCCTGTCAGTGTAGTCTCTTCTTCCCCTTCTCAATACACAGGCTATCTTGAGTATCTTTTCTTGGAGGTAGTCGTACATCATAAAAAAATTTTGCTTGGAGTGCTATATTGTCCAAGTGATAAGATAAATTATTTTAACACATTAGAAAGCCTTCTTGAAAATTTTGTCCCCTTGTACGATCACATTATATGCATGGGTGACTTAAACACATGCCTTTTGAAAAATGACTCCAGAGCACAAACCTTGAAAACGCTAATGTCATCTTTGAATTTAAACCTTCTTCCCATGACTTCTCCAACTCATTACTTTCCAAACAGCAGGCCTACACAACTTGATCTAATCACTGTCTCTAACCCCAATTTTGTTTTCTCTCACGGTCAAATGACTTCTCCATTCTCGTATCACGACCTAATTTTCATCACTTACAAAGTGCGACCTCCCAAGATTAGAGGCAAGGTTTTTCTTCTACGCGACTTTAAGCATATGGACCTGGAACGCTTGAGAGAGGATGTAAAAAATATTGACTGGGGACCTCTATTGTCAACTAATAATATTGATGACATGGTTGAATCACTGACTGCTGAACTGATACGTTTATATGATGTCCATGCACCTGTTCGCCCAGTGCGAATGAAACACGCGCCTGCTCCCTGGTTAACGCCGGTGATCAGAAGAACCATGGCTAAACGCGATAGAGCAAAAGCCCGACACAAAAAATTTCCATCGCAGGAAGGCCTTGACGCATACAAAAAACTTCGTAACATCTGCAACAGAATGTGTAGGGATGCCAAACGCCGCTATATTCACTTAACGCTTCAGAATCTTTCTCAAGCGCAAGTTTGGGGATTCTTACGGTCTTTAGGTGTGGGCAAAACCACGGATAGTTGTCAAACTGTTGTGGATCTCAATGCTTTAAATCATCACTTTACCACTCCGCCTATCACACTAGATAATGACACTAAAACAGCTACCCTGTCTTATTTGTCTCGTCTTGTCCCACCAGACCTACCCCCTTTCACTTTTGAACCAGTTTCGGAGGATACCGTAAAGAGGAATGTCAGGTCTATCTCCACGAAAGCCATCGGCAGTGACAATCTCAGCCTGGACATGATTCTTCCTGTGCTGGAGGATATTGCACCTGTGATCACACACATTATTAATTTCTCACTATCGTGCAATGTCTTTCCATCACTGTGGAGGAATGCCTATGTCATTCCATTACCAAAAACCTCCAATCCCTCCTCCCCTTCGCAATTCCGACCCATATCTATACTGCCCATCCTTTCTAAAGTCCTAGAGTCTGTGGTTCACAAGCAACTCTATTCCTATTTCACCATCAACAACCTCTTGTGTCCTTACCAATCCGGCTTCCGACCTTCCCACAGCACTGTTGGAGCACTGCTGAATATAACTGAGGACATGCGGTATGCTATGGATAATACCAAGCTTACTGTAATTGCCTTGTTGGACTTCAGCAATGCCTTCAACTCTGTTGATTTTGACATTCTTCTCGGTGTCCTCCGAGCAGTTAACATCTCTTCAACTACCATTGATTGGTTCCACTCCTATCTCTTCGGGCGCCGGCAATGTGTAAAAACAAAGAATTCATCCTCTGATTGGACAAACCTTACTGCCGGTGTTCCTCAAGGTGGCGTTCTCTCACCTCTGCTCTTCTCTATTTTTATTAATAATATATCACGTGTTATTTCTTCTCCCTTTCATCTGTATGCAGATGATTTGCAGTTGTATCGTCATTTTGAGTTGAGTGAGCTGTCTGACACTGTTAATTGCCTTAATGAAGATCTTTCGGCTGTTCAGTCCTGGGCTAAATCCTTTGGTTTATTGGTTAACACCGACAAATCTCAGGCCATGATTGTTGGTAGCAGTAGATTAAGAAGTAAAATAGACTGGTCATCTGTACCCTGTGTCATGTATGCTGGGGTTCCAATAGCATACCATGACAAAGTAAAAAATTTGGGCCTGATCATAGACTGCAACATGTCCTGGACTGCTCACCTCAACGATATCAGTAAGCGTTTTCATTACACTTTTCACTCTCTCAAACGTCTCCAATATTTTCTCCCCTTCAATACCAAAATTATGCTCGCTCAATCACTTCTTCTCCCAATTATTGACTACGCCGATGCCTGCTTTCTAGATGTGACGGAGGAGCAACTTAATAAGTTAGAGCGCCTACAAAACCTCGCTATTCGTTTTATTTTCGGGCTACGTAAGTATGACCATGTTTCTCATTTCCGCGCTCAACTTAAATGGCTCCCTATCCGATTTCGCCGAGATATGCACATCCTTTCAGTCCTGTTCAACATACTCAATAACCCGCATACTCCTTCGTACCTTAGCTCCCGGATCAACCTCCTACCCACTCCCATACGCTCCAGGCGCTCTTGCATCACTTCGATGCTTGATGTGCCTAGGAGTAATACAAAATTTCGTCTGCAATCGTTTACAGTACGAGCTCCGATACTGTGGAATAACCTGCCGAAATCCATCCAAAACAGTAGTAGTATTGATTTATTTAAAAGCCGCTTGAAACATTATTTTCTCTCACAAGCTAACCCTTCATCTTAACCTTACTTCTCCCCATGTCTTTTCTGTTTTATTTTGCATATTAAATTAACACCGATTTGTAAATATGTATGTATATGTATTTATATAGTATATATAAATAATATACGTAGTATATGTATTTTGTGTATTGTATTTTTATGTATGTTTATGTATTATATTTTTATTTATGTAAGTATTTATATTTTCATATTTCTTTATACTACAGTATGCACTATTTTGCCCGCTACATCACCCTGTCACTCACCTCCATAGGTTGACTGGAAGAAATCTCTTTTAGAGATAAGTCCACCTTTGCCTGTACATATATTACTGTACCATGATTGTAACATATTTTAGTGCAATAAAGAATATAATATAAATTTTAATTTAAACCACAAAAATCGATTGCATGGAAATCTTTTATTTCTTATTAATTCGTATTGAAATTTGAATTTTATTTTGCATATAACAATCGTTATATTTTTACAGGACTATAAATGACAATCGAATAAAAACGAACTGTATTTGAATATAATAAAGGACTAAAAAGATTTTTAGGTCTTTGTGATGCCGTAATAATTAAACTGAATTTACAGTGTCAAACATATACCAAACATCCGAAACAATAAGAAATGCTTATATTAATTTTGCTAAAATTCAATTTAACAAACAAATACTATGTAAATTTATATAATCATTTTTTTTGTACGAAGCTCTCTAGAGAATCCAGGCTTTATTGTAAATCAGAATAAAATAGAAGAAATAATTCTCGCCCCGATACCAAATTGTTTAGCGTAAAACAAAACATTGTTGATTTTTACGATTATATTTCGGTAATGGAAAAACGAAATCGGTAAGGCTCGACACCTACGAAGAATTGAAATAAGGGATTTAATATGTAATAATATACAGTATTTTAATCGATTCAAGCGCTTGAGAGCAAATGTGATAAATTATTGAGAAAAAGGAGATATGCTTGCTACATTGCTGCAATGCTTTTTTTTTTTATGTCATAAGGTGACAAACGAGCAGGAGGCTCACCTGATGGAAAGTGACTACCACCGCCCATGGACATCTGCAACACCGGGGGGCTTGCAGGTGCGTTGCCGGCCTTTCAGGAAAGAGTACGCTCTTTTCTTGAAGGTTCCCAAGTCGTATCGGTTCGGAAAAACCGCCGGCGAAAGCTGGTTCCACAGAGTGGTTGTACGAGGCAGAAAATGTCTTAAAAATCGCGCTGTTGTGGATTTTCGGACATCTAGGTGGTGCGGGTGATATTTGGAATTTTGACGAGATGTCCGAAGGTGAAATTCAGCAGCCGGGATTAATCCGAACAATTCCTCGGAACATTCCCCGTGATAAATTCTGTAGAAGATGCAGAGCGATCCAACATCTCTACGCAAAGCCAAAGGATCAAGCAGATCGGAAAGGGCTTGATCGTCCATAATTCGAGCCGCTCTACGTTGGATACGGTCAAATGGAAGGAGCTGGTACTGGGGAGCACCCGCCCAAAGGTGAGAGCAGTATTCCATGTGAGGCCGAATTTGCGCCTTGTATAGTCTTAGACGATGGGCCGACGTGAAATACTGTCTTGCCTTGCTGAGCACACCAAGCTTTTTTGATGCCAATTTGGCTTTGCCTTCCAATTGACCGCGGAACTGAACGAGACTCGAAACATCAACGCCAAGTATTCCGATACTAGCTGTAGCGGCTAACGGAATGTTCTCGAACCGTGGAGATACGACAAATGGTGTTTTTTTAGCAGTTAACGCGCAAACTTGCGTCTTTTTGGGGTTGAAGTGAACTAGGTTTAGCCGACCCCAGTTCGAGACTTTGTTTAACGAAGACTCGATTTCAGATACAAGTTTGTTCCGGTTTTCTTCGACGTTTTCCCGAGAAAATATTAGCACGGCCGGTGTATGAGGTGTCTACGGTGCTGTCGTCTGCATAGCAATGAATGTTACTGATTTGCAACAAGTCATTGATATGCAGAAGAAACAGAGTGGGTGATAGAACGCAGCCTTGTGGAACACCAGCATTGACGAATTTTAAGTTAGAGCATGCACCGTCGACAACGACCTTGATGCTCCGATCTGCCAAAAAACTGGTAATCCAATTGCATAATTTCCCGGGAAGCCCATAGGAAGGAAGCTTCGAAAGAAGCGCTTTGTGCCACACGCGATCGAAGGCCTTCGCTATGTCCAGACTGGCTGCTAATGCCTCCCCTTTGCTCTCAACTGCTTCCGCCCATCTATGAGTAAGGTAAACTAGAAGATCACCGGCTGAGCGACCCCGACGGAAACCGTACTGGCGGTCGCTAATCAGCTGGTACTCCTCTAGGTACCGCAGGAGCTGGCAGTTTATAATGGACTCCATTACCTTGGAGAACAAGGAGGTGATGGCTATAGGCCTATAATTGGATGGGTCTGAGCGGTTGCCCTTTTTAGGGATCGGATGCACCAAAGCAGTCTTCCAGGAGTTCGGGACGACGCCGAATGCATAGGATTGCCGGAAAAGACGCGTTAAGACCGGCGCCAACTCGGGAGCACAAGTCCGTAGCACGATTGGAGGGATGCCATCGGGTCCACTCGACTTATGAATATCCAAGGAAAGAAGTGCTTTACGAACTGCACTTTGCCGGAATTTAACCTCCGGCATCGTGGTATCACACCACGGGATTGTTGGTGGTGACTTTCCTCGGTCATCCAGAGTCGAGTTCGCTGCGAAGAGAGAGCCTAAAAGATCAGCCTTCTCCTTCGCTGTATGGGCCAATGACTCACCGTCCTTGTGCAGAGATGGTAAGGAAGGCTGACAGAAATTCCCTAAGACAGCCTTGGCGAGAAACTAGAACGCACGTGTTCCTGAAGGGAGGCGCACCAGTCTCTCGCCAATTCTGCCAATGTACTCCGTCTTCGCCTTAGCAATCACGTTTTTGAAGGACCTAGAGGCAGAGTTATATTCCTTTCTGATTGCGCTGGTATTTACATCACGAGACGCTGATGCGTTAGCCCAGTCTTGGTAGCGTTCCCATTTTCTGCGTGAAGCCGTTTTGCAGAAACGACCAAACCAAGGCTGGGACTTGCCACCGATGGGGACCGCAGAATACGGAACATAATTTATTAAATAACATACATAATTTGATAAATTAACAAATAAAAATTAAAAATTGTTAATAGAAAAAGAAAGATACACAAATAATGTACACTAACGACGCATCCCAGTTTCGAATGGGTCGAATTTATTAATAAAGAAAATTATATTTTATCAATATAATCGATACTCTATATAGCTCAAGAATAATGGAACTTTCTACTAGTGAAATATTATTAGAGTTCGATCATTTACTTTACATTACATTAGAAGCCTGTATTTCCCACTGCTGGGCTATGGGCTCCTCCCCCTTGGAGGAAAAGGTTTTGAGCATATTCCGCCACGCTGCTCGAATGCGGGTTGGTGGAATACACATGTGGCAGAATTTCGTTGAAATTAGACACATGCAGGTTTCCTCACGATGTTTTCCTTCTCCGCCGAGCACGAGATGAATTATAAACACAAATTACGCACATGAAAATTCAGTGGTGCCTGCCTGGGCTTGAACCCGAAATCATCGGTTAAGATGCAGGCGTTCTAACCACTGGGCCATCTGGGCTCACCACTGGGCCATCTCGGTTCGATCATTAGTTCCGACGTACATACGTACATACAAAAGAACAAATTTAACCAGCTTGTAATATTAATATAGACGAAAAATCAGTGATACATTTTGAATCAATTTCCAATGTTTTGCCAACAATGAGATCTTTATATTGCACCACAAACCAGTAAAGCCAACGTAAACCTCTATGAACATACCCTTCTTTAATGATACCGTTTCTAAGGAACTGCACAAGTAAAATGATTACTCAAATAACATCGACTAAGCCTTAGAGTATTCCACGTGAATGTAGCTTTTAAAATTATGGATATACAGTTCAAATTTCACTGAAACACTTGCAAGCTTTATGGTAATATGACCATTAAATTCAGAGCTATAAAATTTAGAATTGATTGTACTCGACCAAACCCTCGGCATAAAGCCTAATGTAGTATTTTATGCACCTAAGACCTACTTTTTATACTTCTTAACGGTTTTATCTACAACCGACCAATCTCGGGTAGAATAAGGAAAAATTTGGTTGAGTAGTTTTAAGATCTAGATTTCATAATTGAGACCGTGATATCCGTTATTAATAATAAAATAAATATTAGTTAAACCAAATAAATTGTTCGAGAAAAGAAAAAAATACCGCTGAGTTTAGTTTTTCTCGGGTCTAAAAGATTTATCTCGAACCGGAGGTATATTTGGAATATCGATAAGCAAGTGAACTGTTTCTGTATTATTTTAACTTTGCTTATAAGACAGCATCTTAAGCAAAACAATTGATGACTTACTTATATTAAATCCTTAAAATGAAATTTTCCTTTTTTATTTAGAAAGATCAACAATTTGTGACCCCCGTATTCCCCTTAGACTTAAGGTGAAGATCTATAAGACCATGGTCAGACTTGCTATTCTATATGGATCAGAGTGTTGGGCTATAAAAGGGATGACTGAAAGACAATTGCATGTGGTGGAGATGAGAATGCTGAGAGCAATGTGTGGTGTTACGCGAATGGATAGAGTAAGGAATGAGTACATAAGAGGAAGTTTGAAAGTGGCACCGGTAACCGAGAATCTATCTGGAAACCGGCTATCTTACTAAGGGCATGTTAAGCGGAGGAATGAGGACCATGTTGTGAGAAAGGTTTTGAGTATGGATGTGGATGGATATAGAGGTAGGGGACGACCCAAGAAACGATGGATGGATTGTGTGAAAGATGATATGGTAAGAAAGAATGTTACTTGTGAGATGACGTCTGTCAGAGAAGTATGGAAGAAGCAGACATGCTGCGCCGACCCCAAGTAAAATTGGGATAAGGGCAGGAGGATAATGATAATTTAGAAAGATCAACTCTCGATGTCAAAGTAGTAGCATTAAATTCACTTGATAATCATTAATTGGCAATACTATTAAATAATATATTATTAACTGCCAGTCGAATTCTATAGTATAAAATAATTGTTGTCGATTATTATACGATTTTTTCATATTTATGATGTCGAAATATAATTAGAACCATTATTAAAATAATTATCAATATCGGATAATAATTGGCGAATATGTTGCCATAGTAAGATACGACAGATAATGAAGGGACTGCGGATTGATAAATACGGATTTGGAAGAATTTCTTTAGCCACGTGTAGGTTTTCCAACGATAAGAGGAAAATCCTGAATATAAATTCAACATAAATCAAATTATACTTCATCTAACATAAAACACTTACATACTTTCTTAATTAATTCTTAAATATTTTAGGCAATATTTGGGGGTTTAGGTTTGAGACGTGGGGTTTTGTCATACAAAATATTTTTTTAATTCTATACACTCGACGAATTAATTAGTGTTTAATTGATTCTTATAACAATGTTTTGTGTATTGCCTTATTTAACCGGTATATAGTACAGCAGAGCGTTGGTTTTATTCGCTAATTCAGTTAACACTATATTTTTACAATCCTAATATATAATATTTTAATTTTGTTTATATACAAATCGTCAGTGGAAAGATTTAAACTCTTAACCAAAGTTTATTTTTTAAAAAACTATTTTTAAAAGTAAAAAATTAAGATTCAATTTCCAAAAGTACCATTCTGCCGCTTGAGCTTTTTTCCACTGACGATATTATATATGTACATCTAGCGTCTGTTGACATAGTCAAAAAGATTTAGACCCAGGGTTCTATTTAAGGATCGCTAGAAAACCGACAACATCCTAAAATGTACGGAAAGTGTGTATTTATGTAGGTGTAAATTTAAATTACTGTCCGCACTAAAAATAGCTTGGTTTTTAAAACTTTTTAAAACGAAGCTTAACTTCACAGTAATTAAAAAAAACACAATTTCACGTCAGTACACAAAGTGTCATTGATGGAAGTACTTTTAAAATTTATTTGCAAGGACTGACCCGCTTGTACTGTAACGTTTAAGTTAAGTGATACTTAGGACTTCGTTCATGTTCGTCAGTTCGTCGTACGAATCGGAGCACCACAGTACTAAGTATTGTTGTGTTCCGATTCTGTTGGTTGGTTCGATATGGGGTAAGGTTTATATTTCTTACTAGTCTTTAAGCTGTCACTTAGCATGTGGTGATTCTTTTGCCCTACCAATATCAAAATTTTTCAAAAGTTACCCTTAATACATCAGATATCAAAACAGGATTACGAGGCTTAATTGTGAAATAAGCATTGAAAAAAAGTAAATCTAAGTAAATAAATATTTTAGTTTTTCTTAAATAGTATCAAAATTAACTAATCTTAAGTTAAGCTACATTAATTTACCTTATATGGCAATCAAAATATTAACTTTAGAATTAGTTTCAAATGACAACACGATTCTCTTGACTATTCTATTGAATTATAAATATTATCCTCGGTTACTGTAAAATAATCCACCTATTGATTATAATTTCGACTTTACTTTGTATATATATGTACTAATATTATATAATTGCAAAAGTAACTGTGTCTGTCTGTTGCTCTTTCTTTAAATTTAGTATAAAGCAATCAACCGGAACAGAACTATTCTAAGTGACACTATTATTCGGTAGAATATCTGGTGAATGGATGGTACCTACCCAGCTTGCACAAAGCAAAGCAAGTAAAAAAGTACTATATGTATATTTTAATTTTTTTTTCTTCACAGCCGTATAATTCACATACTCATATAATACTAATAACATAATAACGCTTTAATTATATAGAAAACATATTCCTTGAATAATTTTTTTACATATTATCAAACTTTATATGATGTATCTTAAAAAAAATCAAGGATTACCCACACACTTACAAAAACACTTAAAATATTATTTTATTTAACGTAATAATACCTCCTATTCTACCACAAAATAGCAGTACTCAATCAAATATCAAGGGACATAAGAATATAATTCCTAAAAAGCACTATTAGACTAATCACGGTGATGTACCAACATTAACCAAATTAAATAAAAAAATTATAACGTAAATACGTAATATTTTTTTTTACATATTTTCATTCAAATCTTGTAAAATAGTTATTGTGGGTTTACGTATTGCTATAAATCTGATGAAAATTTCGTTTAAATGTTTATTATTTGTTACTAATAATAATACTATCATATCTTTGCATTATAATTTATCTTAACGTTTAAAGAAACGAAGCTAAGTCGAATCGAAAATATAAAAGTATTTAATTATATCAAAAACAAATACATAAAGTAATTTTCTCAAAAAAATAATAGTAATGATCATAAACATTCTCAAACAAACCCGTTTTATTTAAAAAATAACGCAACACTTTTTTTTAAACACTGTTTACAAGCACATCACAAGACACCAAAGTAATCATATTCACTAAATTCACAAAAACGGATTAAAGTATTTTCCGTTAGCCGTAAACTTTTCCATGGTATCGACATACGTGGTCGCGGTCTGAGAATTGAGAACCAACTGAAAACGCGTCACTGAAACGACGGGAAAAGCGTTTTTCCACCGTAGATTGAAACCCAGCGACGTTCTTTGACCAAAGCCACACAGACTTGAGAAATATATAATGAATAATTAAGCGAATCCGTTTATATATTATAGAATTAGGAATTATTTTGTATTCATAAACTTTTATTTTACTTCTCCGGTTAGTTTTGGGCTCACTCTGTAAAAATTTGCACACCAGAACTTTGTTACCTGTTAGCATACATTTATTTATAGTAATAATAATAAAAAATATAAATAAATATTGGACAACATCACATACATTGCTCTGATCCCAATGTAAGTAGCTAAAGTACTTGTGTTATGGAAAATCAGAAATAACGACGGTACCACAAACACCCAGACCCATGGTAACCTAGAAAAGTAATGAACTTTTTCTACATCGACTTGACCGGGAATCGAACCCGAGTCTTCGGAGTGGCGTACCCATGAAAACCGGTGTACACACTACTCGACCACGGAGGTCGTGCGAGGTTATTTATTTGTTAGTAATTCGTGAAGTTTTTTTTTATCAATTTAAGTAAAGTGGTTTCCGCTACAATTTTAAATAATGAATTCAATAAACTGAGAGTAAAACTTGTTACGGTACAACGTAAGTCGGTCGTTGAGCTATAATGGCTCAACAGCTAAGTTGATAGCATGCAGACCAAATGGCACCTAGATACATTTTATGTTTATTTTGACGGCGCTGGCGCTGTTTATCTAAAACAGCGGTGGCGAAACGCTTTCAAAATTCGTGTACGAATATATTTTACAAACAATACCGTCAGCAGACGTCCTGCTTAACCATTTTATATACCCTTCTCCGAAATGTCTTGTATATTTTGGTATAACTTTTTTTACGTATATTATTTTAGTAGTTAAGTACGTATTATAAAAAACACATCTTTATTACATTAGCAGCCTGTAAATTTCCCACTACTGGGCTAAGGCCTCCTCTCCCTTTGAGGAAAAGGTGTAGGCATATTCCACCACGCTGCTCCAATGCGGGTTGGTGGAATACACATGTGGCAGAATTTCGTTGAAATTAGACACATGCAGGTTTTCTCACGATGTTTTCCTTCACCGCCAAGCACGAGATGAATTATAAGCCCAAATTAATCACATCAAAATTCAGTGGTGCCTGCCTGGGTTTGAACTCGAAATCATTGGTTAAGATGCACGCGTTCTATCCACTGGGCCTTCCGGCTCTTCTTCTTAATATTTTGTTTTTCTTTTCGTTGAATGTTTGGTGTGGATAAATAGATAGAAAGATAGATAGTTTTGTATTGTACACCAAACATAATAAGTTCAGAATTACTTATCATAATAGTTCGTTGGTGTAATAAAGTGACCTCATCGCTACATAAAGATTTCTTCGAGACAATGAATGAGACAGGCTGAATTATTTATTATAAATACTAATCTATTTTATTGTATAAAAATGAACCCCTACTTCCCATGGTCACGCTATAACTTGAGACCGACTGCGGATTACATTTATCTTAATACGGCAGTAGATGATTCTTACGGTAAGAAAAATGCGCAGAAAATTGGAAATGTTCTGGAAATTATTGGAAACGAAATGTCTCCGAAACTATACGTCCTGACTTGACATTTAGAATAGTTACTGGCATTGCGATGAAGACGTTGACTAAAAGGATTTTTATAGTAACTTTGTTAAAAATACGAATACCATTCAACTACCAAGGGGACAGTGTAGTACTCGAGTGCGCGAAGACGCAGGTGAATTCAGATAATCCGATGGGACGTCAATCCGACCGAAGCGAGTTCATAATCAACGGTCTTACGTTATCCGTGAAAGGGAAAGAGTATCAACACTGTCAACTTCTAAGCCTGCAGTCCGAGTCTAGGGGCAAAGGATTTTAATTACTAATCCGAAGAACAGGACACATACAAATAAATGGCTAAAATATAGTTGACGTAAATGATAAACTAGAGTAACGGGTTCAAACCCGAGCAAGTTCGACTAAATTATCATTTGCTGATTTCTTCGCACGAGTGTAATGCTACCACTAAATATACTACAGAATGCCTTAAAATGTTCACAGCTTTTCAGTCGTTAGACAATAAACCGCGATGTCCCTGCGTTTTAAATCTATAATATCTTCGAAAATATTCATTTAAATTACATGCTGTAAATTTCCATATTGATCTATATTAAATGCACAATGTAGTTAACGTACTTAATTGGATAAGGATAAATGCAGTATTGCTTGCAAAGCCATTATTTCTAGTAAAAAGAAAAGGATAAAAAACAGTTATTGTGGGTTATCCCTAAGAGATAGACATATACCATTGCGGACTTTTTTGAAGACCTTTGTAGGGTGTAACAATACTGTAGTACATTATTTTGATCTATCTCGTAGGGTTCAGCCAGCGTTTGCAATGTAAGCGCAAAAAATGTATTTATGTACGACATCACATCAGAAACCTCTAAAATTATCAGTGTCTATATTGTGCATATATTATACATATAAACCTTCCTTTTTAATCAATCTATCTATTAAAAAAAACCGCATCAAGATCCGTTGTGTTATTTTAGAGATCTAAGCATACAGAGAAACAGACAGCGGTAAGCGACTTTGTTTTATAATATGTAATTATTTATAATTCATCTCATACTTAGAGGTGACAGTAAACATACTTGAGTCATCATGAGCGTTATTTATACCGGCAATATTAGCCACCGGGTCACAGAATTATTCTAGTGTACAAGATGGAAATGACGATCACACTGGGTCAATCGTAGTTCCACGAACTAGACGTAGATCGAATCCATTGTAATTTGCGATAGTTTGTGCAACCGGAGTCAGCTTCGATGCACTTCTAATAATTTCAATTCACATGAAGTATCACTGTAAAGTAATTAACGGGAATGCAAATTCAAGTATTTATTCTTATTAATTCAATTAGTTAACTGCTTGATCAATTGAAATAAAACAGTTTAAAATTAATACATAACAATACACGACGTAAACTGCTGTGCTCGCTTTAAATAAATTTTCGAGTACAATCTTTCCTTGTTTTTTTTTTTATAAAAAATGCTTAAAACAAAGTGTCAGGCTTTGTGTTAGTCCGTCTGGGTAGGTGCCGACGCATCAGATGTTCTACCGCCAAATAGCAATACTCAGTATTGTTGTGTTCCGGTTTGAAAGGTCAGTGAGTCAGTGTAACTACAGACACAAAGGACATAGCAGTGTTGTAAGGAATGGTTAATATATCCTAAAGCGCCATTGTCTATGGGTGATGGTGACCACTTACCATCAAGTGGCCCATTTGCTCATCCGCCTACCTTTATCATAAAAAAAATACTATCTGTGCAGACGAAAATTAAATAAAGAGTTATAATATTAGAGTGTAAATTATGTTACAGCTGCATGCTTTATTCTCTCATTCTCATTATCCAATGAACGGCAATCACAGTTAGATTCGCGTGACAAAGACTCGGAATTTATAAACTCGTATGTTTGAAGTTATGATTTTTCATGACACATAAAAATATTAATTGACAACTCTTTCGTAATAAAATTATTTGTATCCATATTTCTACATAAGTAAAAATATGGAATATAAATAACGCTGTATCCAATACATTTTACAAAAATTGATATTAAAATGCCAATCCGCATTTATTTTATGGCATAAAAATTCTAAATTTAGATACTTGGAATAAATAACTAAATACGTGATTATACTACTACTATATAAACCTTCGGCTTTACTTGCCCAAAATTTATAAAACTACCTATAGCACATTAACGGTCATCCCTCATTTTATCCTCTCGATGGATGATTTAAAAAAAGTAACCTAGTCCCTCCCCGGGACTCAAACTGTCTCCATACGAAATTTCATCTAAATCGGTTAAAAAGAAGCTAAATTTATGAATTACTCGCGAGCAATAAGATATTTATTAACATGTATGCTTTGGTTTAGTCCTGCGTTCGGAATTAACAAATTTTACCCCTTCTCCTTTGGGGGCTACCAGCTAGCAAGCGTGCCACATCATTCAATGTTGACCTGCGCTACAGAGGACGAGATTAATTACAAACATAAATCCTTTAATTAAACAGAAAACTTATTAGGCCTTGATACTAGCTAACGAATTTATAATGTTCTGTTTAATGTTTTGTAACCTCAGCATTATGACGGAAATACCATGATCAAGCAAATCGATATCCAGATTCCTATCAACACATATTGGAGCAGCTTGGTAAAGTAAGCCCTAAATCTAGGGCTTTCTTAGACCACCCGGAAACCTAGAGGTCTTATCTATTTGAAAGTAAAAAAGCTGACAGAGTACTTTTTAGGTATTTTTTAGGGTTCCGTACCGCTTAAGAAAAAAAGGAACCCTTATTCACTTCTTAGTCCGTTTGTCTGTCAGTCCTTTGGTATGTCTATCTGTTGGCCTGTCTATCTGTCTAAAACTTCTCTTCCAGAGGTAAAGTACTTTACTTTTTATAATCCGCCGATCTTTATATTATTTTTTCTAAATAAATAGCATGTAGAAATTTGTAGATCCCTCAAACACATTTTTCATTGAACAACTTTAAAGAACGTTTCCAATATGTTTAAGAATGTTTCCAATAACTTACCTCGAAAACTGTCGAACAAGCTTCCTTTAACTTCACTTGTTGGTATTTGTGGCTAAATCTTGGAACTGAATTTTAAACGAGTTCCACCCAGTTCGATCTAGAGTTTTACACATATTTTCAGTGCTGGTGACATAACAACTTAATAAATTAAATATGATGGTTTTTAGTAAATGAACAAATATCTTTTTAAAGACATTTAATTTGAAAACTCATTATACTAGCCAGTTCTTAGTCGACATATTGTTCAACATATATGACGAGTTTCAGATTCCGATTCCCTGGATTCAAAGCCCAGATGAGTTACTGTGTTTGTCACTCAAAAATTCACAGTTACAGCCTGGATCTACAATTTAGTAGTTTATATACTTTCCTGCTTAGAAAAGAACGTAAAGCCGTTGGTCGTACACCATCGGGTTATGAGAGTAAGGAAATAGAGAGTTCGGCGCCTACCCTCATTAACAAAACGTGAAACGGCCGACAGTTGATTCACAGGCAATATAAAAGAAGGAACATGCCAACTAGAGGGAGACTCTCTTGTCAGCGCTCGGCAGGTGCATATATTGTAAAGTGAGCCTATATGTATGTAATATGTCATACGTAGTTCGCTTGTCTCGCTGGAGATCAGTTACCGAAACAAATTCGTTCAGAAGGATATAATAAAATCTGTATAAAAGAAAATTTCATTAATATTTTATTATATACAAAATTTGCTATGAGAGTAAACTCATATCAATTTAGATAATACTAGTACATGTGTACATACATGCAAATAGTTAATTCACTAAATACCTACTAAAGTAAAACCTTCTTATAACCGTTATAAAGAAATGGGCGAAACGAGCAAAAATGTTTTAATTTTTAATCGGACGTTTCTGGCGTATGACATTCTTTAGTGTGAAAATTATAAGTCTCCTTATAAGAATACTAGAATAATCTCCAAAAAGAAAATATCAAGTATATTCTGCAAAAACTCGTGGAAAAGAACCATCATCTTTTTTCAATATACCTACTTGAAAAAATTGACTGAAACTGAAATTAGTTGTGCGAAGCAGCGTACCGCCGGGTTTTATATATGAGACCAATTTGTTTTTATGGGTAACAAGAGTGCCACTTAGTGGTAATTGGTCACCACGACCATTTACATTAATATTACAAGACGTAACTTTGCCAATGTTGTGCCAACCGGCTGTTATATTACAAAAGTTTACATTCGAAACATTGTGACAAGGGTACACGACATAGACCGCTCATTTATTTTTCTTTGAGGTTTTAAATCTCTCGTTACTTAGATATTTTACCAAAAAAACTCTGAACGTTGTTATTTAACTAAGTAAGTTAATTACAGACTTTTGCTTGCGAAATATATTTTTTTTATGCGGCTTCGTGCAAGCCACACTCATTCATCATAAAATCGTATTCTACCGTCAAACAGCAGTATTTAATATAATTGTTGTGTATGTTAGTTGTTGTATGTGTTTCTATTTGAAGGGTGACTGAAGTAAGTGTTGGTTTCTGGTAGACGGGTTGATTACCCGATTTCAGTAGTCTCCCCTGTCCATAAATAAGCATTGGCTAAGTCGACACAGTGGCTAATACAAATGAACCTTATATAGAGTGCGTATTTGTAGCGCATCAGGAATGTTCACAGCAGTGTGAGTTGACTGTTTATATACTACTAGTGGGTCTCTCGCGAAACGCGTTTATTCAAAAGATTTTATAGGAAATTCGAAACCTATGACCGGTTTTGTTTTGATTTAATTTCATTGTAAACTGCAAGTCGCTCAGATAAGCGACTTGCAGTTTACAAGCCAAATGATGGTATCTCTTTTAAATGAAATTTTGAATATCAAATAGTATATATGTACATTCGTTCTGTTAGAATATTTAAATTTTCATTTTTCTTATACAGCCTTAGTAAAACTCTCTAACCGATCTCAAAAATTAATTTAATAAATTGCAATCATTAGCAGCCCGTAAATGTCCCACTGCTAGGATAAAGGCCTCCTCTCCTTTGAGGAGAAGGTTTGGAGCATATTCCACCACGCTGCTCCAATGCGGGTTGGCGGAATACACATGTGGCAGAATTTCGTTGAAATTAGACACATGCAGGTTTCCTCACAATGTTTTCCTTCACCGCCGAGCACGAGATGAATTATAAACACAAATTAAGCACATGAAATTTCAGTGGTGCCTGCCTGGGTTTGAACCCGAAAGCATCGGTTAAGATGCACGCGTTCTAACCACTGGGCCATCCAATGTAATCAATGCCTCTTTAATTTTCTGCACATCTACGACTAGAGCTCTTCAAAACGAGACTACAACCATTTTTTATATGCAGCCATAGTCCCATAATCACTGGGACAAAAATTGGCTTACGCTATTAATATATAAGATCACTAGCGACCCGCCCCCGCAGAATGGCTTACAACGTTCACAGCTTTTTTGTCATTAGACAATACAAACCGCTATCTGTAATATCTTCGAAAATATTTATTAATATTGACGACCTCCGTGGTCGGGTAGTGTGTACACCGGTTTTCATGGGTACGCCACTCCGTAGTCCCGGGTTCGATTCCCGGCCAAGTCGATAGAAAAAAGTTCATTAGTTTTCTATGTTGTCTTAGGTCTGGGTGTTTGTGGTACCGTCGTTACTTCTGATTTTCCATAACACAAGTGCTTTAGCTACTTACATTGGGATCAGAGTAATGTATGTGATGTTGTCCAATATTTATTTATTTATTACTTACAGTACCATTGTCTATGGGTGGTGGAGACCACTTGCCATCAGGTGAAACCATATGCTCGTCCACTAACCTTTACCAGAAAAAAACATCCAACTTCCATATACCGGGCTGTTGTTGAGAATTTTTCGATATAAAAACCCAATAACTTTTTATCAGCCATACCTTGAGTTCAAATCTAGGACCTCGGGATCTGCGGCTTTATATCTATCCACTAGACTATAATTAACTTCTAAGTCGTATGCTATAAGAGTATTATATAACTTAAACATTTGCAGTATCGTATAAATATTAAATAAGCAATAAAATGACGGAGACCAGATTATTTGTCCAGCCATTTAAATGATATTCTGCAACGCATATGACGTTATCACGTGAAGCCGTTATTTTGTATCGTTAAGCAATAACCGTTATTAATCTGTGATTGCTGGCAGGCTTTCTAGTTTTGGATAGTTTTTATATTTATCATGAATAAGTATTATATTCATATAAAATATACTTAAAAATCCAATGTTATATATTTAATGTTACGGGTCCCGTTCTGCCATCTTACATAGACCTGTGAATCTGTATATCTAATTTCAAAAAAATTTGAAATCTACTTATATATATTTTATTTTATTGAGTAGGTAGACTGGTGATAAAATTGGTCACCTTATGGTAAGTGGTCGCTACTGCCCATAACATTGGCACTACAAGAAAATGTCACCAAGACCTCACCAATCTTGGAAACTAAGCTGTTTTGTCCATTGTATTTGTAGTTTTGTTTTTTATGTAATAGGTGGCAAACGAGCAGGAGGCTCACCTGATGGAAAGTGACTACCACTGCCTCCAAAAAATCGGAGAGCAGCCTGGGCATCCCTGCTCAGATCGGTGTATGTCCTGAGCATGGATGTCAAGAGAGGGTTTCTCCACCGCAATCAACGATTCTAGTAAGTATCTGCTATTTGACGATAGAATATACGATAAGTAGGCGGCATTTACGCAGATAACACGAAGCAAACCACAAAGTGCAACTTTCTGTCAATACAATTAACAGTGACTCAATTACATGTGAAATAAAAGTTATACAAAATGACAAATAAAATTTAATTATTACCGTATTATTAAAAATCTTAATAATGGTTTCATTTTGTGATTAATAGTATTTATGTTTTTAAAAAACATCGACGAGCGACCGCTGACCTACTGAATTATTGCTAACCTTAATTAAAATACCCAGAAGACTAACAAATTAGTGAACTATAATAACGTGCAAAATAAACAATTACGCGACGGATGAAATTCGTTCGAGGAATCTTCATTACATTATATCAATGTAATTAGCACGAGCAAAATGTAGATTATATTTTTTCCTCTCTATCACCGCACAACGAAAGCTAATGAGCCTAGACACCTTAAATAAGGAGATATATCGGAAATTTTCATTTTAACGGAGAAACGGGAGGAGAATCTTTATACGAATTTTACCCAAAAAAATTACCGAAACAGTGTTCGTCCCGATTTGTATTTGGGTATAAATTGATATATAAAGAAATATAGTATAGAACATTCACTCATGAAGGCGCGCCCTTTTAAGTTAAAATTTAATTATTAATTAAACTTAACTAATATTAATTTGTAGTTTTTGCTATCCTTAATTTTAGTTGTCTCATGCACACTAAGGCACCTGACGTGAGTGAGTGATTAGACTCACTCACACTAACGCAGATAATAACTCCATGTGGAGGGGCGCGCCTTTGTTAGTAAATATATCTATAACAGAGTAAGAATCAAAGTGATCCGTTTGCCCGTATTGTGGTAATAGGTTTAACCGCTAGTTATCATGAACACATTGTTTTTTTTTTGCGATAGACTCAAATATTTAGTAATTTCTGTGAAAGATTTCGGTATGGGTGCAATTTGCATAGTATGGAAATGTAAATTTGAAAGACATAATAGTATTCTTTAATTTTTGACATTTATTTATTTATTTTATTTTGACTATAACAGAGTGGGATACAATAAAATTTTGCTGTTTTTTTTTGGATTATTTAAAGAGATGTACAAATTTTCCATACAAAGTTTTTGTGTATCTGTTATAGTTTGGGCACCATCCAATTGTAGAGCGTCCGGTCCGATAATTTTCTCTCCGACTACGTAGATATAATAATCTATATATCACAATTTGTAATATGATGTTCCTCGTGAACAAATTTGACCACGATTTTGGCTATTCTCGAGAGAAACCAACGACGAGGCATATTATATTGTACAAGTGAAAGAGTAACACTTATAGGGCTTTCGAGAAATAGGAGTATAAATTATACAGGAAAAGATTTTTTTTGTTATCTGTAGAGCTTGAGCCCATTGATTTTTAAGAAATATTAACCATTCCTTACATCGCCAAAGTATTGCTGTTTGGCGGTAGAATGTCTGAGAATATGTAATATACTATCTATTATATTTGGTGGTGGGGTGTTTCCCAAGATGTATATGTTACCTGAAAACCTATATAGGAGTATATTAGTAGGTATTATTCAAAAAAATGTTTAATACCAAATAAGATACATTGAAGAAAGTCTACCTATAAATTTATCGGCAATCAATGAGGAATCAATTACAATCAAAGAGATTCAAGTTTCAACGAGCCCTTGATAATTTTGAATGGAGATAATGCGTTCTGTGATAGCGTCAGTTATCCAAATCACAAAAGCATTTGTTCTTCCTCTTAAGATGTCATAGTAATAAACGTTAAATAAACTGCATCTAATGCTTCAAGGGTACAGACCCTATAAAGTTATAAAGTATATTGCCCCCTTGTATTTATAGTTAGGCAATACGAGTTTTTTTTCATGATATAGTTGTTAATTGGGCTTTGTGCAAACCTATCTGGATTTTGACTACACGCTCATCACATAGTTTAGTGCCAAACCGCAATACTTATTATTGCTGTGCCAGTGTTACTTAACATAACGTCAGTTCTCAGGTTTGGTGCCGTATTGACCACGAAAGTAATGGTTAATGTTTCTTACGACACCGAAGTCTATGGGGAGTCGTGACCATTTACCATCAGTTGGTCAATTTGCACGTTAACTTATCTATTTTAGAAAAAAAAAATTGTCACGACCACTCTTTGCTAAATATCTATGACAGACCCTTGCATCACCAGATTAGAATGTTACCTTAAAACTAGTCAAGTATAAGTCGCAATTAGAGGATTTCGTAAGTCAGAAAATTGTTAACCTAACCTAAAACGATTAACCTGTAAATTTCTGCGATAACTTACAGGTTTCTGCCCAAACATCAGGTACTGTAGTTGAAACAATATCCATGATCTACAAACTGTGATACACAGGACAGGCAAGGGCTAAAATTTAAACACAATAACCAAAAAAAAGGGGATTTTTTTATTATCTATTCAATTGTATTTATTCCATTCATTTGATATACGTAAATGTCTACAAGATACTACTAAACGCAGCTCCTAAATTGAACAAAGCCTTCATTGATTTGCGAACAATAGACATTCAAGTATTAATGATAGTAATAGAATGAAACATGGAGTTAAACTGTCTTGCTGAAATATGGCGCGATAGAACACAATGGACTTATACGTCTGTGCATCTCTCTTGCACGTATTACATTTTGTATTTAGATAGTACTATGTCTCTTCTTACTTCCACATAATGATTTTAATTAAAACTTACAAGCAGACATTGATAAAGAGGTCGTATTCATTTATGAAGAATAAATGTTTGGGGTAAAGATCATTAATTTATTCAATATAATACAAAGTTCAATTTTAATAAAATATAATCAAATCAAAATCAAAATTTTCTAAAAAGCAGGCTCATAAAAGCACGTTTGAATTGAAGTGAAGCTACTCCCGCTGCGGACAGTAGATTCTACGGAACGTAATCCGCAAGAAACTCAGTAATAACACTTTTTCACCATTTCAATCACAGAGTATGTAAATAAATATTTTAAACATATTAGCAGTTTTAACCGAGAAATATTAAAAAACCTAAACCGGCTAAAACTGCTTCTATATGATTTTTAATTTTACATTTAAATATTGAAAAATACGTAGCACTACATAATATTTAGGGAAACTGCGCTATAACTTTCATCCAAAGATGAATTCGATAGATTATAAGAAAATTATCTATTCTTATGACTGTAATAAATTTATTCGCCGTAGACTTTAAAGGTCTTTTGAATGGTAGTATTTTTTTTAAACATAGTAGACTAAGAGAAAAACCTAATGAGAGTTGCATTTTATAATAATTAAATTACATATGAAAAATGAAAGTCTTGAAATAACTTGTCAATGTGACAAAATAAATCGACTAAAATTCTAAATTAGTATTATCCGCATTTATTTATTTATTTATTTATCTATTAAGGCAAACACAACAGGTTACAATCACATAGAGAATATTTCTTAAACATTAATAGTGTCGAACAGATTATAACCCTAAGGGTGCATGCACACCATGACGGGATTGCCAATTATTACAGTTAACAAATTCCAATACAGGGGATAACTATGTATTAGTACTAAACAATAACAACAGTAGGAATATCAAGAACATAATAAAATTAAATTACATGGACTAAACAAAAAAGACAAAAATAAAATATTAAAATTGATATTCAATGAAGTTACACGAATTAAATTTACAAGAAGAAAATAAATAAATGCTATAATAAACAATTTTGGTTTGAATGAAACCTCCAAGATAGTCTATTTCCAAATCTCATCACGACTCATACTGATGATATACAAGATGATTTTATGTTTATTCAAAATCAGATTAAAAATAGCTCTTGTACATACATTTAAAACGTAAATTATCAAGATTAAGTTTTAAAAAAATTCACTGTTATTAAGATACTACCCAGATCCTTCAGTCATCGAACTCAGAAGGTTCTTATCGAATTTATGCTTTATTTTATGCTTGAAAATATATATATTTTTCATTTATTTTATTTTTTTTCTTTAATTTTTAGCATGTATCTGGTATCCTCTGTCATCTATTACATAACGTGCTTTATCTTTTAATATTTTATCAGAAATAGCTTCGAGCTTAATAAAATTTGAACAATTAAAATGACGTTTTTTGACAATAAATATATGGTGTACAAGTTCTTTGCCGTAATCATAAGCCAAGTTCATGGACCGGTCTTTCATAGGAATCGCTTAGTCATAAACTCATTACTTAACCAGAATTGTCTAATTTCGAACAAGAATGTTGACGTGAATTGAAACAAAACTTTAATTACAATGCGGAACTGCGGTAAAATGACGTAGCGTGAATCTGTAGGAAAACATCACTAATTAGGCAAACGAACTCATTAGTTGGATAATCATTTTTTCCTTGAAGCATGCATTTGTATTTGCATCTTTCATAGTTTGACTATGTCTACGTTTTGTGACCTAACCAGTGTTATCGTCTACATAATTTCTTAAGAGTTACGAGCGTAACGGTATGGTAGTTTTTATTGTTTTTTTTTCGTTATTTATGCTTTAGGTCGGGCGCTGTAATAAAAGTTAACCATTCCTTACATCGCCAATGCGCTAACCTTGGCAGCTTGGTAATTTAAACTAACTCACACATATGTTTGGGCATTTTGAATGCTCCTTTGGGAACCATTAACTTATCAGCTATTTTATTGGCAAACAGTGCTAAAATTGTATCAATTAGTTGTGAAGAGCCGAGATGGCCCAGTGGTTAGAACGCGTGCATCTTAAGCGATGATTTCGGGTACAGGCAGGTTACCACTGAATTTTCATGTGCTTAATTTGTGTTTATAATTTATCTCGTGCTCGGCGGTGAAGGAAAACATCGTGAGGAAACCTGCATGTGTCTAATTTCAACGAAATTCTGCCACATGTGTATTCCACCAACACGCATTGGAGCAGCGTGGTGGAATATGCTCCAAACCTTCTCCTCAAAGGGAGAGGAGGCCTTTAGCCCAGCAGTGGGAAAATTTACAGGCTGCTAATGCTAATGCTAATGTTGTGAAGGGCGAGAGAACCAGCATCATTACTGATAGAATACGTCGTTGTTAGATCGTCGATTTTTCAAGAAATATTTTATATTTCTTAGTTTTTCAATGAACAGTCGCCCATTCACGTTTGCTAATTAGCTTTCCTCTTCGAAGCTTTACATCAGATTTGTTTTATTTGATAACGTTACAGACTACAAAAACCTTTATTTATATATACAGCCTAGTTCGTCGGTTATCCAATGGCACCGTAAACAAATTTAAACATTATCCACGGGAACAGAGATTTTATGCCCCTTATTCCACTCCATTCCACACTGGCTCACTCACCCTTCAAATCAGAGCATAGCCTAGCTAAGTATTACTACTTTGCCTACCCAGACGGGTTTACACGAAGCCCTACCAACAATAGATTTTTATAAATCGGTTTGGTGTAAATATTAGATTATACATCTTTGACCGCGACTTCGCTCGCGTCAGCAAAAGCTAATAATATTAATAAAACAAAACATTTAATAAGTAATATTAGTTTGCCTTACCCTGTTTATGATGATGAGGGTCGATTACGTCGCCCGATCGCTTATTTGCGTTCGTCCTACGTTTTACGACCGTCTGTGTCAATCGATATTCTTGTACAAACGTGTTTGTAGCAAATCAATGGCGCCCTTGGATCATGAACCAGCTTAAATCATCATTAATCGTCAAATATATATGTATATCCTTTATTAATTGTTTGTCACAGTAAACATATGAATAATTAAATCATGTAGGTACATGATCTATAAGCAATTAAATTATATTTGAGAAAATTAAATTAATTATATTCAAAGTACAATGAACCTGTGCTTGTGTCGCTTTATTTATAATGTTATATATCTTATAACCTTCCAAAATGTATACATATTACGATACGTAAAACTATCATTATATCATATTTATTTCTTAAAATAAACTTTAAACGTGTTTCTTAGAAAATATTAAATTGTTCGCGAGTGTATTAAGGACATTATCTAACACTGATTGTAGCCCGCGGTTTAGCTCGCGTGCGGTTTTATGTCCGTCATGACGCACAAAAAGTATATCTTTCGTTCGAGTTCGAGGTTGCTTCGAGGTTCAAAGGTTGTGCCGTGAAAGAACAGCAGACCAACAGAGTTACTTTCAAATTTATAATATCGTATGGAATATATTGTGTAAATCCTTATTTAAGTAAATAATGTTACATATACATAGCCCATAATCTGGTACATGTATGATTCCTAGCGATGTTTTCTTTCACCACCGAGCACGAAATTTAATATAAACACAAATTATCATCATGAAAACTTACTGCTTGCCCGGATTTAAAATCGCAATTTTCAGTTAAATGAAAAATAAATACGAAAATACTGAACTCTAATATAAATTATGAAAACGCTGAAAAATGTTCAACACTTTTTTATACGTTTAGAGGCGGTATACGAATAATGTAATATTAAAAATATAAGTCTGTTATTATTCTACTAAAGGTGATGATTATTAAAGCGAGACAATTGTATTGTATCAAAAAACCCAAAACTCTAGTTAAAAAAGACGCAAAGGTCCGCCAAGATCTTATTCGCGCAACCCGTTGGTTTTAAATCCAGACCCGCTGAATCGTAATATTTTATATCATACTGAAATTCAAATCAAATTGCTGTAAAAATGCAATTCCATTCATCTACTATGCGCTCGCTCAGTACACATAACTCCGATAGTAAACAATAATTTCAATTTCTTATTTCACATATTAGCTTTTTATAGTTCGTTGACCTATGATAGTATCTCAGGGACTTTTAGTTACTGCAGTCATGGTGGACTCGCTCAAATGTAAATGCTCTCGTCGAAATAATAATAATAAACTAACTAGCAAATTATATCAAAATTAACAGCAACATCAGTAACCGACTCTCACAAAATTTAATAAAATATTAAATATTTGATTTATTTAAATGATTATAATTACTCTAGACTTACTAGAGATAAATATAATCATTAACATATATTATATTTTTATACTGTTAGTTTGTAAATCAATCTTGCAACATAAAAAAAAATATGAATTTGTTCAAATTAATATAGGTAATAAACGACTGCTGTATTTTTTTTTATCGTAATAAATAATAGTACGTAACCCTTATCAAGCGACTCGCACTTAGCCGATTTATTTATGATATTTTGTTACAGCGCTGAACGAACAACATCACAAAAATTGAAAACGGGTTTTTAAGCGAACGAGTGCATAAAATAAATTTAAAATAATCCAAACTTTTACAATGTATTGAAAAATATTCATAGAATATTCGTATGTTGCGTTAGACTCAGGGTCAGCAAATACGGTGCAGTTGGAATATGTAATCTTCTACGAGATGAACCCGCTTGAACCGAAGGCTGATAATTGCATTGAGGACGTTCAAGCACTCGGATCTTTTAGTATCTAAGTGGCTAGATCGGGAGATCTCGTAACTACTTGAAATTGCTCTGGGACTTGGTGAAATAGATATTTCTAAATGCAGACGTATCTATTTAAATGTTGTATGGACCTGGAGGATTAATTTACTTTAATAAAGCCACCGATCTACGTAAAAGAGTTGATATATTTTATTATATATTATCGCCCTGCATGCCTCATAATTTTTTTAAGTCGTGTTTGCTAACTGACAAATGACGCACCCGATGCTGAATGGTCATCACATATTTAACCATTCCTTACATCACCAATACACTGACCTTGGGAACTAAGATGTTATATCCCTTGTGCCTGTAGTTACACTTGCTCACTCACCCTTCAAACCGATACACAACAATACTGTGTATTACTGCTTAGCGGTAGAATATATTAATATGACGAGTGGGTGGTACTAACCCAAGCGGGCTGGCACGAAGCACTATCGTCAAGTAAAAATATCTTATTTTTAATGTAAAAATTATTCTTTTTCTTTATATAGTTGTTAATATTCCACGTATTGCGTAATGCGTAAATAGCACTTAACCATATATTTATGATGATGAAGAACTAGGAAAACGTCGATATCGAGGTCCTTATGATAAAATAAAACATAAATAATATTTATATTAGTACATATATAAATAAAACCAGCAATGTCATGTACATTACTAATTTTAACGAATTAATACTGTAGTTATTACTGTCGTGAGATGTGTTTTTTTTATTCTGTTGTAACGCCTCAAATCGGGTTCAACATAGACCGTCACGCAATTAAGAATATTTTAAAAATTAAACAAAAATCGGAGAATTCATATACTCGGCCGCGGTCCTCTATCCTGTCAGCTTCATCAAGTCATCGGTCCGCCTGACCGAGCAGGGCGCTTCTACACTTATATACAATTTGAGTATTATGTATCTCTTAAAACATATCATATTAAAACCGTATGCACGTTACGTACGCTCGTTATAGATATGCCAATCGGATAAGAAATGATCTTAATATAACGTTTTTATATGCCATTAATAACTAATATTTAGTAAGTAGTAAGATTTCTTTAACTTTTCTTTTTACACTGCTGTACATTCTGAATTCATAATTATAATAAAATTCGTACAAAGTTAAGCTCCTTCAGGAAAATATTTACCCATTTTATTAAACCATATATTTTTGTACAAACCTCGATGAATCCTCGTTAAGATCTCGACTTACACTTAAGATATTTTTCTCCTCGATGGAACGGAAGCTGATTTTTTTTGTCCGTGGCATAACTCGCAGTTGACATACTTTTTTTTTAATTAAATGAAATTCAGCTGTGACTTCTTGTGAAAATAATAAATCGTGTTATTATTTTATGAATTCAAATAATCTTTAATAGACTAGAGGACATTACAAGATAATTTGTGAGTTCATGTATGATAGCAAATCTTGACATGAAATAATCACCTCCAGAACTCCTGAAGTCCGTTTTAGTTTTTAATTTGACAATTATATTTTTTATCAAATTCTAATTAAAATTACTCGAATGCTAAAATATATTCCATAAAAAAATAATTAACCATTTTAAATAAATAATTTACAACGATTCACAAATTATTTAATTTCAAATTAAAATGTAACTTACATTAGTTTCGATTCCAGTATATAGTTCATAGAAGACGTATTAAACGGTTGACGAAATCTCTTGAGTGGTAACATCAAAGTATAAATATATGAGAAAAAGATGATACAGATACACGTTTCGAGAGTTCAATGCCTTATGGCTGATATACGCTCGAAATATGATGAGCCCGGTCGAGAATAAAGAGCAAAGGAAGTAAGAAACGAATTCGAAAACCAATACTTAATTTAGTCGTATAATATTGAAAGTTGACGGAGGATAGTAAGCTATTTTGGAACTTATATCCCTTGACATTATTATTAAATTTTTATTGAATCTCGCATATCAACAAAGGCCACTTTCTGACTTTTCACGATTGAGTTCTAAGTTGATTTTCAAGTTTATTCTTACTGATTAGCTAGTTGTAAAAATGGTTAAGCCTAACTTACTAATAAATATAAGCAATACCGATACGTATTAAGAAAAGTTTTCCGAACGTAGTTTGAGTTAAGTATTCTTCCTACAAGACATGCCTACCTGTCGTGTACATTTACGCTTATTGTATATCATGGTTCATACCTGACAAGCTCGCTTTATTATTGATACTATGAATATAAATAATATGAAGATAAAGAATACTCAACAAGAATAAAGTAATAAAAATGAATCAAAATTGCTTGTCAGAGTTACCATTTGTCGGATTTAACTTTTGTACGATATTGTGTAAGGTTATGTAGTTACAACGTTCGAAAATCTTAGATTTGTATATAGAAGAAAAAAAAGTGGCAGCGCGGCGAGCGTGGTGGGGTTTTGGAAACTCAAAACGTACAATTGTTTTTAAGTGAGCAAATTTTCTAATTGAGATGTCCATTACAATAGTTGCAGATGCAGTGTATCCAATCTGTCGAGAGCCGAGGCGGCCCCGTGATTAGAACACGAATATCTTAACCGACGATTGCGGGTTCAAGCTCGGGCAGGCACTACTAAATTTTCATGTGCTTAATTTGTGTTTGTAACTCATCTCGTGCTCGGCGGCGAAGGAAAACATCGTGGGAAAACCAGCATATGTCTAATTTCAACGAAATTCTGACACATGAATCCAACCCGCAATGGAGCAGCGTGGCGGAATATGCTCCTAACCTTCTTCTCAAAGAGGTAGGAGGCCTTAGCCCAGAAGAGGTAAATTTACAGACTGTACTGTATACAATTTGGTGTACGGCGTAACGGATACAGAGCTAGTCAGTTGGTTCACTCTATTTTGTCGTTTTCATTAAACGTATTATTTAACTACGGAATTCGTTAATCGATGTATCTAGTCTGCTATCTAACTGCTCAATTTTATTATCATTATTATACATCACCATCAGTATTAAAGTAAAAGATTTAGACATATGTCACGATAGTCGACCTCAATTCATTCGAAAAATAAAGAATTTCATTTGTGCCCAATTCTAATCATATGGTTTATCTTATTATTTATTATATAATAGCTTAAAAAATATATTGTAGTTCATATTTTTAATTATTATGCTTATGTTTAATTCATATTTTCAATAATTACATTGTGTAATATGATAATGCATGGTGAGACTACCTGTAAGTAGAAGAACTTTTGCCTTGATAGTTTTTAAATGTAATTTATTATTTATTTTGGATGTGATATTGTATCTATTGTTGGTTGTCCTAATGAAAATAAAATGAAATTAATTTTTAATGATTTTATCTCGGGTTATATAAGAACGTCAGAAAATCTAAAGTAATTAATTAATTGATGTTGAATGAAACGCAATTAGTCGTATATTCAGGTGTCATGTGACGTTAATCCTTAATCAAACCGGTCGTACTTCATCGTATTCATCCTAAGAATAGAAAACCCTTTGGGTATGATACGTGTAGATTGGTTCATTTAAACTCAGCCAAACTAGTTACTACTAAATACTTAGTATTGATAACTTTGAAAGCTAAGTAAGCCAGTGTAGCGACAGGCACAAGGAGAATATCTCAAGGATTTGTTTGATATTTATTACAGCGCCAATATCTGGTGGTGAACACTTCCTATCACTACCACCCATCGATATTGGCCAGACAGTACATCCAGACGGCTCCATACAAAGTTCTATCTCTGATGAACATAGTATTTTTCTCATTCACTGTGACATTTCTTTTTCCTCCATTCTGTTCTAAGTTCTAATCCACCCCGTATTAACAGAAATCTACATAATACAACGTAATTTGAAACGATGTTTGTATTTGAAGCTGATTTACGTGCGCAACATAAACTTGATTTATTTCATGCAATTTAAATGTACAGTATTTAAAAAAAAAATTAAGAAAAAACGATGGATGCAATTAGTATAGCGAAAGACTGTAAACTAACCACGATTAAAATGAAGGCTGCTCTCTTTTAAGCGTATTTGCAGCCTTTGTCACCACGCTTCATCATACGATTTGGTGGAACAAGTCCATCTGAAAAGACATTCAATCAAAACTTGATTCAACCGCCTTAAACCTTTTGTCGAGAACGATTGTGATAGATCGTCAACCATTTTTTTTTATATTTGCAATAAAGATCACTTTTATTATCTAATTTGATCTGCAAACACGTATTATATAATCAGTTTATGTCAGTTTATGTATTTTTTTCGTTCTTAATGACTACAATATACAATTAATTAATAATGTATATAATTAATTTGACGTAAAAAAAAAAGTCCCGCTGAGTTTCTTTCGCCGGTTCTTCTCAGGTCAGGGTGTTTTCTTTTTCCGAACCGGTGGTAGTGTTTAATTTGACCATCAATAAGAAAGTGTAATATTGAATAAAGGAATTTGAGTTTGAATTTTGAGTTTGAGTTTTGAGTTTGATAGTTTTAAATTCAATTAAATCCAGTAACATGACGATTTGAAAGCGCTGTAAAAAAGTCTACTTTAGTTAATAATATTTTCATTTTATTTTGTCTACAACACCATTCAATATTTGCGCTCACGCTCACTTTCGCTTTTCGCTTTTTTTTCTGGCTTTTATTTGTGCCAAAAAGGCACAGATTATTTCGCCAATGTCACGTGCGAAATTTTTAATTGTTTGAACTAACTGTCAAGCGATTGTAAGCTACCCGAAAATTACAAAAAAAATTGCAAGTAATATTATTTCAAATAAATAATTTAGAGAAAAAATATATTATGGAAAAAAAATATTTATTTATATTTTACAAGGTCATCCATCTAAAGTGTACGATAGAATAAGGGTCGACATTAAATATTTATATTGAAAGACAAACAATAACTGCGTATGTATTTTAGCAAATTTTCATTACAATCGTTTTAATGATGGAGGAACGCTTAAAGGTCAAATATACAATCACTCATTTTTATTTATATTGATTACTATACGAAGCCGAGATGGCTCAGTGGTTAGAACGCGTGCATCTTAACTGATGATTACGGGTTCAAACTAAGGCAAGCAGCACTGTATCTTCGTGTGCTTAATTTCTGTTTGTAATTCATCTCGTACGTGCGCTTTGAAGAAAATTGTGAGGAAACCTGCATGTGTCTAATTTCAACAATAATTTCTGTCATGTGTAGGTCTGCATTACATCTTATCAAAAGTGGGAGGAGGCCTTAGTCCATCAATGGGACATTTACAGGCTGTTACTGTACCATACAAACCATAAGGATTCATAATAATATTTTTATTCAACATTATCATATACGTAATTTATTGATAAATATTCGAAGTGCTTCCGGAATATGAATGCACTCAATTAATGTAGAGGAACAAAAAATGGGAGCATTGCCCAACTGCAGATTAAACATAGTAAAGTGGACAGTTGCATCGGAGCCAGAACTACATATTTGGAAAGAGCTGAAAGTTAACATCTGTGCCAAAACAACAAGAATAATTATCGGAATGGATTTAAGAATGGCAATAGAACGATTAGAGGTTTTCAGGAAACATTTATTTCGTAAGAGACTAAGAATTCGAGGACTAGGTTCTGTCTCGAGTCCTAGAATTATTTCAGCCATTTTAAATTTTACTTTTATCACAAGCTTTAAATGATATAAAATTAAGTACATGAATGTCCCACTGCGAAAGTAAGCAAGCAGCAATCAAAAGGGCTGTCAACATTCTCCTCCATTCGACATCATGTTTGTTGCCATTTTCCTAATATGCATAAGATATATGATTAACACTAATTAAGTACATAAAAGTCTGTGGTCTCAACGAGGTTTAATCCCGAGAACGTTAAAATCCACGTGTTCTTTAAACTGGGTCAGCTGGCTCTTGATATAAAATGATTCAATTTCAGAAAAAAACCTCTCAAAGTGTTTAAGTGTGAACTAATTGGAACATCAGTGTAAATAGATTAGTGTATAGCTTTATATATCCTTCTCACTCCTCACTTCTCTATCCTTCTCACTCCTGCTTTTTGAGTAAAACATTTTTACGCAATTTAATAGAACTAATTATTATATGTACACCTTAGCTCCTTGTAGTTAATAATTGCATGTATGGTAAATTAAATTGTAAATGAAAATATAAAACAATAAAGCGAATAAGAAATAGGAGTAAAGCGTGAACCGATTAGATGTATGGACCATTATAGCAAGTGTTAGTGTCCGGTCCGTTACAGACTAACAAATCATAGCGCCCGACACTCACGTTTTCAAAGGCTCTCTATCACGAACAAAATAATCTCTTCGTTAATAATCAGTTGACACTTTCACGGTTTTCTACCCTGACATCAATTAACATAAAGTGAATCATGAAAAATCTATTTAAAGAATATTCACGTTAGGTTAATAAAACTAATGCATTCAGCTTGCAGAGGGGCGATACGATGATTTAATATGAATAAATATATAAGAAGTTAGATGTACATATGTATGTCTGTCGTAAAGATTTGGAACCGTCCACAGTTTTCTTAAAGTAATGTGCGCTTAATGCAATCTTTATGCATATGAACTAAGCTTGTAGTAACACAAAGTTTTCTTAGTGCCTTTGTGCAAGTCTGTCTGGGTGCGCTCAATGTAATATTTTACCACCAAACAGCAGTTCTTGAAAGTTATGTTCCAGCTTGAATACTGAGAAAGCCAGTGTAACTACAGGCACAGGTTACTTAACATCTTAGTTCCCAAGGTTGGAGGCGAATTGAAGATGTTAAGTGATGGTTAATTTTTAAAGATTTGACGTCACAAACTGTCACAGGTGGGCTTGACGTGTAGTTTCAATACTAACTTTACAATATAAGGTGCCAAAAAAATTTAACATATTAAAAAATAATTCTTTAATATCAAGGTACCAGCATTAGTTAGTAAATAGTTGTGTTATATCCATATGATAATGACAGTTGTTTTGAAAGTGAAAATGAGGGTGGCTCTAAGTTCATTAGTAATCTCGTCTACACAATGACATCCTTTGATATACGTAATGGTATGTCAACGTTTAAGTTTGAGAACGATTGACATTAAAATAGATCGTTGATTAAATCGATTTTAATTAAACTAATTACGATTTAGTCTAATTATATTGTTTATTGAATATAATTAAAACCTCTCAATATGCTGCCTGGTAATAATAATAAGTAGACACAAAATTGAAGATTGATACACTAAAGTACGGACAACATATAATTATATTTATTAGTAATTTAATATAAAATTGTACTTAAATTATTTTTTGTATTATGAATATTATACGTGATTGAAGCGGGCTGCCCAATATCGGGATGGTTGACGTTTGTTGGGTTCGATAACTCGTGGTGTTTAAAGGAAAAGTGGAATGTATTTAAATATGTATAAGTGAAATAATTTTCCGTACAATTAAATTGTCGCTATCGGGATATAAATCAAAATAAGATGCGCTTGCGTTTGTCGGTTGTCGTAACAGCTGAGCGACTACTGATGCCGGCAGCCTCGGCCGGTTGATGACCGCTGTGCTCGTCCCACGCTCATCGTACGCTTTTCGCCTCCATCAAAGTTGAGTGGACGACTCAACAGTGTTCTATGGTGGAGGTTTTCATGTAGCAGTGGACGGTAAAAGGCTGACAAATCTTTATATTATTGTGTACTGTTTGTCGATGTGTCATGTTTTTTAGAAACTTCACTGATTTATGATTTAATTATTCTTATATTATATTGTTATATTTACTTCCCTTATCATTAATAAAACGGAAAATCATCTTTCATATTATTCAAATGTATTATATAAGGCCGTATATAATAGAAAGAGTCAGAGGGAAAGAGAGGAAAAGATCACTTACGTGACGATTTCTGCCGGTTCACTCTACTGTAGCCGCGTAAAAAAATCATTCCGATAACATGACATAAAATATTTAACTCTTGAAGGTTCCCAAGACGTTCCAAGTTTTGATTCATGGCACAGGCTTGTGCAGCGAATGTTGCAGATTTTCTGATTTGAAGTGATTAATATGCAGAAGGAACAGAGTAAGTGATAATACGCAGCCTTGTGGAATACCGGAATTGACTTATTTTTAAGTCAGAGCATTCACCGTCGACAATAACCTTGATGGAGCATCAAAAAACTGGCGAAAAACCTGCCAAAAAACTGGCGATCCAGTTGCATTTTGCGCGAAGTCCATAGGAAGGTAGATTCGAAAGAAGCGGTTTGTGCTATACGCGATCGAAGGCCTATACTATGTCGAAGCTGACTGCTAATGCCTCCCTCCTTGGTCTCAACTGCTTCCGTCTATTTATGTGTCAGGTAAACTAGTAGATTACCGGATGAGCGAGGCCCTTAGGAGCGCGCGACCGGCACTATACCCTGGACCTGGACCTATACCCTGGACGGCTTCCCATCCCAGAGAGGGATCAATGGAAACCTGGTAGGCGTTCGAATGAGTTAGTAAAAGGGCCGACAGGGAAGGTTTATGATTCTAAACATCCGGAATTCGCGTTGGCAAGGTGATCAATGTGTCAAATCATATACTAAAGGGAAGTCGAGAATAGATGTCTGATCAGCATGATCGGTGTGTGTGATCAGTGTGTGATCGAAGCCATTTGACGTGGTAGACATTAAAATTATAAGAATTACGATCCCTATCGATGGAATATGCTGCAGCACAGAATCTGAAACTGAAAACCGAATGTGATGTTCTTTGGTACGAAGCTTGAACCTTAAGGAAGGAAATAGTTTTAGATACCTAAAATCTATCATAGGTTTTACCAATATATTAATTTTCGCAGGCGAAAATTCTCAATAATAAAATTGTAAAACAAAATTTTAATTTTAACAGTAACTTAGTAATTTTATTCAGAAAAACTCTTAAATCAAAAGTTATAGTAAGGCAATATAATATTTAGTTCACACATATATCCAACATTGCCGTTATAAGCCATGCCGATGTTCATATAATGTTATATACGTATATATTAGCAATGTCTAATTTCATTCGCGCAGACTTAAATAACAAGCCATTCGGGAATTTATTCGGTTGTTTCCGCCAAATACGTATCTACGCAGTGAAACATGAATATGAAATTTATAATATTATTAAAAAAGATACGTTTTATTTTATTATACCTGTTAATTTTTGTTACCATCTCATAAGACATGAGATAATTTATTCATTTATTTAAAGTATTTTATTTTGATATTGAATCAGATAATATTTAATTTAGTACATAAGGTAAAATAAATTTATTATAAATCACACACGGAATAAAAAGTATAATTTGATCATGATATTTTTCGAGTGGTTAGACTAAAGTGTTTATGTTTACACACACATACAAGATAACATGTATACAAGATTGTTATGTATGCGACCACCCTATGGAGGTACATTAGGACATCGCGTTCGCCGAGACCACCGACGACGGCCCGGAACCAGCAACCCTTGCGCAACATCACGCCACCCAACAACGGACCACACCGATCTTTCTTTATAATTTCTGGGTCTCTTAGAATTAAGAAAAGTATTAATATAAATAATATAATAATTGATTCGGAGGGCATTCTGTGTTACAACTTCAACACATGAAGTAGTCTAATTAAATTAGTATTAATATTAGTAAAATAAGTTTGTGAATTAAAATAAATTCACTTTTAAAGTACATTCGGTTTTTTTTAAGTCCTTCGGCTGCGAACGACGTAATTAGATTATAGATGTCATAAATAAAGAAGCGACAATTATAAAAACAAATAAATATTGAAAGAGTTTATCATAATAAGATATAAAAATGTAAGTACTTATTACTATGTACTTGCAATAGCCAAGCTGCTCACCTGTGTTTCTGTAAATTAATACATAAAAACAACCAAACTAAATTCACGAGCCCAATAAAATACAAATAAATCCACACCCAATAATAGTTAATAAGAGATTAAATTTTATTCACATCCGTTGTTTTCGGATTAATAAGACATTTATTTTCATTGATAGAAATAAATACTCCGCGTATTCGTTGATCGAAACAAGGTGGGTCGGAGTATCTGCTAGTCGAAATGTTTACACAGATCACGGTTTATTTCTATAATTCAACGTTAGTTGTAGGCGTATAACGATTCCATGAGTCTGATTTGTGTCGATTTCAAACAATAATACATTTCGTATGGATGATTCATTGAACCATTGAGAAACCGATTTATGACCAGTTTCAATGAGCCATTTTAAAACGGTTTTTTTTTCGTAAATAACACAAAAATAATTAAGTATCAAGATTGCTTCCGCTATAATTTAACTAAGCATTGAAATTGCATTTCAAATATTTAGTATTGCTAATACGAATGTATTTGTGATTATTTGATACAAAACTTCACATGTATATGTCAGTTAGATAGTAAATTATAATATATTATTCAACACAAAATTATATGGATGATAAAAAGGCGTAAAGATAATACTTGTGTAAACAAGGTAATCAGGCAGAATATATTATATTGTCTTTCAAATGTTGGAAAAGAGTATGACTTACTGGTTCTTTTCGATGGAGTTTACATTTCGAACCGATGTTAATTTTAGGTTTAATTCAGTTCTGTAAAATGACACTTCAAAAGTCCCACTAGAAAGTATATATTGTTTTTGGCAAATAACAAATTATATAATTAGTGCAGGATATATTACAGGGCACGATCGTACTCGTAAACAATGGTATACCTTTTTGTTTCCTCGCTCATATAACTTATTAACCAAACATCGAAGGTGTCACTGATAACACGTAAAACTCTTTCCGGTCGCGTTGGAAGTACCGTCCCATCGAATCAAAAGAGTGAGGGAATAGAGAGTGTCCATCCTCGAGATTGACCATCGTAGCTGTACTTTGAATGAACCGGACCAATAAAATAATAGCCTAGTGACTACTTTTTTACGTGTGCTACATATTAACCAGTCAAAATGAGTAGACGTGACGTCGATAACTTTTATTTATAATCATACAATTAATAAATTAATAACGATGCTTAATTGAAATAATAAAATTACTTTTTCTAATTTACTAAAAAAAATATATATCTCAATATTTCTGAATGACAAAAAATATAAGTTACCTACGTGTTATATTTTGAATACAATTAGCGTCCTATTTGATTATTGAAAAATCTTACTAGCAGTTCAAATGTATGAGCTTGTGTGACGTTGTATGTTTAAGTTCAATCTCTCCGTCGTGATAACTAATTAGGATATTGACATTAAACTAATTTCATCCGACGCGTTCTGACACCTTTATTTCATTAAATTCAGTTCATACTCTTAACTTCCTATTTTTTTCTATATACGCCAATATGATCTCTATGTTATAAGTGTATTGTGTTTAATTTACCGTAAAGTTTTTCCATATATATTTATGGATATATATAGTAACTACTGATTTTTGCCGGTACTTCTTGTGCATGTGTCTAATTTCAACGAAATTCTGCCACATGTGTATTCCGCCAACCCGCATTGCAGCAGCGTGGTGGAATATGCTCCAAACCTTCTTCTCAAAGGGAGAGGAGGCCATTAGCCCAGCAGTGGAAAAATTTACAGGCTGCTAATGCTAATGCCTACAAAATAATCGACTTTGTCATGATTTCAGAAGTATCCAAGCTTTTATCATTATACTTCTCACAAGTGAGAAGTGCTTATACAATACGCGTCGCCAGCTTGGGACCCAAATTACAAAACTCATATAAGAAGGGTTAAACGAATTCAAAAAGCCTTTACCAGATTCCTCGCCTATAAAGATAAGAATATATAGTATTTTTACCGGTACTTCTTGTTAGAATCTACATTCTGAACCATACAATATAATAAGACAATCATATAATATATAATCATAAGTATCTTATACTTGGATAAAGAATATGTTAATATCTATTTTTCATTTGTAATAATTCTGTAAAGATGTATGGAAAATATTCCCTACAATAAAGTTAACATCCGAAACTATTCAAACTGTAAACTGTTAAAAAAAGTTCTAACAATCTAAATTTTAGACTTTGCAATAATGACTTAAAAAAAAATAGAAAAAACTTGTTGCTTTATTTATATGAACATATTAATAATAAGCCTCATGTCTACTATTCGAAACTGAAATATACTACCATACGCATAATTGTTTGATGTGAAATTACAAATGTTTATTTAAAGTCTTGTTAGCACTACATACAACGTTTTCGCAATAAGTAGGTGACTTCAAAAAACAAAAGGCAAAAATTTTCACATACATGATTTCATAATAAATACTTTATTTCTTATATTGGACATTATTTTTATATATAATGAAAAAGGCCAACGTAAATATAGTATGAAAACGTGAAAATTAAATATCTATGGTAATACGACGTATATACGACGGATACCTCCAATTTTCCTCTATTCCGCCACGCTAGGCCAATGCAGATACGTGAATATATACATGGTATAATATCTAAACATATCTAACCTAACACGTGCCGGTTTTCTTAAAATGTTTTCCTATTCCGTCAAGCACGCGATTAAATCAAATTAAATTACAATATGCTTCGTTCAAGAAGGCTTTAGTGAACACTTTTAAATCGTATTGTATAATTAAATTGGCAAAGATAAAAGCTAAAAAATAATTAAAAATAAATTAAATTTGAGAGCCTAGATGAACGCGTGCATCTTAACCGATGATTTCGGGTTCAAACCCAGGCAAGCACTGAATTTTTATGTGCTTAATTTGTGTTTATAATTCATCTCGTGCTCTGCGGTGAAAGAAAACATCATGAGAGAACCTGCATGTGTCTAATTTCAACGAAATTCTGCCACATGTATATTCTACCATGACGCACTGGAAGAGCAAGACCTTCTCCTCAAAGGAGAACGTCTTGGAGCATATTCCACCATGAGAGAGGAGTCCTTAGCCCAGCAGTGGGATATTTACAGGTTGTAAATGTAAGTTAAAAGTGAGTGGTGATTAGCGGTATTTGAGCCCATAACCTTGGATTAACGTTCATATTATATTTCTCAGTTCAGTCATATCGGCTGCTTGTAAGATTTATCAATTCAACTAACAATAAAAAAGTTTCAGGGTCGATGAAAGACCGCACTTCAAACCGAATAAATATAATATCCTAAAACAATAGGCGCCGTAACATATTGTTCGATTGGATATATTGAAACCTATTATTATGTTTTAATCTTTATTAGTAGAGAAAATAAAGGCTATTTCAAATCGCTACTGTTATATTTTTACTTAAAGACTAAAGAGGAAGCCGGAATATTTCCTTGTTTTATTAGTATTATACCTAACTTTTAACACATGACTTAAAAAAGCCATCATTATGCTTAAAAAAAATTACACGACCAATATAATTTGGTTTGGTGCAAGGTTTTAATTCATAATGCTCATTCTGGTGTACCACAGGGTTCTTATCTTGGTCCCATAATATTCATATTTTTCATAAATGATATTACAGACTACTTTAAATAAAGTATTCACCTTTTGCTGATGATCTAAAGTTGTATAGGTGAATTGAAAACCAGTGCGATGTTATACTATTGCGAAGATATCTTAACAACATACAACAACGGTGTGAAGATAACAATATGGTCCTAAATGTTAATAAATGTCAACCCATTAAATCAACAAAAAATTGAATTTTTATACGATGCACTTAACCTTCGAACTAAAATATTATCCGAAGTAGAAGAGGTACGCGATCAGTGAGTCATTTTAGACAAAAAATAACAATTAACTAAACATATCAATAAAATTATTAGAAAATCCTGTAAAATTATCGGCTTTGTCATGTATTCAGAAGTATCCAAGCTTTTATCATGTTATACTTCTCACAGGTGAGAAGTACTTATACAATATGCATCTTGGGACCTAAATTACAAAACTCATATAAACAGAGTTGAACGAATTCAAAATGCCTTTACCAGATTCCTCGCCTATAAAGATAAGAATTGTCCTTATCGTGCAAGTTATGTCGCGCGGTTCATACATTTTAAGCTAGAGACTTTACAAGCGACGTTTTATTAGTAATTTAATGTTTTTAAATAAATAAATTTATTTTTAATTTATTCACCACAACTTCTATCTCAAAATCTGCATTTAAATTCGAAGAACATTTCCTCGTTTTCCAATAAAACAAACATATATTATTCCTATATATCATGCAAATACAGGTAAATTCTCACCTGTAAATTTTTCCATGAAAACCTACAATTATAATAATTCCAATGACATAGAGATATTTAGCCCAAATCTAGTTTTAAAAAGAAAGTAGTAGTAATAGTAGTAGTATTATAGTTTGTTTTAAAAAAGATTGATATTTGTACATGTTATTTTTATTTAATTTTTATTGTTTCTTCTGCCTTTGCTATTCTTGCGTTTTCTGTGACAATGCCGCTGAAGTTTCTTATATCAATACATAAATAAATAATCTTTCAAGGTAATGATTATTTACTTCTACGTATCAAACAAATAACATATAATTTTGGAACTGCCATTGAAATAAACATTGTTTTTTTTGTATTAGCTGTTTTATGTAACCCGTTGGCAAACGGGTAGGTAGCTCACCTGATGAAAAATGACTACCAACTTCCAAGACATCTTAACACTGGGGAGCTAGCAAGTGCGTTGCTGACCTTTAAATTATTTATAATTTACTTTTTACAGTATTTATAAGCAGAATGCGAGCGAATAGGTCGGTTTCGTAAATGTGTAATGTGTTCTTTGGTTTAATAAAAAGAGCAAGGGACAAAACCATTATTGTAACTGGGACGAATTATACAAAGTCGGGTCGTGTAACTAGTGAAATTTATTTTGATTTTCATCGATTTCAGCAAACACGTCAGTATAAATAGAAACCGTTAACAATGGCGTTAACGATGTAAATAATATTTCTGTACAATTTAACGACGACTTAAATTTGACTGGTAGACTTGATACTTCCTTCTCAGCAATTATATTTTTGTTTATTACAGAAGATTATTTTTATTTTGTTCGGCTTAATCAATGTATGTTTTATCTGTGAGTGCGTTATTCACCACTAATAAGGTCAAACGTGGCGTAATAATCATAATCATTACAATACAATCGCAGTCCACTGCTGGATATAGGCCTCTCCCAAGGCCTCTTCATCAAGTAGGATCCCGCCACCTTTCTCAAACCCACTGCCATTCTATACTGCCATTACATTTTGCAAGCAAAGTTATTATTAATTATTCTAATTACGATGCTATGCACAGAATTTTTGTGTTCCGGTTTGAATGGTGGGTTGACATAATATCTTAGTTTCCAAAGTTTGTGGCGGATTTGGGATGTAAGGAGTTTATTATTTCTTACAGCGCCAGTATCTATGGACGGTAGTAACCACTACTAATTAAACATTTTACGCTCATGTGGAAATGAGTATTCAAATAATTTTATTATAAAATATAAAGATTTTTAATTAATATCCTTATTGATGTCATGGGAATGCATAAAATTATTATTGAATTAATCAACTTTAAAACGTAGGAGGTTATCAATTCTTATCCCAGCAGTTGGACATTTAACCAGAAGTTACTTTTTACTTTACTCATAATTACTGACCATGTAGGTTAGCGCCATGGACAGGAAGAGATGCTAAAGCACCAAAACAGCTCATTTGGAAAATGACAATTAACGTAAAAAATGTAAACCACTTCCTAACTGCTGAAATATTTATCCAAAGTCGAGAATAACGGAAAGGAAACATAATTATAATCTGTTATCAAATCTTAAAAATGTAATATTAGATTTTTTTTTCAGTTAGATCATTGATGAGTTGCACAGAGTCCTAAGTCTGGCCTGAGTCCTAATTTGTAGAACATGTCTCAAAAGTTAATCCAAATCGTGCTATTTTATTTCACCGGCTAAACGAGACCACGTCATATTAATAAACAGTACAATATTGACTTCATTCGATGCCTTATCTTACGATTTGGATCATGTTGTATCCACATCAATTTCCGTAAATAAAACCAGAATATATTGTTATTATTATTACACGGATTCGTTCGAATGCGGTTGAAAACGGGCGATTCGATATCTGCCATGGTTGGAGTCTGATGGATGGTATACATGATTTGAAACTAAGATTATCTCCATAATATTATAAAATTTGTTTATTTTTCCGGTTTCATTCAAAAGCTATAATCCGATTGATATTGAACTATCATCTTATGTTGGGCTATGTAATATCTTACAAATTTTTTGAGATATAATGTACCTATGCCAACGTAAATGGTTTAATTTTTATAATACTGTACAGCTATACGAATATTGTGAAGATATCAAATTCGTTTGTTTGTATGAGATGATAATATATCATCACTGGTAGAAAGCTACATTAATCCTTACCATAGTGTATAAATTATTAATATTTATTATTCATTTTCTTTATTAATAAATTTAAAGCCGAAGCCGGGGCGGATAGCTTGTATATAATACAAGCAAAACACGGCACACATTGTCCTGCCTATGTGCTGATTGTCGTGGAGATAAGGATAAAAGGCTGAAGATGAAAGGACAGTGAGGCTACACGAGTGCATTGTACTGCGACGCAACGATTGAGTCGTATTTTATACATATTCCAAGAAGACCCGTTTAGTTTATATATAAGTAGAGTTATTCTGTAAGATCAAACTCGATACTAAACGCAGAACAGTCGGTTTCAAATTTTTAAAAATCAAGTTTGAGATAAGTTTTAAAGACTAGCACTGCAGAAAACATTCCCGTACAGAGACGTCGACAATTTTTAATTACACAGAATATTTCTTTTATTTGTTTTTTCTTTTTATCTAAGAAACGTTAAAAAGAAAATTGCACCCTTTCATTAAAATCTTGAATGCATAACATTTAATGTTTTCGTAAAACTCTAAGAGTAAATACTGGTCTTGACTGTTTTCTCTTAGGAAATTCGTAGAAATGTACGTACCGAAGGTATAAAAACCATGCTCACTCAATGTTCGTATGAATTCACAGAACATTGCACAATCGCCTTGAAATGATTTGTTGTTATATAATAATAGTACATTCTGTTATTCTCACCTGTATCTATCAAGGAATAAGGGCGTGTTCAGATTGTAGTAAAACATATGAGATATAATATGTAGTACATTATTTACAAACAAAATATATGTAAAAACGCCGTTTAATACCGTTAAGATTAACATACGCAGCTATGAAGACAGAAAAACCGTTCGAATCCCGAATCCGAATCCCAGAATAGAAGGCATTTTAAAAATTTACAATAAACTCACACGCTTGATCCTCCAAGAACGTTACAGTAATATTGCCGTCTCTCCTAAATCTATCGCATTATGAGAGCGAAGAAAGAGAGAGAGAGAGAGAGAGAGAGACAGTGCCTGAGTTTATTCGTTTCCCCAATAACATTCCCTATACAAATATACAAGTATTTTAAATAATGATGATGATTCTGTTCTGCTGACTAATTTGTGGACACGATGGCCAAACTCAAGCGATATTAGCGAACTATACATAATTTATTATAGTCGACGAGTGTGTACCCAAAAACAAATCTCTATTCAAAGCCAAATTCGTCAAAGGTCAAAGTTAAATCTTTATTTAATATAGAAGTGTTTACACTTGCTTATTGAAAGTCAAAAATCTACCACCGGTTCGGAATTTAACACCTCGGACCTGAGAAGAACCGACGAAAGAAACTCAGCGGGATTTTTTTTTATCTTTTTATTGGCACAAGCTGACTTTGAACCTCGGGATCCGTTGTTTTATATAAAACAAACCACTAGAATACTCGTTATTTGTAACGTAACGATTTTAAATAGAGTCATAATGTCATTATGTCTGCACGGGGACAGGACACTGATTTCCAGTTCAATTACGCTCCTTCCAGACCGCTCTCGGTAATGTTTCACAATGAACTCATTATCACATAGAACTGAAAATATAAATTTAAATTACGCTTTTCTTCTGTCATGGGATATTTGCGAAAATTACAATAAAACTTTTCATTTAACCAGAATTAGTTTAGGATTCTTGTTTTATTTGTAATTTATGATACCGTTTTATATTTAAACAGTATTCATTTAATTCTGAATTTGTTAAAAATAGTCCATGGTGCGTTTATAATAAGATGAATGATTTAATAGGACAAAAGTATTAATTCATAGCAAAATTTTACGCGCGACTTCGTTCGCTAAAGATACACGAAATTTCATAATTGCTTTTATATATCACCGTAGAATTGTTAAACTATACTGAAAGATAAGAGATTGTAATACAAAGAATAAATAAAAACAAACAAAAACGCACACATTTTCGATAGTTTATCAACTTTAAGTTTGGTTAGGTTAGAGTTTTTAATCTACCGAAAAGTAATGCTTTAAAATGTAAGCATTATGTTATGGTTCACAATGTTTCGATAGTTTACAATCTCACAAGATAGATTATTATCTAACGTTACTTACAATTTTACGATGACATATACATTCCACCGAGAGCCTCAGAGATGGCCCAGTGGTTAGAACGCGGGCATCTTAACCGATGATTTCGGGTTCGAACCCAGGCAGGCACCACTGAATTTTCATGTGCTTAATTTGTGCTTATAATTCATCTCGTGCTCGGCGGTGAAGAAAAACTGAGGCAGTGAGGAAACCTGCATGCGTCTAATTTCACCGTAATTCTGCCACATGTGTATTCCACCAACCCGCATTGGAGCAGCTTGGTGGAATATGCTCCAAACCTTCTCAAAAAAAAAAAAAAATACTCGAGATTGTAAACTGTCGTACTGTAACTTGTGTTATTACCACTTAAATTTTATGATAACAAATTTGTTTATCGTACGTTACTCTCCAGACACTCGGCGAATGAGAGCAAGACCTAAATGTAACACTTCAAAGTTTTACTATAGTATGTGTCTTAATAAGCGTATATGTACATACAGCATATTATACACAGGGTTATTGGTAATTCGACGTATTCCCGTTAGAAGGTGATAGGGGTGTCTATTTGCGATAATTTTAACCCCCATATGCATCATGCAAAAGGATACCATTTTTGAGTTACCGCGTTTTTTAGATTTTTTCAAAATAAGTCAAAAATGCAACTTCAAAAATTTATTAAAAAAAAAAGTATTAATTAAAATCTATTTTTTTCTACTGATTTATAAAAACTATTAAACACTGGATATTTTTCAATATTTAAACAATAATTATCGGTCAATTTTTTTTTTTTTTTACCCTCAAATATGCCTGAAAAACAAAAAAAAATCATTATGAAACTTGTTCTGCAGATTATTTTAAAAACATAATCGCTTACTTAGCTTTCCAAAAATGTATAAAAACTAGGAATTTATATATGTATTTATATTTATTTATAATAAAATGATCAGAAAGGACGCTGGTGGAAATTCGTATTCGAACATGACAGAATTCGTACTAAAGGTCGCTCTTTATAATTCCCACAAAATTGATTTAAAATAATATCCAATGTAAAAAAACTTACTTAATTTAATATAAAACTTAGATACATAAACAGTTCAGTAGCTAAGTTAAAATTAAGATATTTTATTTTATCATTTTAATCCTATGCACGTTATTTACGAAGACGATGCTGAAAAGAAATGCTTTCTGTAGATTCATGCTTAATGAGGATTTAGAAGATGCATCAACCGGAACACAATAATACTAAATATTATCATATTTTTTATTTATTCACTAAGTAATTAATAAAATAACTAACTAATTTTTGATATTAAATAACACGATATTGTACACGATCTTAAGAACGCAATGTAACTCAGAATTGTGATTTTTTTTAAGATACGTAATTTTAATGTATCGTCAATTGTGTCTGTTTGTGTACTTATAAATAAATAAGATACTATTTGGCGTTAGAATATGTGTCAAATGTGCGGGCCTGCATCTCCATAATATATCTATTACATGTAGTTACTCTTATTTCGTACTTAATATACATATGTCGAAAGTAGCTTTGTTCCAAGCGGGTATCCCACGACACCTTTATTTTTGTGAAGGACCATCTGAAGGTTTCTAGCGTAATTAATAAATTATAGTACATATATTATTTTGTTCAAAACAAATAATACGGCAAAGAAAATCTCTCTTTGGACACGGCTGATACCAATTTACCAATGTAACTTTTTAAAAAGAAACCCTATTATGTACCGGTAAAAGGCTGAAGATTAGATTTGACTAAGCTTTGTTAATAAATTACTGCGGCTCGGAAAATTAAATGCATTACTTACTCTTTTCGCGGTAAGAATACTTAATTGTTATGTTTTACGCAATAGCGTTGAAATTTCATCATCTTGATGTAAATTATACTTGGCAAGACATAAAATAATTAAATCCCATTTTTAAAATAATAATCATTTAATCATATTCTATGAACTAACACTGGTAAAAGAGGAGGGCAAATTTTCTACATTAGTAGTGTATTGTTTAGGCGATTTCATAATACCCGCTCTATTTTATTTATTCTGCGTTTTATATTCATATAATCAGTTTGGTTTCACACATGTAAATACTGGTATTTGAAGATATTTCGCTCTTTTCGTGAAAATCAACTAAAGGCCACGACGAGTGATCAATCTTAATGATCGGCTCAACCTCAAACCGGATTACTATGTAGAAACGGTCCACCCAATGTATAGTCTCTAAAGGGTTGTATTTATAGAACGCAACGTGGAAACTTTGCAAGCGTGATGCAGAATAGTTTTTAATATTTATCGAATAAATATGGTTTTAGCGTATAACTCTAGCCTCCAACACGGACTTATGTTATTGGATTTAATAATTAATTATATGACATTATTATTACATGCATTTACTATGATCGTCACAGGATGCCTTAGGGATATTTTGTGATTTATCTAAGGCCTTTGATTGTGTGCAACACGAAACTTTGGTCAGGAAGCTACGTCATTATGGAATTAGGGACACTGCACTCAGTCTTCTGATTTCGTATCTGAGCAATCGCATTCAGAGGGTTGATGTAAATGGAAAGAGATCTCCCGGGTCTCCAGTTACTGTGGGGGTCCCTCAAGGATCAATTCTTGGACCATTTCTCTTCCTTGTTTATATAAATGACCTGCCACATCTCCTAGGTGATAAACTCGAGATAGTATTGTTTGCTGATGATACTTCTTTAATTTTTAAAATAAAAAGACGTCTTTCAATATATGACGATGTGAACAATACTCTCTCTGAAATAGTAAATTGGTTTAGTGTTAATAATTTAATGTTAAATAGTAAAAAGACTAAATGTATTAAATTCACTACTCCCAATGTAAGATGTGTCAAAACGAGTGTACGTTTAAACGGGGAAGCATTAGATGTTTTAGAATCAACAGAGTTCCTTGGTATGACAATAGACTCTAAGCTCCAATGGGGCCCCCATATAAATAAATTGGCGAATAGACTTAGCTCTGCAGCCTATGCGGTAAAAAAAATTAGACTTTTGACTGATGTGGATACGGCACGCCTTGTGTACTTCAGTTATTTCCATAGTATAATGTCGTATGGCATCCTACTCTGGGGTAATGCAGCTGACATTAATACTATTTTTGTACTGCAGAAGAGGGCTATTCGTGCAATTTATAACCTGGTCCCAAAAGATTCGTTAAGAGGTAAATTTAAAGAAATTAAAATAATGACTGTCGCTTCTCAATTTGTTTTTGATAATGTTATGTATGTACGCAAAAACATAAATGATTTTCCCAGAAATTGTGACGTACATTCTATTAACACTAGGAACAAGAATAAACTTGTTACTCCAAGTACCCGATTACACAGGGTTAGTAACTCTTTTTTGGGGCAATGTATACGTTTTTACAACAGGATCCCAGAAAACGTTCAAAATTATTCAATTATAAAATTCAAAAGAGTCGTTAAAGAGCGTTTGTGTGCTAAAGGATATTACAACACTAATGACTTTTTAGTTGACTGCACACCTTGGGAATGAAATGATCGCCTCCAGGCTGTTTCAAACAACTAATATATACTTATCATTGTACCTACATGGAAAATGGTTAAAAAAAATGAAAAAAAATATATCCCGCTGAGTTTCTTTCGCCGGTTCTTCTCAGGTCCGAGGTGCTAAATTCCGAACCGGTGGTAGATTTTTGACAATCAATAAGCAAGTGCAAACACTTCTATATTGAATAAAGATTTTTGACTTTGACTTTGACTATTTTATTTAATAATATATATAGAATTATTATTGTATTAACAGTTCAACAATTTCTTGAACTTTACATAATGTTATTATATGTGGCATAATATTTAAGACTGGCATAAAATCTGTCATGAGCGATAATACCGTGATTTCGGAGGATTCCTAAATATATTTGTTGAATAATTATTATAAAACTTGAATTTATTTTATTATCCTGCTCTACCGAAATTACAATAGTTTGTCGTATTTATGAATGGTCGCAAAATAAAATAATAAGGTCGACGTAGCGATATGTACAGATTATGTTTTAATTTCATTCAAACAATTAACTTTTTAGCTTCGATAATAATAATATATTTCTTGTATAACACTTTTAATACAAGTTTTATCGTAACAGATACGATGATATAATAGCGTTTTATAATTAAATTTCAGTTATAATTTCTATTTAAGGAACTAATTGCTGCTTTCTTTGACCATTTTGTACATTCATTAGACTGATGAGACAAAATGTCTGTGTGTAATTTGTTGGTCTGATGAAACATTTCAATGGCTAATGTCAGAGGCAAAAATGTGTTTTGCACTTAATGATATGTATTCACGCCTTAATTATCACCATTGAGATGGAAAGCTGGAAGTTGGTCACGAATATTATATAACACAGGCCCATTTAGACTAAACTTATTCACTATAAATGTGATTCATCGTTCGAAAATTAAATATACATATTTTTAATCAAATTAAAAAATATATATATCAATTAGCGTCAATAGCACAATGGTTGGCGATGTAAAAGTTCATATGTTCGATCCTGAACTCTTTGGCTATTGTCAACCCCAATCCTAGCACAAACTAAAAGCTTAAATTGTTCCTTACTTTATACTCTTATCGAAAATTGAATAAAAAATTTGAAAAAATAGCCCACACTAGAGAAGAACCGTCCAAAGATAATGACGACTATATAAATAATATAAGCTGTCTGATGATTTCACAAAAGTATTAAGAGTCCTGTGAACAGTGACCACTGCTGCACTTCTGTCAATATTGTAGCGACAAATATCAATACTCAACGTGCTATGATATTTTTTTTGTAATAACAGCATGTAAATTTCAAACTGCTGGGATAAGGCCTTCTCTCCTATTTGAGGAGAAGGTTTGGAGCATATTCCACCACGCTGCTCCGATGCGGGTTGGTGTATACACATGTGGCAGAATTTCGTTGAAATTAGACACATGCAGGATTCCAGAAAAACTTATAGCTGACATTTGATGACTCTTTTGTGTGTAATTTGATATTCCAATTTATAATACATTTACAAGACGAATTTTAACTTAGGTATCACCCATTGCTCACATGTTCTACAGTCACACAGCAATACTTGATATTATAACCTACAGGTAAAAGACAGTTATATATAATTTAGACAGCAATATAATAATATAGCTTATTTATAGAAAGCAAGGATTTTATTTAATGACGACAAGAAGATTCAGCAGATACGTAATTTCGATAAATCAAATTGCAGATGATTTGATTCCATTCCAAGTCTCTGCACAACGAGTTTAAAAAAAGTACCGAATCGTTCGGGCAAGGCCCTCGTAAAAATGTTTTTTTTTATTAACGAAGCTGTCCTATTTTAACGAGATTTTTTATGGCTGAAATCTAACATTAAAACTGTGAAGCATATTTTAAACAATAATTGTTTAATGTCCTGAAGTAAAATAGATATAAATAAAAAAAAAAAAAGTAACAGATTGTAAACGTCCCGATGATTAAGTTTGTTGAGGAGAAGGTTCGGCGCTTTTTCCATCACTCTTCGCTAGGGAGGGTTACGGCCTGAATACCATCTCAAAAAAAAAAGTGTTACGATTTGATTCGATACGAGTTTTCAATTTATGTTTTATAAGTATATTTTTATTACATATGTCAACTGACGGACAAATGGGCCATCGGATGGTAAGTGTTCACCATCCATTCCATACTTCACCAAAACGCCACCAACCTTGGGAACTAAGAGGTTATATTCCTTGGGCCTGTAGCATTCACACTGACTCACGCACTCTATAAACTATAATAAAACAATACTAGTTTATTATTATTCGCATGACACATGCAGGTCTTACGAGTTCGTTCTTTGACAAGTTCGAGATGAATTATAAACAAAAATAATCACTAATAATGAATATTCAGAGATTCTCGGTCAGGTTTAAGCCGTTTGTATAAATCAATATTTTTAGAAATAAAAATAATTATAGTCTATTTTTTTGTATATATTTATTAACATATATTTAATACGATATTTTGTTATAATGAAAATTGCCTATGTAAATAAAATTAAATAAAAGATAACCGTTTTAAATGTGTGTGTAAATTACATACGTACGAACATATTTTGGTCGAAGCAGTAGTACTTTCAACGTGGTAATTTAATGAATCAAACGTAAAGAGCTAATAAATTGTGCTTTCGTAACGCTTCGCTTTTAATTGTGTTGATTTATCATTACTTGTATTAAACTAGCTATTTCATGATTAGCAGTTTTATTTTTTATAATTCATTCTAATGCTTCCAGCCTGGAAACGCAGATACAAACTGCGAGACTATCGACAAATTCAACATAGCTCCGCCTGCTATTGGGCAAGCTCTATTCCGATTATTTTTTTAGTAATAAAATCAGTTTTTCTGGAATAAAAAAGAGTTACTAAATTACCTGGCACATAGGAGATCATTATGAAATAGCACGCTACATAAATTCAAATCATTTGTTAATACATTTGTAAAGAAGGCATATTATTCGATACAAGATTGTATAGATGATAAAAAAGCGTGGAGTTAATGCTTTTTGACTTCCAGGCAGGAGACATAACATACATATATAATTGTATTGAATTAACATTACTGTATTTTTAGATGTTGAAAAAGAGTAACTACGTGAGTTTCTTGTCGGTTCTTCTCGGTAGAATCTACATTCCGAACCGGTGATAGCTTTACTTAATATAGTCTGTTAAATGACGATTCAAAAGTGCTTGTAAAAGCCTACTTGAATAAAGTATATTTTTATTTTCACATTGACGTATTTCGAAAGTTTGTGTACCAACATAGCAGACGAATGGCAATCAGAGATATAGGATGTTCTCCAGCCAAGCGGACTGACGATTTAAAGTAAGGGGCACTCAACTGGACCTGAAAATCATTTTCCTGCGGTGTACCGGACCGGATTACGGAGACTAATTTTGACTCATTAGTACCACTTCTTCAATAATTTGGTTAATGATGTAAAACAACTTTTATTAATTTAAAAAAAATATTTTTAAAGTATATTAGCAAGAAAATTCTACGCTTATGTTATACGAACTTGTTATACCTAACCTCTAGATACAGTAGTCCGGTCACAGCTTACTTGGTGATATTGCTTTGTTCAAGCCTATCTGCATAAGTAACATCTACTCCTTAGTTTGAAGGATGAGTGGGGCAGAGTATCAGTGTTCAGGCAGCACATAACATCTCAGCCTCCAAGATTGCTTGTTAATATTTCTTACAGCACCAACATCTATGGGGTGGTGACCACTAACTATCAGTACCCCATTGGTACATGTTACCAAATATACATGTTACCTGCTTTATAGTAGTAATTTAATTGACATTGAACCTTCAAAACAAAATACGAGGTCAAAAGACGATTGCTTAAAGTGTATCAACCAGTAACAAAAGATTTGGGAACAAAATTTGCATCATTACCTTAAGGCTCTCAAAAGTGAAGTGATTATTGAAGGATTAACAAGAATATGTGAGCTACAATCAGATCCCGGTTCGACCCAAATGAATTTCATAAATTTATCCAAATGTACAAAAATAATGTTATCATACCTTGTTAAATATGATAATATAATTTGTTGGATTTTTGGTTTAAAGTTTAAAATAAAAAAAATATTCCCAAAATATATAATATATTTTTGCACTATCTACTTTCGTATTTAATTACTAAAGCTACGTTATATAAAAATCAGCGTACCAAATATTTTAAGCGATAGAAGAAAAAGCCAAAATATATTTTAATCATTATCGATCCAAATAATGAAAACATTAATAACAATAAATGTAAATTAATTCGATACAAATCACACAAAACACGAACAAATACCGAACACAAATAGTTGAAATCGACAAATAATTAATAGTGTATAGTAAATAACGACTGAAAAATCGTTCAGTCAAGGAAAAACAATTAAAACAAAAATAGCTCGTGCCGAAAACTCATCCACTTGAAACGATGTGTAATCGGCGCTTTATAGCTCGTTACGTTTTATTACTTATCCTTTTGACTAAATAATATAAACTCAAATTTATATATTATACAGAAACATGCGAATTCGTTACTGACAACATTGTTGAGAATTTAACTAACTTTGCAAAAATTTTATATTGTCTGATAATTTTATCCCTTTATGGTTGGTTGATTGGTTGAAATCCAATAAATTATATCAGCGTGATGCGCGAGCTGAAGACATGCTAGAAAGACATTTAAAGATATATTTATAAAGTGTGTGTCAATAATAATAGGAAGGAGGAAAACTTTGAAATGTTTTAACATCAGTTTTCATAACGAAGCAAATCCGAAGAGTATCACGATTCACGACGCTATTTAAAACATTACAATAACAACAACGATCGAAATTTAAGTCTCCATAAAACATTCTCACGTTAAAATCGTAATTGTTTATGGATATAAGACTAATATTTATTTGCATATAAATTACTTAAACGATTTCTTTGTTTAAGAACTGAAGTAATAAATTATCGAATGGCCAACGAACTTTGACTCTGATTTATCATTGTATAAAAATATCTATAAAAATTCGGAATTATTGCCATGCGGTTTGAGTTAACAATAATAAATTCTATGTTCTAATCCTAATGTCTGGCAAGGGTATATTAGTCTATAATAATGGCAATTAATCCTTCAAGGAAATGCCGTATATCATTTCTTTCCTAACAGATCGTCTAGTAAATCTTGATTGCTCATATTAGCGTCTCCGAGCAAATTTGTTTTGGATTCGATACGAGAATTTTTCCTACTGGACAGAGAACGTTTTCTAGCTATTGGTACATTTTCAGTGAAAACTTGTTCAGATAACATTTTAAAACTATTATTCAACTCTGTTAATGTTTCAGTTGGTATATCTCCGCTTCCATTTACGATCTGATTCAGTTTATCCACAGCTTGTAGCTGTTCAACTATTTTGTCGCCTGCGTATTTAGATTGACTAAATTGTTTCATATGAACATCAATAACTTTGCTGCTTTTTTCAATATCTTGTATGATATCTTTGCAATATTTTTCGATAGGTTTTGCTACTGTCTTCTTATCAACGATACTTATATCACGTTTTAAGTGTACTTTATCGCCTTCATCGCCAGTACTATAATTGTTCCCTTCCGAATATGAATTATCATAGAACGAAACCGTAGAATTCCTTCTTCCTCGAGATTTTGGTCTTTCTGTTGGAAGTTCTTCAACGATTTGCTCTTCAATCGATTCCTCAGTTGACATTCTCCTTAAAGCGCTCGATTTTCTTGAACATGGCTCTTCGTTATTCTTTATTTTATTCATAAGATCCAGTTTCATAGCTTCCATTCTTTTTTGCATTTCATCTGGTGTAGAATTTTTTAAATTATCGTCAATGATTGTTAAATCGGCCATGCCGTCTTGTACAGTTTTTGCAAGTTCTATAATTCCATCTGAATTTTTAGAACTTTTTCTTACTGGATTGGGCGTAGTGCGATTACTTGTTGAAGATCGACTGGAAATGTATCTTGAGCGTGGTTCAGTTGAAGAACTAGTATCTTCCTCGTGAGACAACGAACTACTGACGTTACGTGAATTTTCACATAACTTGGCAAGTATATTTTGTTCCGTTTGAATAATCTGAAACATAAAAGTAAAATAAATTTATTAAAATATTATATTAGAGTATTAATTGTTAAAATATGTGTATAAAGAAAAGATGTATTGTTGTTTTTAAAAAAAAAAACATTTAGACATGACTCACGAAGTAAATGCTCCACTCTAAGCTAGGTAAAAATAAATTAAAGAGCTTAAATCGTGTTCACTACAAAGTAGACATTCATTTTCAATTTCATTTAATACATCCAAGCTTCCTCACGATGTTTTGCCAACATTATTTTGTAAAACATTCTGTGAAAACCGTCGCGAAATATTAACATACAAAACCACAAATACACATTTTTAAGAGTATCATACATTGGCTCTTTCATCATTTCGATTTGTCGCTGCTTTTCCTGTTTTACTAACGGGTCGAGCCAAGTTCATAACAGACGGTACTTTAGTAGGTGATTTACCACCCCTACTGGCCGCAGTGCTGAGCATTTTTTCTTTCATCTGAAAAGATATGTTCAAGAACTTTATTTTTTTTTTACTAATCACATGTCAATATGTAACCCAAAATTAAAAAAAAAAATATTGACTCATTTAAAGAGAATAGTTAGCTTGACATTAAAAACGTTAAACAGTAAACCATACAAACATTTCTTTCATTAACCAATTAAAAAAGAAAAATATTCATCTTTTAAATAATGTTAAGTTTAAAACGGAAAAAGCTGAGATCGACCAAAATTGATTTTAAGTCCAATTTCAAATAGATGAGGAATTATTTTTAGGTTTTCATGTAGGATATACTAAATATTACTTGTGAGATGACGTCCGACAGAGAAGTATGATGAAAATTGGGATAAGGGCAGGAGGATGATGATGATGGTATAATCATAAATAGTTAAGCGTAATTCGTATAAAAACGTAAGCATTGAATTTTGAACCATATACTGTGAAATAGTTGTTAATTTAAGTTTAATTAAATTTGTAAAATGCATGCTATATCTATAAAATCAATAATCTGAAGTGCCTTCATAATATAGATTACACTATCGGCTTCCTACCTCTATAATAGTGGACAGCTTATCAGCGTTGGTGATAGCTAGGTCCAGGTCGTGTCTCGTGTCTTTATGTTTGTTTATTTCAGCTTGTAACTGATGTTTAAAGTTCTTAGCCTCTAGCGCTATTCTTCTTTGCAGCATGCTTATTGTTTCGTTCTGTTGTTGAACTTTCGCCGTTAAATCTGCTACTTGACTCTGAAGTTTTTCACGATCAAGAAGATTTCTAGAAAATAAAGTATTCAATTAACTGCGATGTTAAAGTTACGATTTTATAACGCTCAGGTATATTGTGGTCACTTGTACGGCAGATAAGATAGCCCATTCCGTATGCTGTTCGTTATGTCTGTTTGTTTGCAAACATCGACCGTTTCCGTTATTAACTTCCGTTACTAAAATAGTTCTGGCACATTGCTGCGCATGTTTTGCGGTTATAACATTCTGATTTTTTTCACTAAGCTGCAGGACTTTCCTATGCTTTAAATGATTAAAGTTACTCCGTTTACTAAGAATTTTATAGATATGGTCCGTATTAAATTTATTTGTATCTGAATTGGTTTTACTATTTATTATAATTTACCCATATATACACAAATATACTATGGTACTTAGTAATAATGGTAACTCATAAATTCATTCATCATTACCTGTCCTTACTCAAATCTAATAAATGCTGGTGATCATCTCTTAGCTGTTGCAGCTGTATGTCTTTCTCTTTTAACTTCATCGTCGCTTCCTTGAACTGCTGCTTCAACTGTTTATATTTACTTTGCTGAATTCTCATCTCTTCATTGTGAGAGTTTAGCACCTGAGGCAGTTCTGCGTTGGAGTTTTCGTATCTGATAAAGTTTACATTTTAAATATCTAAATTAAAGGTTTGGTCAAATACATTTTCGTCGTGTTTATTCGTTCATTTTAATGTGTCGTTGTACTACTTTCAAAATGGAACGTTATAACTTTATGTTATTAAATATTTTTTTATCTTGGCTTATTTTTTTTATGTGAAATTAAAGCATACATGTTGGAAATTGGAATTGTATAAAGAGACGATTTGAACTGATTCGATTTTTCACAAAATACCAAGAGCAATCTGCAAAACAAATGACTGGTAATGTTCATTAAACACCAATCATCATAATGTTCTTATTTTGAAAACGCGAAGCTAGTTTCCCTGTAGGTATATTAGATTTATTCTTAATTAACGTTCAAAATGAAGATAATGTTTTCGAGATATGGTATTTTTAGTACCTTTACCTCATTTGGTCCCTAATAAGATTCGAATGGAATGCAAACAAGTTTTACTTAAAAATGTCGTTGCTTAAGAGCCTTTTCCCGAGAACATACAAAAGAAACCTCGCAGATTCCTTTTAAAAATTCCAATCTGTAAATGCTGTTTAATTTTCTCATGCTAATTTACAAAAAATCCAACTTGCTGTTCCATTTTCTCATTCATAACGTTTATATACAAAATGTTATATTACATTTAGCAACTACAAATAACTTATTCGAAAGGTAAAAAATAATACCTCTGTAAGGCTATGTCTTGTTTCTTTTGTAAAGCTCGAAGCACTTTATTCTCATTACTTAGCTCCTGTAACAAAACATTAATTTATTAATCGATTACTATTGTTATATTTGTTAAAGAAGTAACATAATATCGGTGTAAACTAATCTGTTAATATTAACAAATGTAACATAAAAATCGATTATCACTGACATGTAAAATCTTAGACGATTGAGTTCTTCTGTAATCTTTATAACGCTTTTACAATATATAAAACTTATAAATGTACTTTTTTCTCGTTTGTTTTCTTTTCATTTTAGTCTCTATAATATTTTAAAATCCTGAATGATTACTCATTTGAATTATCATAATTCACGATACAACCACATAAAGTAATTTACTGTATTTCCATTAATTAATTAGTTTAATGAGGTTAATTTAATCAAATTATATTCCGGTTAAATATAAATATGTTATAGTGAAATTAAATACATAAAAATATATTGCCTCTGTTTTGATTTAGACGGTGAGTAACCTAGAATAATTTCCAGCACACGAGAATCTTAAATCCTGGGGCTCAGGCTTTAGGCTGTGCTTAATAAATATTTTTTCATTAAAAGGTACACGTCTTTATAAAACAGAGTTGTGTATATCTATTCTTTTTAATGAAATAAAACAGAATAAAAATGAGCTACCAACTTTTAATGTAAGTATGAATATAAAAATAATAATACCTTTTAATATTAATAGCCTTACTTGTAAATGATAATGGGCGTCAGCAAGCTGATTTTGTAATTGTTTGACTCTGTGCGTCTTTGCAGATAAAACACGTTGGGTTACATATTTATCTCCCTTGTTAATAGATTGATTCGACATATCCAGTATTGGGTTCAAACGCTTGCGTTTGTTAAGCAAATTGAGCCGAGAATTGCTGCTGTATACGCTCTCTAGGGAATTTCTGTAATTAAAATTATCTTGTTATCGTTAGATAAGTTACAAGCTGTTTTTAGGTCACGAAAATAGCCTACTAAAAATTTTATATGGCTGGAGTTTATAGTAGTATATATATTTATCGTCTATGTAGTTTCGTCTCCAATAAATATTCTCACTTATTATAAATACTATACTCGTACAACGTATTCGTATCGTAATTCGTAAGCTGTAGTAACGTCACAGTTGCAAGTTTTTGTGTCCTTAGTTTAACCTTCTCACCATAACTTAAATTATAAGCATTTTTTATGTAGCGCAAGAAGAGCTTTTACTGTCACGGACTCTAACAGTACCCGTACCAATGGAACTATTTATTAGATAAGATAGTTATTTTCAATAGAAAATACCGCAATTTTAATTAATCACAGAACCAAATGACCATTAACAAAAGTTATAATTAGTGCGAAGATTGCTAGTAGATTCGCAAAACAAATTTTTTGGGGCATAAATTGACTTCGACTCATAATGTAAGGTAAGGCACAAGTGGATGGAAAACATAAGGCTTATCACTATATATTTTAAGTGTCTGAAATTGTGCGTGAAACACAATTACAAATCACACATAATATTTAGTGAGTGTTTTTTTTAAATAACAAAACAAACCTCTGATCCCTACGTTTTTCTTCCGGCACGAGACTCAACACTGACATTATTTATATTAAAAAAAAAAATCCATTTTCTAAAAGAAAATAGACGATCTCAAAATAGTAATAAATATTTCTACGATTTGTTGTGGACTGTTACCATGGTAACCGAGTCGTAATCGATACCATGATAATGTATACTCTTTGCTCATTCTTTTTCCTTTAAAAAAATAAATTCGAGCATAAATATACTTATATTTTTTTTTTATTTTATAAATTTATATTAAAAAAAAAGTATGATATGGTGAATGATATTTTGATTAAGGGAAATATTAAAGGCGTGCAACCCTTAAGCCGTAAGCCCTTTTTTAAGTCAGTTATATTCGTAGGTATGCAAACAGCACATTATTTAATTAAATACGTTTCTCTCATACTGAAAAATATCTCCATAAAACTTTACAAATAAAACAAGCATATGCTTACATGCGTCCGATGTCTGAATTAAATTATAGTGTTAACGAATAGCATCAAAAGTATAATAAATAAGAAACGCTATTAGATCGGGAAAGCGTTTCTTAAAATATGTCTTTTTTTTATGTAATATGTAGGTGGATCGGCAAATAGGTCAGCTGATGTTAAGTGGTCACCACCGCCCATAGACATTGGCGCTGTTGGAAATATTAACCATCCCTTACTTCGCCAATGCGCCACCGACGTTGGGAACTTATGTCCCTTGTACCTGTAGTTACTGGCTCACTTATACTGTAACACAAAAATACTAAGTATTGCTATTTGGCGACAGAAAATAAAACGGGTAAATAAAACACATCTAAAAATAAAACATAATATACTTAATCAACAGTAACTGTACATAGTACCAACATACATTTATTTACATTTCTTATATATTTCAGATATTTTAATTTTCTATTTATACATATTTTTGGGCGAAATGTAATAAAATCGACGATTGTGAAGACTAAAGAAGTAACAATTTTGTTATAAATATTTTTAAACTAAAA